>NC_054376.1:32197993-32507993 GCF_017654675.1 Xenopus laevis
TTTCTAATGGTATACGCCACTGGCTAATCCTATATTGATTTGAAGTTAGACAGGAGGGGATGCCGGTATTGGCAATGGCCTAGCCACACACCAGCAATGAATCCAGCAACGAATGAAAAGCCGATACCTTTTTATGCATCAAACCGGGTGATCCCAAAATTTATTCCATGGTGCTCTTGACACAGTTCTCAAGATCAAATGTTTCGGGACCGCATGGCCCTTCATCAGTGATAATATACAAAAGAGACTATACAAATTTATATGCTTAGACACAGTGACACCTAGTGGTGGTTCATGAGAATAGTCCTCTCATCTGTTTTTCCAATGTCCATTTCATCTTCCACCTTTTTCTAAAGCAATTAACCCTTCAACCGCACAAAAGCAATTTTTTATAGCAAAAAATGTTTTAAAAAAAATACCTTACCAATTTTTTCAAATTTTTTAAAATAATTTTTTGTTATAATGTCATATAGATTCACTTATTAATCATGTACCACAACCCATATACCACATATGTACATCTATACAAACAATAGTATGTTCTGTATAATTACTATTAGTTACTCACTGACTAGGATACGAATAGGCAGGAGAGGTCTCTAAATCACTGGCACCTCACTTCCTGAAAATGGTGGCCTAAGGTAAAAGAGATGTAAAAGGGCATAACTAAACACTTGTTTTCTAGTCACATACTAGTTCATTTAACTGGTCACATACCAGATGTCTTGTACATGTATAATGTTGGCTTGAAGCATAAGTTCTTATTGTAGTAGAGTTTTTCAATGAAATATGTTTACCCTAATGCCCGCAGGTCTCCTTTATAAGGAATTCTCACACAATCATGTGTGCTCATTGAAACATCAGATATTGTTATGGAAACATTATCCAGAACGCTCAGATTGTTTGTAAAGAAGCTACTACTTAATACATGTATTGGATGAATTCAGTGCTTAAAGGAATTGTTCAGTATAAAAATAAATAGACAGTCTGTGCAAAATAAAAAATGTTTCTAATATAGTTAGTTAACCAAAATAGTAATGTATAAAGGCTGGAGTGACTGGATGTGTAACATAATAGCCAGAACACTACTTCCTGCTTTGCAGCTCTCTTGGTTTCCACTGATTGGTTACCAGGCAGTAACCAATCAATTACTTGATGGGGGGGGCACATGGGTAATAACTGTTGCTTTTGAATCTGAGCTGAATGCTGAGGATCAATTGCAAACTCACTGAACAGTTATGTCCCATGCGGCCCCCCCCCCTTAAAGTTGCTGACTAACTCAGCGTTAGAGAACTGCAAAGCAGGAAGTAGTGTTCTGGCTATTATGTTAGACATCCAATCACTCCAGCCGTTATACATTACATTTTTGGCTAACTAAATATATTAGAAACATTGGTGGCGAAATTCCGCATTTCACCATCTGCAAATTTTTTCGCAAATCTGCGGCAAAAAAATTTGCAGCGAAAAATTCACTGCGATAAAAAAGTCATGCACAAAAAAAATGCAGCAACAAAAACTAACGCCCATTGACTTTAATGCATTTGGACAAAAAAGTCACCTTAAGAAAAATATTGACGCGTGAATCAAAAAATTTACACAAAGAAATTTTTTTCGATGTCCATTGACAACAATGTGTTTCTCGATTTTTTTCTCAGTTTCGCAATTTTTTTTGCAGTTTTGCTAATTTTTTAGCGAAGGGAAACGGTATAAATTTGCTCTTCACTACTACCTAGGATGTAATGATAGGGGGGGGGGGGGGCGCTGGGCAGGTACCTGTTAAATTGTCTTCTGCCTAGTCTGTGTTGACTGCCTTTCCTCGGTCGATCTCCCTCCGTCCCTCTCTCCTGCATCGCTCTCCCCTGCCTCCTCCTCCGTGCGTCCCTCACCTACAGTGCCTGCGCGTGCAGGGGGTGCAACTCGGGGGGGGGCACTACTTAAGCCACTGCCTAGAATTACTTTAGAATAACACAGTACAAAAAAACACACACAAACTATTTTTTTTAAATGTCAAGTGTAAAATAAAATAGTGGCGCAGTAATAGTCACAAAGTTTGCTCATGCATCCAATCAGGAGATTGTTTCAACTACTACTTGGTTGCTAACGGTTACTAGTCTTTTAGCAAACTTAGCAACTTTAATTACATTGTTTATAAAGACCTTTGAAAATTAACCAAGCCTATCTTGGATTTTGTAATTAAAAAGAAATGCTGTTACAGCATATCGCAACACCGCAGATTATTATTTCTTAAAATCTAATTAGGCTACTTAGATAACATGACAAAAAGTCAAATTAGACCTACTGTACATTTTATTTACTTTTATAATTGCTCGTAATAGAACATTATCTACATTTCTAATCCGTTTAGGATTCAAAGCTTCACTATAATTATAAAGATTTTTTTTTTGAATAAGGGAGTAAAAAAAATACAATAAAATGAAAGGGGCAGGTAAAGCACGGCAGCCAATCAGGTAGCATTTACGTGGTTGGCCATTGTAATAACAAAAATATCTTTAATATAAACTCATGTTTATAACAAATACATTTTAAATCCTTTGTAAGGAGTCCAACTTTTTTGTGCATAAATTTTCACTTTCATGACCATCATATAGACTGGCTTTATTGTTCCTTTTCTTTTTAATGGAGAAGGAAAGGTTAAAACGAAGTCAGCTTTATTAGAGAGATCTATATGAATACACTAGTAAACCCTCAAAGTACTGCTGCTCAAAGTCATCTGTTAAAAGAAACACAGCATTTGTTTCCTTCTATTGTGTACACATGGGCTTCCGTATCAGACTTCCTGTTTTCAGCTGAAACATCCAGCACTTGGGCTTGAGCATGCTCAGTTTGCTCCCTTCCCCCTCCCTCCTCCCCTCCCTGCTGTAATATGAGCTCAGAGCTATGAGTGAGCAGGGAGAGACTCAAACAGAAAGTTACAGATGCAGCCACTTTGGTTTGTCTGTTTGACACAGAATAACTAAACACAGATATCCCATTTATCTCATTTAACACAGAAAACTGCATTTCAACATCCCATCTAATTAAAGCATTCACCATTGTTCACAATGGTGCTTTGATATGCTAATAAAAAAGGTTAAATGCATTAAATGAGTTAAGATGACTTTAGATAACACAGTTTCTTCAATTATCCCTGAGTCATGACGCATTTAACTCACAAAACCAAGTGGCTTCATCTGTATGTCACAGCAACATAAAATGGCAGCTGCTATCCTAAACAAACAGATACAGTGTCTAGAGTTGTTTACTCAGGTAATGAAAAGTATTCTAAAGAATAAAAATGGCAAGTGTCGGACTGGCCCGGCAGGAAACCAAGAAAAAACCCGGTGGGCCCTGACCCTTAATGGGCCCCCGCCAGGCTAGACCCCTCTACCTTTTGTTCAAAAAAATGTTTTCTTTAGGCGCCGTGCAGCACCATCTGCGCATGCGCATAGCGCCATTCATGCAGGAGCGCTGAGTGGCGCCTTTCAAGCTGGTGCGCCAATCGGCACCTTTCAAGCAGGCGCACCGAGCGTGCTCGGCGCATCATGGTAGGGGGGCGGGGGGCCCTGGACAGTAGTTCCCGTGAGCCCTGGGCCCCCCCAGTCCGACCCTGAAAATGGCGTTCTAGCTTGTACTGTTGTGGCTAATCTATTGTCAATAAACTGCATTGGTAGCTTTCCTTCTCCTTTAAGGAGCCTTTTTTAAACATCTTCATCAAGTTCAGTTCCCGCAAGATTGTCTTGTCTCCTGATAATGGAAATAACAGCATTATACCAATTAGTTGGAAAATATGCTACACGGTGCTGAAATTATTAAGCACTTCATGAAGTGTTTGCAAAAATTCCGCAGTCAGAATGTACTGTGACCTTTGTGACAAGAGATAAAGTATATTTTATCGGTCTAATATTTCATATTCCACATATGTTTTAAATTTATATATATAATGTGAAAAAGTGAATTACTTTGTAATGATGCAAGCTGGAATTCACCTTGTGGCTGATCAGTGGAAAAATCACTGTGTGACTTTTAGGGCATGACGAAACATCCTGAAAACTGTCACTTTCAATAGCTAGACAAAAAAAGAGACAATTTCAAATATTAAAGTAGCTAAAACCTACCTACAATTATAAAAAAAGTATAAAAATTAAATCCAGTGAAATAGCAGCAATACATTTTCTGCCACTGTATTAGTGTAGGGATGTGAAAATTTAGACCCTTACACATTATTGACAGGCACATCCCTAGTAATACGTGGGTCCTTATAGGACAAGGAAAGGCAAACAAATAAAATCCCATTTTTACTTTCTTTGATAATAAAGAAACCTATCTCCAATATACTTTAATTAAAAAATGTGTGCCGTTTTTATAAGAAACCTGACTGTATGCAGTGAAATTCTCCCTTCATTTACTGCTGTGGATAGGAATTGTCAGATGGTCCCTAACTGCTAAACAGGGAAACAATCATACTTATGAACAGCAGGGGGAGCCCCCACCTTACTTCCCAGCCATGCAGAACTCAAGCAGCTTTGTTTATGACAATCCCCAAGCAGCCCAGACCACACTGAGCATGTGCAGGGTCAGGGTCAGGCAAAGATGTTTAACAAAGTTACAAGATGACAGCCCCCTGTGGTTAACTTTGAAAGCATAAATCATTTGTTTGATTAGGCTTTTGGTGCATTAAGTTCATGCTTAAGGGATACTGTCATGGGAAAAAAAAATTTTTCAAAATTAATCAGTTAATAGTGCTGATCCAGCAGAATTCTGCACTGAAATTCATTTCTCAAAAGAGCAAACTGTTTTTTTTATATTCAATTTTGAAATCTGACATGGGACTAGACATTTTGTCAATTTCCCAGCTGCCCCAAGTCATGTGACTTGTGCTCTGATAAACTTCAATCACTCTTTACTGCTGTACTGCAAGTTAGAGTGATATCACCCCCCTCCCTTCCCCCCCAGCAGCCAAATAAAAGAACAATGGGAAGGTAACCAGATAGCAGCTCCGTAACACAAGATAAGAGCTGCCTCGTACATCTAAGAACAACACTCAATAGTAAAAACCCATGTCTCACTGAGACACATTCAGTTACATTGAGAAGGAAAAACAGCAGCCTGCCAGAAAGCATTTCTCTCCTGAAGTGCAGGCACAAGTCACATGACCAGGGGCAGCTGGGAAATTGACAAAATGTCTAGCCCCATGTCAGATTTCAAAATTGAATATAAAAAAATCTGTTTGCTCTTTTGAGAAATGGATTTCAGTGCAGAATTCTGCTGGATCAGCACTATTAACTGATTCATTTTGAAAAAATTTTTTTTCCCATGACGGTATCCCTTTATGTTTAGTATACAAAATACAGCATTTCTAGCCTTATTCTATTTTAGACTTTCCTTGTCCTTTAAGGGGACCTTGTGCGTATGTAACCCCTGTCGTTCTCAGAGTGTACACTAGATGGCACTGTGCAATAGTATAATGGTCTTGGGAACCATGCGGTCTGGGTCCATTACTTTAGCCCAACCAAGCAGGCTGGAAGGGAATGGGTAGTGTGATCCAAGGACCAGTGGCCCTAGTAAAGTGATAGCATACTTTTTTTTATAGATCACTCTAGGAGTGATAGAGAGGTTATATAGTTGAGAAGCTCAAGGCTCCGACGAGGACACCAGAGGGATTAAGATCCAAGGGTATTACTGACCTAGATCAATATATCAATAATGCAGTTGGTTGTGGAACAAACCCAAGGCAGCAAGTTGACTGCGAAACTCTTTATTGGGAGGTAGAGTTACACAACATGTTTTGGGCGGAGCCCCCTTGACAAAGGGCTCCGCCCGAAACATGTTGTGTAACTCTACCTCCCAATAAAGAGTATTGCAATCAACTTTCTGCCTTGGGTTTGTTCCACAACCAACTGCATTATTGATACATTGATTTGGGATATCGAACACAGGATAACCCGTGGAATTAAACCAACAAAGACTTTTGGTGAGCCGCACCCATTCCTTTATTTGAAATATTACTGACCCAGAGTAGGGACCAAAGTGTTGAGACTAGGGATGATAGGAATTCCCCTAGCTGCCACTCAAAGAGATCCTGAAAACTGGGCAACTGGGCAAGCTGCAACTCTCTCTGCTGTGTATTCCCTGGCCTGCAGTGATTCAGCCTATACTGGTACTTTGAGTATATGCTACCTTTGTACTATCTGTGTTCTATGCTCCATTGTGGATATGTGCTATGTTGAATAAATACAGTTCATTGGTTAAGCATTAAAGAACTACTGGCGCCCATTTATTGTGCGATTGCACCTGGTTACAGTTGCACTACACCCTGCCTCCACCCCGTTGCGAGGGCTTACCCCTAAGAGAGAGGGCCTCATTTGTGGTAGTACCCCACACTGAAAGTAGCTAAAACTGACCACAGTAAAGTCAGTTTACTATAACGCTACATTAGCAATGAGCGAAATCCACCATTCCAGTTTGCCTGAAGGAAACATTTGTGAAATTGCAAATTTCGCCAAATGCAATGGGAGTTTTTTCTTTTGTTTTTTCATATGCCAAATGCATTGAGGTCAATGGGCATTTTTTTGCATGTTTTTTATATTGGTCCAAATAAAAAAATGAACTCATAGTCATAGAACAATTTTTTGTACATATTTGAAAAAATGCTCACCACTTAAAATGTTCACCACAAAAAATGCTAATTTTCAGGTGAAAACATTTGCTCATCCCTACTATATTAGCAATTACAAATGACAAACTTCTGATTATTATATATATATCTTACTATTGTGCACATTTTTTTTCTATTGCACAGTAATGTCAGTACAGTGTATACCTTGTTAACTTTTAGAACACTATTATTTATATTTAACTTTAAATAAGAGTGCAGTATTTAAGAGTGCAGTATTTAATATAACTGTCTACTATATTACCATTAACAGGCAATGTGCGAAGGGGACCCTGTACAGGTATTGGACGTTATCCAGAATGCTCGGGACCTGGGGTTTTTCGGATAATGGATATATCCATAATTTGGTCCCATAGTAATTAAGGATGTATAGAAAAGTGGAGCTCACCCTCGTGTAGTGTAGCGTCTCCCTGTCGGCCGCTGCTCTGGTGGCAATCCAGCAACTTCAATCCGGAACTTGTCACACTCTATGTAACCCACAATTCAGAGTCTGACTCTGAGGAAGTGCCAGTATTGTTGGCACGCAATCAGGACCGCCATCAGAAATCGCAGGGCCCTATACGACAAAATTTCCTGGGCCCCCTGGGCTGCACCCACCACAAGCCCCACCTACAGGTCCGCCCTCCCCACCCCACAGGTCCGCGACCCACCGCACAGTAAAAAAACAAAAAAAAAATAGCTGGCTAGGGTTCCCACATTTTAATAAAAATAGAAAGATATTGGTGGTCAGGGCCCCCCATAAAAAAACATTTGTGGCCAGGACCCCCCCATTAAAAAATATTGGTGGCTAGGACCCCACATGAGAAAAAAAAATTGGTGGCCAAAATTGGTGGCCAGGCCCCCCCCCCCATATTATGAGAAAATTGGTGGCCAGGACCCCTTAAACGTCCATGCCTTCCCGAAGTCAGCAGCTCTCAGAAAGATGGGGGGCCAGGCTAATCAAGTAAGTGTGGCCGGGCCCCCCTTACCCTCCGGCCCCCTACAACTCTCCCCCTGTCCCCCCCCTGATGGCCGCCCTGCACGCAATGCGTTAGTTTAACTACTCACTCATTGCCAATGTTTATCCCATAGTGTGTTCAAATAAAAGCCATGCTAAACACAACAGTAGCGACTACGTTGGATGGTTTGGTCAGCGTCGAATTGTGGGTTACATAGAGTGCTTTCCATAATTTAGATCTTCACACCTTAAGTGTACTAAAAAATTATGTAAATGTTAAATAAACCCAGCCTGGTTTTGCTTCCAATAAGGATTAATTATATCTTAGTTGGGATCAAGTACAAGGTACTGTTTTATTATTACAGAGAAAAAGGAAATCATTTTTAAACTGTGGATTATTTGAATAAATTTGAGTCTATGGGAGATGGCCTTTCTGTATTTGGAGCATTCTGGATAACGGGTTTCCAGATAACGGATCCCATAACTGTACTTTATGCCTGGTCAGTTGTAGGTACACGGTTCTCTTGATCAGTGCAAACAGTGCACTGGTGCAAGTCGAAAAAGAGATGCATTCTCTTGACGTGCATTTTTCTGCCTGAGGTGGTGTATGCAATTGTAATTCAGATCCTATGACGTTTACGCTTCTACATTGCAGTGATCAAAAATTAAAAAAATTAAAACATTGTTTCTCGATGAAGGATTTTTATCATACCAGCAGACTACTGTAATGCACTCAAAAAGTGGGAGAGACTCTGTGTTGCTCAGTCTATTCTATGAAATGTTTGGACTTTTTATATATAGTGATAATACATCTGATTTATTCTTGTAAAACCAAATGTATGCTACTGTCCTCCTGCCTCACGCCAGTCTAATAATTTTCCCGGTCCTATTTTTGGCAGAGTGGATTGTTATTTTCCATAGTTACACAGATAGTTCAACATTGGAAAGGTAGCAATATATACAGTTTAAGCAGGAAAATGCATCGGCATCGACAGGGATTAGATGTTAGCGGTTAGTAATTTCCATGTCTTTAGAATCCATCAATAATTTTTTAATTTATGAATATCCAACACCTCTTATTACCTCCTTAACATTTTCTACTGTTTTCTTGTGTTGCACAATTTGTCTTATTTCTACACTGTTAAATGAGAGGTCAATGACCTGGTAAGACAAGGCTGACAAGTTTTGATAAATCTATCTATATGGTTCTGCAATGTCTACCATGTGTCTTGGCCTTCATACATCTATATCTGTGGTTGAATACATCATTTGTACGGCTCTCACGTAGCTGGCACCACAAATGACACAGATATTTTGTTTAGACTTTTAAAAGACATCTGGTCAAACACGAAATTCCAAATGCCAAATCTTACATCTTTTTCCACAATTGTTGGTAAACTTGTTTTCTTAAAAGAGAGCTATCACAAATATCAACATGGGAAGGTCTATTTAGCAGAATTTGATTTTGTGTCATTTTAGAGGTTTTTGCAACCTCGACTAAACTCACATTTTAAAAGAGCGCGATTGCTTACTTATTCATTAAAAGATCAGAAATAAAAAAAAGCATGAAGTAGAATAGGAAAACTTTGAAATTCTTGCGTTCTTTAGAATTTAGAATGCTCTAAAAGCTCAAAGCAAAGAAAGATTTTATAAATTGCAAAGGACGGCTTCCATTGAATTCTACCTGACCTCTACAGGTTTTGGTTTTGTATTAGAGGTTTTTGTGTTTTTAACACTTAATAAATAACACCTTTTTGTTGTTTCAAGTAATTAGTTAAATATGCCTAAAGTTTAGCCAGCTAAGTAGGCCACAATCTAAGTCTAGACTGCTAAGGGGAGTCCTTAGCATAGTTGGGGAATAAGTTCCCCTTCCTGTATCAAAGTATGACCTTTGTAGTTCCATAGTTGGTCAGAGGGTGCCATTGTTCTATAGAATATAAAATATAGCATACATGTGTGCAGAACCTTGGTTAAATAGGGCCTAGTAAGTGTTAGGGTATACTCCATCGTAGATCAAGGAATAGGGCTTGCTATATGAGCAGCCTGAAGCTCCTCCAAGGAGATTTAGTAAGGATTACTAAACTACTACTACTACTGCCCATAGCAAGGACCAAGTGTACTGACCTAGGGACTAGAGAAGATTGCCTAGGTCCCACTTGAGAGGAATCTTCAAAACTGCTCTTGTCTGAAATAATCCACTCTTCTTTGACTGACCCAGGGCAAAGTGCTGAACGCTTGAAGCTGCATTGGTGAGAATATGCCTAACCATTGTATTTTGTCCTCCTGCATAATCCAATCAAGACTCCTATGTGTATTTCGTTAATAAAATCTTTACAGTTCAGTAAAGCAATGCCTTCAATATAACCTGTAGATTAAGAGTCACACAAATTATTTAATGGTAGAGTTTATAGTCCCTGGACAAGTGGGCATCTCCATTTAACTATACACTCTTAATTAAACCTTTTCAATAAAGTTATATTTCAGTATCCTCCTCTCAGTGTCTCTCTACATGCACTTTTGTATCAGACTTGAAAGACAGTTCTAATACATTGTCTAGTCGAAGGGTGAACTCAGCAATGTATTTGACCTAAGTGTCAATCAATATCTATCCTTTGAAGAGAGACAGATTGCTTAGAGGGGGATATTCGGAATAAGTTTATCATTTCCGAAATGTACACAATGTTTAATTATCTATTAAAATGTAATTTTCACTTCAGGTTTCCCCTATGGCACACAAAACATTCCTTAATTGCAGTACATATTCTCATGAGACAGTGACTAATATTTAGAGTAAACTACCTATCATAAATATTTATCATTATTAGCAGCCATTGGTATGATAGAATTCCAGCTAAAATGACACCTGCTCAGGTAGTAGTAGTGATAGTAGTAGTGATGGGCGAATTTGTTCACCAGGCGCAAATTTGCGGCGAATTCCCGCGATTCGCCACCGGGAAAATAAATTTCCGCAACTGCAGTGAAAATTCGCCGGCGTAAAAAGAAAATGGACGCCGGCGCTGTTTCGCAAATTTTGCAGGAAATTCGTGAATTTTATGGCGAAACGCACTGAATTCGCACATCACTATGCAATGGCATACAAAGTTACAATTATTGTATAAGATAACAGATCAAAACATGAAATTGTGACTAGCTGATTTTTAGCATCATTTCTACTTAATCGCCTGCTTTGGTTTATCGGTTTACTATTTCTAAGTCATACATTTGTCCCATCTGTTAGATCTAAGACCTGGGAACTGAACCTACTTACTGAAACAGTGGCAGTAAGTAGGATTGATAGAAGGAATGGAATGTTTAGCATTAGAATTATTACAGAGTGGTAATGGATTTAACTGTGTATTTATATTGTTTTCTAAAATGGAAACATATCTGTTGTAATGATTAATGTACCCTCTGCTTGAGTTTATACGGATGTAAGAAGTGTTCAGCTACTAGTTTAAATGCACTTGACTTATGTCCTTCTGTTTCTTATATATTATAGAGGAGAAGAACGCTATAAAGGTATGGACCTATTATCCCAAATGCTTTCAGTTATTTTGATCTCCATACCTTAAGTCTACTAAAAAAATGATTTACACATTACATAAATTGGTTGTTTTGTCACCAATATGGATTCATGCAGCTTAGTTACAATCAAGTACAAGCTAGAGTCCTGTGTGGAACCAAGACCCGAACCCGCAGCCCATGACCTGAACCACAATCCGCATCTTTACCCACTTTGATCTGCTACCCGACCGGACACACAACTGCCTTATCCGCAACCCGACCTGCAACCCGCTGACCACCATCAAACAGGAAGTGATGTTGCTACAAACCAGAAGTGACATCATCAAAAGAGGGCGGGGACAGAAATATGTTTTGTAAAATTTCAAAAGGACTAAAATATAGTCAATACAGTGTATAACATAATATAAGAAATTTAGATAAGACCTGCAACCTGACCTGCAGCCCGCAGACCCACGACCCGCATCTATACCCGCACCTGGAAATCCTACCTCATTCTGCAGGGTACCTACTTTTTTTGCGGATGACCCGCGGGTAGCTGACCCACTGCAGGACTCTAGTACAGGCTACTGTTTTATTCTTCCAGAGAAAAAGGTAGTTATTTATAAAAAAAAAATTATTATTTGTTTAAAATTGACTTTATGGGAGATGGCATCACATAATTCAGACCTTTCTGGATAATGGATTTCCATACTTGTAAAAAGTAAAAAATAGGTTCTTCCCTGGGCATCAAAGAATGGAAAGATGCAGTAAACGGCCCCTGCAAAAGAAAAAAAAAGACCATAAAATAAATGAACAATGTGCAATAGGTGATTTTTATTTGGCACATAAAGGACAAAAAACAAACAGTGTATTTAATAAATTTCAATTCAATTTGCTTATATTTTTCTTGCCTTTCTTTATATTTCCCCATAAAGATGTGCTTATCCATATATTGTATTGAGCCAGTTTAAAACATTTTCCAAGTAACCGCTGGTCTGGATATGTAATCCAGTAAACCACTTCCCTAGAAATCCAATTTCTGTAATTCTTTTAACAGCAGCAGATTTTCCATTAACTTCACTGACCAATTCCGTAAGGCTGCTCACTGGTTCTAGAACTACCAGGGGTAAGTATTATCTGTTCTATTTCCCTCGTTTCTCCAGTTGCTTTATGTCTGAGATTGTAGCTACCTTTCAGGGTTGTTCAGACCAAAGTGGTCTGAATTACTCTCTGAAACCCAGTGTTTATACTACTGCAGAAATCTGAGCACTTAACAGGATTAATAAGACATAGGGCAAAGGAAGCAATTTCTCAGCAGTGGAATTAATGACACGTGAATATATTTAAGAATAGAAAACTATCCAACACTAATTAGCGGAGCATCCAGAGAAAATGGAAATATTTCAAAATGGGAAATTGTGATAATGGTACCCCTTTAATAGGTAATATTTTAAAGTATATACATTGAAGTGGTAGTACGGCATGCTACATGGGTGACTTCAAATCTATTTTGGACGTTTTTTATAATTAGATGAGAAGAGTTCATTAGTAAGTCAAGTCAAATTAATAGTCTCCATTTATTGCAGACAATACTTCATGCAATCTCATATTTCTAGGCAGTTCAGTAGTCCCTTGGCCTCAGATAACCAGAGGAATATAAAAGAGATTATCCTGGCAACAATACAACCCTACCCCTGGTGCCCAGACCACATTTTACTGTTCTTGGGGAGAAAGGTCCCTTAAAAAATTCTAATCTCAAAAAATGATCAAAAACAGTTTCTAGAAGAAAAATTGCAAACATAAATATCCCGTTTATTCTTCTTTAATAAGTTCATGATTGAAGGAAAAAAATGTGATTGCGGAAAAAAGGCACGCATGTTTGTCACTTTTTTTCCCGTGATCACTCTATATATGGAATACTTACTTTTTTAAAAAAAAGTTACACTGTGAGAACACGCTATTTATGTTTTGTTTATTTCAATGTATTTAGCCATTTTCTCCCAGCCATTAGGCTTAACAAAGGGTTAAACATAAAATATTGAGGGCTGGGATAATAAAGCACACCTCTCTGTTGCTTTAGGGTGGCCATTGATCCCACTCTCTTCTAACATTAGACCTCTGATTTTTAACATTAACTAACTGTAGCTTATATATCTTATTCAAATGGTATGAATTTTAGTCTCTTTAAAGGGTTAGTTAAAGTGCACCTGTCACCCTAAGATACAATTCCAAATCCTATTTTATGATGTTAGTCAAGCAAAATGTAAGGTTACTTACCGGAAGGGTCCTTCGGCGGCATCTCCCAGCAGCCCTGACGTCACGAGCGTCGAAGCGCAGGCGCGTGCACGTGCATGAACGGCACCGAACATAGTGACGCCTGCGTCTTTACGCTGGCGTGCTGGCGCTGGCGAAAAGCGGCGCCAAGACTCAAGGTATTTAAACCTGCTTTCTTCTTCCTTCTGTGCCTGGTTATCGTGGTTATTCCTGAGAAACCTAGCTATACTATTCCCTAAATTGCCTCCTGTGTATGACCTTTGGATTGTCCTCGACTCTGATCTCTTGCTGCATACCCAGACCTCGGCCTGTCTATCGTTCCTGTTGTTTTGCTGCCTGCCTCTGACCTCGGATCTGCCTGACGACGCTTCTCTCTTCTCAACTCCCTGGTACCTCGATCCTGTGTAGCCTCACTGGCTTCTCTCCACTCACGGCTCCCCCTGTAACATCCTCAGGTGGGTTCAGTGCTGTGCGAGCCGCTTGTGGGTCCTTTACATCTTGAAGAGATCCATCATCTGAAAACCCTGGTAAGCCTGACACAAAATAAGCTTCACTTACACAATATAAATTTTTTCAATCTTGTAAGCTTCACAATCACATCAAGCAGACAAGAGGCATTTTGTGGACACTTATTAAGACAAGCTTTGCATCATGCTAAACCATTCAGTGTCGCACTTTCCAAACTATTATTGCTCCTTTCCAGTCCTCACTCAACCTCTTTATTCTTCTAGTCTTTTCTCTACTTACTATACTGTGTTTTTCTATTAAGCCTCTTTGTTTCCATAAAGAAATAGACCATGAAATAGGCTAAATTGTGAGAATCAAGAGGCCCACTGACACATGGGCCCACCGGGAGTTTTCCTGGTATCCTGGTGGGCCAGTCCGACACTGACACCATCAGATGGTGAGAAGGGAGGGGAATATGAGGAGGACAGTGGCATCTAGGAAGTGCAAAATAGAAAGTGAAAGTAATTACCTGCCCCGCCTCTATGTCTAAGGCATGCGATTTTTAAACATGGTTATAATAGGTATACATGTTTTATTGAACAAAAAATTGTGTTTCATGTTTAATTTGAAAAGGACTTGTATTGTAAAGCTTTTTATGTCTGGGTGACAAGTCCCCTTTAAGACTTTCTTATTAATGCCAGGATTAATGTATACAGTATTTCGACAGGAATAGCAGTCAAAACAAAGTAAACTCATAGCTCCTGAACCTGATGTCCATACTTCTAGAAGTGTGTACCCCAAGCTCCTGTTGGCATCAGCAGTTGACCTTCTATTGTGTTTAAGTCAGTATTGTGGTTAAGTCAGGATCAATGTTTAGAATCGCTGAACAGAAATCCGACCGAGATGAAATATTAATGAAATGATATATAACTGTTACTGGTTAAGAAGTATAATAACCTTTTAGGCCCTTTACACTCACTGGAGGACTTACATAACCTCTTCATATGACCAATCAAAAAGTCTTCCATTATCTTATATTATGCTGCTCACTGGACCCGAATGATGAAGCAACATATTTGAATTGTCTGAATAGTATTACCAAAACAGGCCCTTTCAAGGAGAGCAGTTACACTAAAAGCATCTAATGCATGATTATTTGCATTTCGCTGACAAAACATTAAAAAGTTTCAAAACCTATGGGATGCTACAATACTCAGGAGGTTTTCAGGGATGGAGATTACATGAAGCATTACCTACTTTGGATCAATCATAAACTGTTTAATAAGCTTAAAGGCAATTCAAAATTCACTTGTTTATCGACCAACTGACCAGGACAGACCGCTGAGTAATGGCATCCAGTCAACAAGGAGCAAATACAGAATTATAGCTCAATGTGTTTATTTATGTTTGTATTGGAAAAGAAAAAGATGAATTACTTCACTATCATAGGGGTGATGTATCAACAAATAAGACGTTCGCTATATATGGCCAATGAAATTATTTGCAACTCTGCAACACTGGATATGCTGGATATATATATAATATAAAAAGTGTAGGCATGAGGTCACTATATTTGTGATTCAGCAATATAGATACCACTTACAGAGGTGTACATGTAATGCATTTTTTCAGGACATCTGTCTGAACTTATGGACAAAGGGGATAGCAGAATAGCGCCAGCAATTAATACATTAATCACCAAAAATAAGGTTATCCATCATAAGTAACATGTATTCCGTAGTAAACATAGTAATTTAGACACATGTTATGGGTTCAAGGTTTTCATTTAAATTAAGCCTGCCTAACTGCTACTTGACCCAGAGGAAGGTAAAATACCCCAGAAGATTCACCAATTTGCCTCATAGTGGGGTAGATGGAAATGGATCAACTAAGAACTATTTTAAATAACTTTAATTTATTTTTCCACTTGGTAATAATCCTACTTGATGCCAGTGTCAGACTGGCCCACCAGGATCAGGGTCGGACTGGTGGGCCCGGGGCCCACCGGGACTGCAGTCCAGGGCCCCCCTACAGGCCCCCCGTCCCCCTCGTCTCCCTACTTTGAGGCTTCCCCTCAGCGTGCATGCGCACACGGGCCCCTCGGCGCGCATGCGCACACAGGCCCCTCGGCGCGCATGCGCACACGCCGCCTCCTCGGCGCGCATGCGCACAGGGCGCTGCACATCGTGGAAATTATTTTATTTTTTTTAAAGAGCATCGGGAGAGGGTTTTTTTCCCCCGGTGTCCCGCCGGATCAGTCCGACACTGACCAGGAAACCAGCAAAACTCCCGGTGGGCCCAGGTGTCAGTGGGCCTCTTGCATCTAACCATTTGGCCTATTTCATGGCCATTCCCTATTTCTTTATTCTAATGGAAGAATAGAGTATAGTATGTAGACAGAATAAACTACGAGAATAAAGAGGCGAGGTGAGGAGAGGAGGTATAATAGTTTGGAAGGTGGGCCCTCAGCCTAAGGTTTTCTGGTGGGCCCCATGCATCCCAGTCCAACACTGCTTGAAGCTATCTAATGTAATTCTGTAAAAAAAAACCTTTCCGAATATTAAGACGGAACCTCCTTTCTTCTAATCTCAGTAGATGCCCTAATGTCTGCTGGAAAGACCTGATGGTGAATAAAACATCAGAGAGTTTATTATACGATCCCCTTATATAGAGAGAGACAGTTATCATATCATATTTTAATCTCTGCTTTTGCAGCATAAACATTTCCAACTTGGCCAATCTTTCCTTATGACTGAGACATTCTGTGCCATTTACAGCTTAGTTGCCCTTCTTTGGACTATTTTCATTTCAATAATATCCTATTTGAGGATTTTGAGAATTCTTTGTAAAGGAGAAGAATGCCCCGTTTCCTTCCTCAAATTAATATTTGAGGAATTACTACAGTCAGGTTTATTATTCAAAAATGGTCATTCACCATTACAGATTTGCTTAAAGCAATCAAAGTGCTCTTATAATTAATGCTAAACATATAGTATTATGCAACACAAAAGGGGTGAAAAGGATTCAAATCCAAATTATTGCCGCTTCAGTTAACTTGTACTTTACACTGTTGTCTGGTTGTTTGGCTTTAACTTAGCAACCAACTAATGGTTTGAATGTCAGATTTGAAGTTGAATAATAATATGGTCTAAAAACATTAACGAGAAAAATGCAAAAAAAAAAGAAGTTTCTATCAACCAATGAATATCAGCATGGTAATAATAGCTAGAGAAACTTCCCATTTAAACAGGGTTGGTCATGGATAGGGGCTCCAATTTTTTTGGAGTTTTTTTTTATCTTTAACCAAATCTTTATTCTCTCTTTCCATGTATGTACAGCATATATCTATCTATATCTACATATACACTTTATAGAGTGTATATATACACTATAGCATATTTGATGTAGTTCCATTCATCAAGTTAGTACTGTAACTTTGGAGTATGTTACAAAATTGGATTTCTGAGAATTTAAAATCAATAAATTAGATTAAGTACACTTTCAAGCAGTATGAAATTGCTTCTATCAATCCTCTTCGTGGCACAACGGGTGAAGAATTATTTTCTCCGTATTTATACATAATGTTGAGTTAAAACTCTGGATAAGAACATGTTCAACAATGTTCCCTAGTGTCAACTGCAAATATTGTTACAAGAATTATTATCATTAACTACAAAATAGTGATAGGCAGAGACAGCATGAGTGTATTAATTCCAGGCAAGGAGTTTCTGTGTACATTACTTTGGGAGAAATGTCAGATGCTTGTATAGAATATTAAGTGTGATTGGCCAAAGGCATTCTTCTTCTTATTATAATTCTGTCAATAATTCTTGAATGATCTAATAATATTCACTGCTTTCATCCAGGCTTTCATTTCTAAAAACTTAGTGGCATAAAGAGATATACTACAGTATGTGGTACAGATAGGGGACCTGTTATCCAGAATGCTCGGGACCTGGGGCTTTCTGGATAATGGATCTTTCTGTAATTTGTATCTTCATACCTTAAGTCTACTAGAAAATCATGTAAACATTAAAGAAACCCAACAGGCTGGTTCTGCTTCCAGTAAGGATTAATTAGATCTTAGTTTGGCTCAAGTACAAGCTATTGTTTTCTAATTACAGAGAAAAAGGAAATAATTTTTTAAAATTTGGATTATTTGTATAAAATGGACTCTATGGTAGATGTTTTATTCCTAATGCAGAGCTTTCTGGATAAGGGGTTTCCGGATAACAGATCCCAGGAAGTATAGGGCCCAAATAGTGATTTCAACACATATTTGTAAAACAGGACAATCTTTGTATATGTTGGGAGCCCTAAAATTAATTTGCTGTGGGGCTCATCACGTTACGTCACTGAATATAATACAATGTTATATCGGCCTATAAAAGTTCCAATATTAAAGTAGAAGTCAAGTTATATTTCAGCATTTGATCACTTTCAGCCCCCTTAAGAACATCCAGTTGAGTCCCAGTGCATTTTTTGGTGCTCAGTGTGGTCTGGGCTGCTTAGGGATCGTCATAAACAAAGCTGCTTGAGTTCTGCATAGCTGGGAAGTAAGGCGGGGGATCCCCCTGCTGTTCATAAGTATGATTGTTTCCCTGCTCAGCAGTTAGGGACCGTCTGACAATTCCTATCCACAGCAGTAAATGAAAGGAGAATTTCACTGCATACAGTCAGGTTTCTTATAAAAACAGTACACATTTTTTAATTAAAGTATATTGGAGATAGTTTTCTTTTTCATTAAAGAAAGTAAAAATGGGATAGTATTTTTTTGCCTTTACATGCCCTTTAAGGAGGATGCATAAATTATTATTTTTAAGATCAGAGCTTAGTCCAAATCCAATTATAAGAAAGGGGATGAGCTTGGTTGCCAGGTACAGTTCCGTTATTTGATTTTAAAGTTGGCTTAAAGTTTGTATAAACTTCTACACTACTAATTCTGTATCAATCCCAGCACCAGAGAATATCTGTAAAACAGTTGGGGGCCCATTTACTTAGCTCGAGTGAAGGAATAGAATAAAAAAAACGTTGAATTTCGAATGATTTTTTTGGCTAATTCCCATCGAATGGGCTACTTCGACCTTCGACTACGACTTCGAATCGAACGATTCAAACTAAAAATCGTTCGACTATTCGACCATTCGATAGTCAAAGTACTGTCTCTTTAAAAAAAACTTCGACCCCCTACTTCGCCAACCAAAACCTACCGAGGTGCCATGTTAGCCTATGGGGAAGGTCCCCATAGGCTTTCTATCAATATTTTGGTCGAAGAAAAATCGTTCGATCGATGGATTTTTTGTTCAATCAAACTATTTGCGGTAAATCCTTCGACTTCGATATTCGTTAATTAACCCTCGATATTCGACCCTATGTAAATCTGCCCCTTGATGTCAGTTACTTCAACTTCAGACCAGACAAGGGAGCAGACAAAAGGGGGGCGCTGTTGCGGTTAATGATGTTAGTGACTACGCTGCAGAAGCATTATCTGTATGCAGTGAACTGTATACACAGTGATATAAAGAATATGTTGATCTATGATCTGATAAATGTTGTTTTATGTGTGGGGCTGTGCTCAAGAATACAAATGACTTCACGCTATGCAAAGCCCCTGCCATCCTGGTTCTGTGCCAATTACCTAAAATCCATAAAGGTATTACAGTGTAGACTCGCTGTACCAGATACAGGATCAAGAAATCAAGGACATGATATATAACTAGAATCTTTCAGCACGTCTCTGGGTGTATTAAAGAAACACTTTTAATTTGTGCTAATGGGGATTTAAGATTTGGCAGAGTGTCTCTGAGCCCAATTGTTGCATTTCTGGCACCTGTTGCAGTTGTAACAATTATCCTTGCTTTATTTTTAATATCACTCCTGGAACAGGTTTTGTGCACCATAATTATTATTATGTTATGCAATTTATTACAATCGAGGCCTCTATGACACCTTTTACCTAAGCACTTCGACAAATAGTTAAGCTGCTTGAGGTTGTCTCATTAAAGGAAAAATATACCCCCAAACAATGTAGGTCTCTATAAAAATATATTGCATAAAACAGCTCATATGTAAAACCTTGTTTCATGTAAACAAACCATTTTCATAATAATATAAATTTTTAGTAGTATGTGCCATTGGGTAATCATAAATAGAAAACTGCCATTTTAAAAAATAAGGGCCCCCCCTGGGATCGTATGATTCACGGTTCACACAAACAAAGCAATGTTAGGTCACATGAGCCAATTAACAGACAGAGTTCTGTCTTTTGCTTCCGCACTTCTTCCTGTTACAGTTAGAGGTGTAGTATTTCTGGTCAGGTGATCTCACAGAGAGGCAACACAGAGACCATTACAAAATGGAGGCTCAAGGCAAGAGATGTAAAAGGGCAATATTTACTTAAATATGTATACCAGTTTGGTAAGATTCTTTAATATGCCACTTAATATGATGCAAACTATCTGTTGCTTAGGCATTCATTTTGTGGTATAGTTTTCCTTTAACGGCAGCCTCCCTTCAGGAAAACAACTGGGGAGGAAAAAGGACGGAAATACAATCCTTTAAAAATTTAGCAATAAATTGCAAAAGTACTTAGAGAAGCAATAAGTCTAGGCAATTTTACATTCATATTTGGGGGGGGGGGTTGTATTTCCTTTAATCCTGTAAAGGTTATGGTACACTAGAAGAATGGATCAGGGATCCAAAATTTTTCTCTGCATCACTTTGCTTTTCATTCAGGCAGGGAAGGGCAATTTGAGGAATTTGTGCTGCTGGTCAAACAGCCTGGTGCTAAGTGCCAGCAAATTGCATTCATTCATGCCTCCTGCGGGCTTCCTGGTATTTACATTATTAACTAAATTTTTCTTCTACAAAGACCTAACTCAAGCAGTAAAACATTTTCGCAGAGAGAGCACAATACTTGCCCTTTATAAATAGCTTGGAATCTGAATGGTTAATGAAAAGTATAACCACAGTATAGACCGCACCTCTATAGATAAGTTAAAAAATCCGACTTTATCAATGGCGTTAAAATACATACGGTCAAGTAGTCGCATCATCGCCTGACGCGTTTTGGACTCATCTAGTCCTTAGTCATAAGCTAAATGATGTTCCTTTCAAAACACATTTAAATGCAAATGATAAAATCACATGACTGTCCTCAGCCAATCAAGTTAAAATACATGACATTTCCACAAAAGAAAGCAATCACAGCATTATTACAGTTAGGGGCAGATTTATCAAAGGTTGAATTTTGAGTTCATGGGAGTCATTTAAAACTCAAAATTCGACCAATTGCAATTTGTTAAAAAATTAGAAGTCTTGAAACTCGGGTGAATGGGTGAATGGGATTGACCCGCAAACTCGATTCAAATCAAATTCAATTATATCAGGAAGGCAGCAAATAACTCCAAATTGATCCCAGGATGTCCCCCCATTGGCCCTTGCAATCCATATTTTAAGCTCCCTTCTCTCCAGCAGTACAGGTAGTCATTAACAAAGACTTTCCACAACTGCTAGCAAATATAAATAAAAGCAAACCCCATTAAAATAATATAGGCAGCTTTGGTAATTACCGAAGTGTAAACATAGGTGTTTGGTGGGATGTAAGAAAAGAGAGAAAAGTTCCCTATATCCAACAATGACTAATCTGGATGCAGTGAGCTTCTCTCCTTTAGTCACGGGAGACACCATCATTCACCAATTTTTACAGTTTCATATTTACTGAGTTCACTTAATCCATGGGTTACTTGCTATATATATTAATATATATATATACAGTATATACTGGTTTTAAATATATTCATGCAACTTTATTTTGTCCCTGTGTCATTTCACCTTGTTGGTCACTAACCCACAGATGTCAATATGCAGTAGATTATACGAGATCAGTTTAGGGCACAAGTGGTCTTCAACTTGGTGACTCCAGGATATTATGTGAGCAGTAATGCAGCATACCTGCTAGTTGATCCAGAGGAAGGCAAACAGGGCTGGAACTAGGGGTAGGCAGAAGAAGTACCTACCTTTTTGCACAAAGATGTGGGGGTGCTGGGCAGGTACTATGGAGTGTGCGCAGTCCCGAGCACATGGGGTGGGGGGGTGGTATAGCTGACCGGGTGCCTAGGGTGCCCTGTTGGCATGGCCTGGCCTTGAAGGCAAATTACCCCATTTGAAGCCTCTCCAATTCCTGAAGATGGAGATCATACCAGTTCCTGGATCAACTTGTACTATGTTCTATCTTCCATAACCCTGTATTCCCTCACTTACTAAAAAACCATCCAACCCCTTCTTAAAGCTAAGAAGCTATCAGTCTGTACAACTGATTCAGGGAGAGAATTCCACATCTTCACAGCTCTCACTGTAAAAAAAACCCTTCTGAATCCGAATATTTAGGTAGAACCTCTTTTCTTCTAATCAGAATGGGTGACATTGTGTCAGCTGGAAAGACCTACTGGTAAATAAAGCATTAGAGAGATTATTATATGATCCCCTTATATATTTATACATAATTATCATATCACCCCTTAAGAGCCTTTTCTGCAGCATGAGCATCCCCAATTTGGCCAGTCTTTCCTCATAGCTAAGATTTTCCATACCTTTTACCAGCTTAGTTGCCCTTCTCTGGATCCTCACTAATTCAATAATGTCTCGTTTGAGTGCTGGAGACCAAAACTGTACGGCATATTCTAGATGGGGCCTTACCAGTGCTCTTAAAAGTGGAAGAATGACCCCTTCTGCCGTGAATCAATGCCACTTTTAATACAGCTCAAGACCTTATTTTCCCTTGATGCTGCTGACTGGCATTGCTTGCTACAGCCAAGTTTATCATCTACAAGGACTCCAAGGTCCTTTTCCATTATGGATTTACCTAGTGCAGTCCGAATAAGGGTATAAGTTGCTTGCATATATTTACATCCCAGGCGCATGACTTGGGCAGGGACAAATACCTGCCTTTTTCCCCCAAACTGGCCTAGGAATAACCAACTCACTCACCATACGTTTTATTTGTTGGAGTCTTTTTGTCCACAGCTTTATTGCACAACAGATTATTTAACAATAGATAACACATATATCAATAACAGTTATATTAACAACATTATAAACATACAAATATGAACAGTGATATGCCATTAACTTTTTAATCCTCTGCAAGTCCCCTGGCAATGGACCCAATTAGGTGCATGCAATCGTTAAGCCACCAGCCGCTTGTGCCTTCTAGCATGATGGGTACGCAGGACTGCATGCTACCCCCAATACAACATACCCGCCCAGAGACCACCGCTCTTAGAGAGGAACACCACCAACCAAGTTCCATTAACCAACTAGGTACTTGGTAAAAAAACTCCACTCCAATTAACTCTCCCCATTGCCAGGGACCTGCTGCCCGGCTGTGACAACGGGCTATTCCCTCTCATCACCTCTTGGTTAGTCAGCCCAATACTCACCATTCCACATCAACTTATCCTGTGCCCCACTAACCCAGGCCACAATTGTGACAACTAGCACAAAGGGTTAATACAAGGGAGGGAGGGTGGGACTCCTTTTCTTCTTCCAAAATGGATGCCCTCCTTAGCAGTTAGTGCTACACATCCCTTTACAACTCCACCCCCCAACTACGTCACTAAACCCATTGCTAATCCCCTGCCAGGCAGCTTTGTCCGCCCCTGTCATGCACCCTTTGCCAGCATGCACTGTCCTGGGTTTCACTTTACATTTATCAACATGGAATCTCATTTTCCACTTAGCTGCCCAGATTGCCAGTTTGTCAAGACCATGTTGCAAGGATGCCACATCCTGTATGGAATTAATTGGGCTGGATAATTTTGTGTCATCTGCAAACACTGATACATTACTTACAATACCCTCCCCTAAGTCATTAAACCCTAATGACTTAGGGGAGGGTGACCCTAGAGCTACCTCAACCTATTGACCAGGCGGTTGCTCCAGGGTTACCAAAGCACCTTGCGGCAATTGCTGCAGCACAGTTATGCAAAAAGAGTAGCCACTCACATGCTGAAATGATGCCGAAAATATTTGCTGCAACTGTGCAATGAAGCAGACATGCATTTGCATAAATGGAAAAAACATGGTGAATGCATTCGAAATTGCACTTTGCTCACTTGCTGACACATATGATTTCTATTATTTATTTGTGTTCGCTACTAGCTCAAGACTACAACAGCCTTTAAAAGTGAAGAGCTGCACCTCTGTTTATGCCCCCAGTAACTCCCCATCTTCTTTTCTGCTGATTCACTGCACATGCTCTGTGCTGCTGTCACTTACTGAGCTTAGGGACCCACTCACTATATACTGTATATATCGTTATAATATGATACATCATTCCTTAAATAAGGCTGATTAATATATACAGTAATTCATATTCTCATTACATGGAACTCCAAAACGGATTTAAATCGGAATTAAATAATCAGCCCAGTAGCATAAACTTCTATGACAGACAAACCCCTGCTTAAAGGTTTCTTCTTAAACATTAGCAACAACCCCTAAGCTTAAAGGAGAAGTAAACCCTTGCTACTAAAATCTCCTACTCCCCTACCCTTCATAGAACCCCCTCCCCCAACCTAGGTGGTACATTTGCGAAATTCCCCTAACTCTTTACTTACCACTCGGTGCAGATTCTGTCCAGCAAAGTTCATGGGCACCATTTTGGGTAATCTTCGGGATTTAAGTGCCGCATCGGCACATGTGCAGTTGAAGCAATTTTCTGTTTCGCGACAACTGTGCATGCGTCGAAAGTCACGGTAATTGCCAAAGTGCTGGAAGAAGACCAGAAGATTACCGAAACGGCTAATTATGCCGCCTGTGAACTCCGCTGGACAGAATTTGTACCGAGGGTTAAGTAAAGAGTTTAACTTGCTCAGCATTTTCAGCTGTGATTTTCTGCATGAAGCACTTAAAGGAGAACTAAACCCTAAAAATGAATAGAGCTAAAAATGCCAAGTTTTATATACTGAACTTATTGCCCCAGCCTAAAGTTTCAGCATGTCAATAGCAGCAATGATCCAGGACTTCAAACTTGTCACAGGGGGTCACCATCTTGGAAAGTGTCTGTGACACTCACATGCTCAGTGGGCTCTGAGTAGCTGTTAAGAAGCTAAGCTTAGGGCTTGTCACTAATTATCCAGCAGAAAATGAGATTTGTTTGTAATATAAACTGATGCTACAGGGCTGATTATTAAATTCTGATGCTAATTGCACTGCTTTCTGTGCTGCCATGTAGTAATTATATGTATTAATAACTAATCAGCCTTATATTGTGACATTTCTATTCTATGTGTACTGTATATTGTGAGTGGGTCCCTAAGCTCAGTAAGTGACAGCAGCACAGAGCATGTGCAGTGAACCAGCAGAAAAGAAGATGGGGAGCTACTGGGGCATCTTTGGAGACACAGATCTTTACTGCTAAAGGGATGTGGTTGCCTTGGGCTGGTACAGAAGCCCTAAACATAATGAACAACATTTGCAGCTACTTCTTTAGTTTAACTTTCCTTTTCCTTTAAGCCTTTATGAAAGCTACCAGTGGCCGAGGGCCCATCGAGGCTGCTACCGCAGGGGGCCCCACATATCCCCACCCCCCCAAACTGGGTCATGGGGACCCTACACACGACGGCACTGTAACCTCTCTATTCCCCACACGTACCTTGTTATTTTCCATTGGACCTGCGATTGGGAGGAGATAATAAAATGCAGTAATAGTGTGAGGTGGGGAGCAGGTCAGGGTCTGTGGGGTTCATGAGTGACCGGGGCCCCCAGGTTTTTTTTCCAGTGTTCCACTGGCCCAGTTCGACCCTGAAAGTAGTTGTCTTCGGGGTGTCCTAATAGGGCCCAGCGTGTAAGTTGCACACTATGTGGGACATTCACTAAGATTCGTAGTTGCGCTGGCCTCCACTTCGCCGCACTTCGCCATTCGTATTTTCGCTAGCCCTCCGCAAATTCACTAAAATCCGAAGTTGCGCTCAGGGGTAGCGTAAGGTTACAAAGTTGCGCTAGCGTTAATTCGCGAAGCGAAGTTACGCTAGCGATGGTTAATTTGCATACAGCGCCAAATTCAATTTCCAATGGAAGTATTCGTAGCAGCACTACACAAGCCTGGGAAACCTTCAAAACAGCAAATAAAATTTTTATTTTGCCCTACACATGTGCCCACTGTATAGTTAAGTTGCCATGAGATAGGAAATGTAGGGGGGAAGCAGGGGAGCCCCAAAATTTTTTTCGATCGTTTTCAGCCTATCACCCATAATAAAGAAAAGACGCCAGCGTTTTTTGGGACTTAGAAAAAATTTTAACTTTTTTTGAAGCAATCCCTATCTACTCTATTGCGCTTCGCCTGGTCTGAGGTGGCAAAGGAAGTCCAGCGTAAAAGGTAGCGTTCAGTACACTGCGCGCGTTAGTGAATTTGCGTAGTTACGTCCGTTGTGGAATTTGCCAGGCGTAAGGGTGCGAAGTAACACTAGCAAAGTTATGCCAGCGTCCGTTAGTGAATTTGCGAAGTAACGAAATTGCCCAACACTAGCGAATTCACGCTAGCGTTAGGCGATTCGGCGCTTAGTGAATTTGCCCCATTTATCAAGCAAACGCAATGATGCTGGAATTCTATGCAAAATGCCACATTGTGAGTATAAAAATATTATACAAAATCTGGGGGTTGTGGAAGCACTCTTAAGGCTAAATCAAGGTATGTTTAAGTATAAGGGAAGTGCTACTTACAATGCACTTCCCTGGGCCCCTGTCTCATAAGTAATTCAGTATAAATGCAAGTGCATGTGTTTACAAAACAGGGGTTTTTAGTTACAAAATTATGATCATAATTTGAAAAGCCACCATACCACGTCAAGGTAAACCCCATATGGCGGCCCCTAACTTATTTATCTCAGGTCATAGTATAAGAAGACTTGGTTCTCTGCATAATAGCATTACCTGTATTCACGGATTCATAGGATCCTCAATACTATGACTGGAGGTAAACAAGTTAGGGACCGCCATATGGGGTTTACCTTGACGTGGTATGGTGGCTTTTCAACTTTATGATCATAACTTTGTAACTAAAAACCCCTGTCTTTGTGAATACATGCACTTGCATATCTACTGAATTACTTAGACAGGGGCCCAGGGAATGTGCACTGACCCATTTGGGTATGTCAGTAGCACTTCCCTTATACTTACTGTATATATATTTCTACTTAGCAATGTGAGTGCTCCCACAACCCCCCTTTTGTATTTAGTATAAAAATATTGCCATTATAGTCTAAACTGGCCCTTTGCACAATGCACAAGCCTCATATATAAGCCATAAAGATTTTCAAACTCGGGTCATTTGGAATTTAGCAACCAGATTTCTGAAACTGCAGAATAAAAAAAACTAAGTAACTCATTGACAACACATAAAATGAAAATAAAACCAACTGCATATTGTCTCAGACTATCACTCCCTACATCATACTAAAAGTTGATTCAAAGGTGAACACTAGCCTAGTGATGGGCGAATTTATTCGCCAGGCACAAATTCGCTGCGAATTTGCGCTATTCGCCGCCAGCGAATAAATTCACGAAACGCAAGTCGGAAAAAACGCCCGCCGGCGTCAAAAACGGCCGTCTGCGTAAAAAAAAAACGGGCGCACGCGTCAAAAACGGACGCCGGCGTAGTTTCGCTAATTTTTCGCTGTTTTCGGCAAAGCGAAACATCGCAAATTCACCCATCACTAGTGAAAACCCCTTTAGTAAGAAATATCAGCATCAATTATTTTGCTACTTTGGACTTTACCCACTTTCCAGCAGAAAGTCTCTCCAATTGTTCCTCTCCTAGTCATTCACTAGCAACCTTTCTGCACAACCATGTCTATTTTCAGGGCTCTCGTCGCCAATCTGTATCCCCATTAGACTGTCTTTGTAAGCATCCAGAATATCTAGCGGTCTCTTGAAGACTCTACAGCAGCCTGTCTTTTTAACACTCTTCTCTTTCAGTCCTGCTATTCCAACAATTTAAATACTATTGGTATAACTTCAGACTTACTTTTATAAGTTTATACCTTTAGGTCTTGAGATTGTTATGGAACCTCATGGTGACTTTTAATATCAGAGAAGATAGTACATTCTCCTTATATTCTTTCATGATGTATAAGTTCACCCTTAGTTTCAGAAAAGTGATGAAAATAGGTTGAAAACAACACAAATATTAGTTTTATTCTTGCATTGTGATAAACAACATTTTATCTCTGCGTTTTTCTTCTGGGTTTGAATCTGTTTGAGGGCAGAGATTAGAAAGAGACTGGACAGAACTAATGCTAATATGAGAATCAGACTGGATAAGTAATTCCATGAGCTCTAGGAAGGAGGCAAGATTAATACATCATTCATAAGTAGATTTCACAGTTTATTATCTCCGGAATGAAGCCAAACAGACTGTAGCAATCAGGTAGGATCAACCATATTAACATAAAACTTCCATGAAACTTTTGATATATGCTACTCTAATGTTATTTATGAGCTGCCTCTTCTATAGCCAAATATTGCTTCATGTTCTGTTGAGTGAAGCAAGGCTTTGTTTTCTTTTTACTAAGATTTGTTCT
Source organism: Xenopus laevis (assembly GCF_017654675.1). Lineage (NCBI taxonomy): Eukaryota > Metazoa > Chordata > Amphibia > Anura > Pipidae > Xenopus > Xenopus laevis. Next base: position 32,226,411 of record NC_054376.1, read on the forward strand.
GACATTTTTATACTGGTTCCAGTCTTTGTCCATAACTATACATGTGGACTTGCTGCAAGGGAGTAATATGGTGGGCACCACTAGTAAAGAGTTGCTGATGTCATCAAACCCATGCAGAGAGGCCAGCACAGGTACATGTAACTATGCCCAAAGGGGTCTGAAGAATTTGTATTTAAACCCCCTATGGACACCAAAGCTTTGATTAATTGGTGGTTTGTCAGGTAGAAGACAACTGTAGAAATGAGCATGCATTCCCGAGACACACCGATGTGGTAAAACTTGATTTTATTCCATGAATTAAAACAACCTCGTCCTAACGCGTTTCGTATCTAGAGATACATAATCATAGGCATCTCTAGATATGAAACGCATTAGGATGAGGTTGTTTTAATTCATGGAATAAAATTGAGTTTTACCATATCGGTGTGCCTCAGGAGTGTATGCTCATTTCTACAGTTGTCTGCACCTTCACCCCAAGCTACAGGTTCGGGGCGCTGCACCTGAGCCACTACTCGATACCGATTGCTGTGTAATTTGTGCCCAAAGGAGATAGACCTGGGGGTTATGCACCCAGGTCAACCTGTTTATTGGGTGAGCCATGGCTAAATTTGTTTGCTGATTTAATTAATTAAATACATAGAGGTCAGAGTTTCACTCATCCGAACAAATAGTTTTGTATAGTCAGCATTTCTTTACTTTTTTTGGATAGAGCCGCAAACAATCCTTTCTTTCTGAGTTTGTAACCATGGTAACCATGATTCACAAAGAAGCACCAGAAGAACCCTGGTTCTTTATAGTGAGCACCAAGGTGGGAGATGATTTGGAAACAGGAATTACAGGTGCTTCGGAACACATTATTAACATTAAAGCAGACGCACGGCAAGGCAGAAGGCAAGGAAAGCCAATGAAAATAAGGTAACAGTACTGGTAACAAGATAGAGAAATGTCCAGGTTAAGACACAGCAAGGATTAACAATGATGAACATCCAGACAATATGTAGGGACCTATAGGATATCCTATTCCTATAGAGTTAATCCCCTACCTTCTTTATGTAGTTCTCTTATCCTTTGTTATTGGGCACAAACCCTTGACACTCCCCTGCCACACTGCTATATAGTGTTGTGCAGGGAGTGGCCTCCTGGTGCTCCTGGTGCTGCTGCTAGGTGAATTCCATTGAGCCTGGGATCACCATAGGCCCCAGTAAGTAATTTACCCCAAAGGGACCTGACACCTTTGGTGCTTAAGTCGGGGACCAGGTAACCCCGTGAACGAGGAACAGCTAGCATAGTAAGCTCCTGTAATAGACTCTCTAGGAGAGTAAGACAGAGAGGTGTAGCAGAAAGAGCAGTTGTCGCTCCAACAAGGATTATAGAAGGAAATAGCTTTCCCACAAGGCCTGTTTGCCTTTAGAGCAGGGAACTCAGTTGATAGGCATCTAGGTTAGCAAAGGACTGCCTGTACCCTACCTGATTGATCCCGATCCCCTCACTGGCAATGTTGGTTAACTGGGAATTGATGTACACCTATCTGCTTATACCTAAAGGAGTCGCTTCTGTCTGACTGTGATCCTTACTATGTCCCAAGTGATTCCATCTGCTTTATCCTGTACATGCTGTGAGTAAACCTCAGGTCATTTGCATTTGTGCATAATAAATCTGTTCACCTGTTTGTACAATAAGAAAATAAGAACCTCCTGGCGTCCAATTCATCTACTTTTGCACTGATTAGCCTGTGGGTTGTAGTTCTACAACATCTAAAAGGGGAAGCTTCCATTTGGCAAATGCTCTGCTCTGAGTGTAGATTCGCAGTGTAACCCATGCTCATACACTAGCTGGACACCTTTAACTATCTATGTGCTGAATAGCCCAAGAAAGCGTTACAAATAGATTAGAGAAGGGGGGTACAGACAAGGCCAGACAGGCAAGGGCCAATAACAGGATCAAAATCAGTAACATCCAGAATCCTTGGTGCTTGTGGGCTTGTGTGGGTGCTTGCAGTACACCTTACAAGGTCGACTCTGTCAGCTCCTGCTAGTTATCCACTGTATTCCTATATCCAGGACTATCTTTGACCTGTGGCTGGATTTTGAACATGAACTCTATAGTAACCTTATCGGTCTTGCAGGAGGTATACAGGGCTAAGTAAGTACTCACTAATAAGCAAATTAATGTATGTTTATGAAAACATAAACATGGGGACCCTAAAATGGTTTTGCTGTGGGGCCCAATAACATGTTAAACCAATGGTAGAATGGTCTGTAAATTCCTGTTCCTGTGGAATTTCCATCCCTTCACTTTAAGAACGACAAACCACAGACCCTTAGACAAACCCCAGCAGACATTGTCCAGAAAGTTGCTGCTTTACTCATTGTATTGCTGTGATCCTGGGTTCAACTCCAAACACAACACTATCTGATGAGTTTTTATGTTCTCATTGTATCTGTGTGGATTTTCATCCCACTCAAAACTGACTTCTGATAAAACATCTGTACTTTCTTTATATGTCTGTAAAAATTCTGCGCTGTATAAATGTGTTGGCAAGAACAATTATAACAACACTACTATTGTTTCAAATTCATAAACACCATCAAAATGATTTCACATTATTGGTGTGTTTAGAAATATACTGTACATTTATTTTGGTTGACAAATCTTTTCCTGATTCCTGTATTAAAGACTGGAAGAACTTTTTAGTTTTGCCTCTAAGAAGAGGCAGAGAAGCATATTATTTGTAATAGGAAGACACAGTGGGTATAGACTGGGCACAGCTTGTTAGAGAATACTGTCATCATCCTTAAAAGCAATTATTTATACATGTATTCAGCTGTGTGCGCATTCAAACTCAAGCAAACGGTTGAGGGAGTTCTACAAAATAAAAGGTATCACTAGTTTGGTTTAATGAGTTTCTGCCGCGTCTTATGCCTTCTCTAAACACATGATGTGACTGCACTGATGTCTTCCTTTACTTCACTCAGGGCCACACACTGGAAACTGTCTATTGGCAGCGGAATAATACACTGTCTTAAGAAATAGCCAAACTAATGAGCCCATTATGTGTTATCATTTTTTACCAGTAACCCAAGGAAGAATGCAGCTTTGTATGACAATGTTTTCGAAGAAGACAGAAAAAGAACACAATAATAAAAGAAAATTGTAGTTGAGTCCAAACCATATAAAACGAATCCTCTTGATTAAGGGATTCCAGCAGTCCAATAGCAAATAATCAGTGTCAAAAACTATGTGCTTGAAGGAGAGAAAAGTGGATATGAAATATATTTATGGATACAGTAAGGACAATTAGGATAGTTTTCAAAGGAGAACAAAACCCAAGGCTCCTTCCAAAGGCATCCATCTAATGTGAGCCTATCTTCAGCTGTTCACGCTTTGTACTGGGGATCTCAGAGGAGAAGAACAGAAATGGTAAAAATGCCACTGAAAACCCTGCTGAGCTATTCTGCATTTCTTATGAAGGTACACTATTACTTATTTATTAAATGTTCTTTGTTATGTGGTATTTATATAGCAGCAACACACTTTGAGCACTTTACATTATTCACATCATTCCAGCCTCGGTGGAGCTTACAATCGAAGGTCCCTATCACATTTACACACAGTAGGGTAAGTTTAATCAGCAGCCAATTAACCTGCTTGCATGTTTTTGGAATGTGAGAGGAAACCAGAGTATCCAGAAACCCACATGGAGCGGACATACTACTTAATTGATTCAAAGAATGTAATAAAAGGAGAAGACTGTCTCACTATAGTTATTAGTAGTATATAATACAGGATTGATTGCACCCCTGTTATAAAACACATGTACATTTGAAGTTGCACGAGTATATAAAGGCATACTTTTAAAGGAAAAGGAAATTTACATTGGGGGTGCCAAAAGTTAGGATCCTCCAAGTGATTATATTTACTTACCTGACACCCCGGGTCTGTGCTTCTATCAGCAGAAATCTGTACCAGGGTTCTTCGGTTTTCAAATTTCGCAGGGCAGACACATGTGCAATAGAACGAAATAGCCGGCTTTTTCATTAAAGTTCGGCTTTTCCTGAGAAGACAGAGGAAACAGGAAGACAATAGCTTTGTGGTGCTCGCTGGAAGAACACCGGGCCGGTGCAGTTTTCTGTAAGTAAATAGAATCACTTGTGGTGCCTCACTATTGGCACCCCAAGTAAAATCTGCCTTCTCTTTTAAGCAAATTAAAGGGATACTGTCATCAGAAAACATGTTTTTTTCAAAACACATCAGTTAATAGTGCTAGTCCAGCAGAATTCTGCACTGAAATCCATTTCTCAAAAGAGGAAACAGATTTTTTTTATATTCGATTTTGAAATCTGACATGGGGCTAGATATTTTGTCAATTTCCTAGCTGCCCCTGGTCATGTGACTTGTGCCTGCACTTTAGGAGAGAAATGCTTTCTGGCAGGCTGCTGTTTTTCCTTCTCAATGTAACTGAATGTGTCTCAGTGAGACATGGGTTTTTACTATTGAGTGTTGTTCTTAGATCTACCAGGCAGCTGTTATCTTGTGTTAAGCTGGCCATAGACGCAAAGATCCGATCGTACGAATCGTGGATTCGTACGATTTTCGGACCATGTGTGGAGAGTCCCGACATTTTTCGTCCATCGGAGATCGGTCGTTTGGTCGATCGGACAGGTTAGAAAATTTCTGTCGCCTGCCGATAATATCTCTGCGTGTATTGCCGATCGTACGATTTTAAGAGGGAGACTGTCACTAGTGTTGTCCGACATAAGTATCGTACGATTGCTGTCAGGGGCAGAACATTGGGTGATCTGTTCTTATTTGATTGGAATGGTAAAGACTTTGATCTGAATGGTTAGTGGAGGGTCGGGAGATGGGAAAGTCCGATCGTACGTTGATTCGTACGATCGGATCTTTGCGTCTATGGCCAGCTTTAGGGAGCTTCTATCTGGTTACCTTCCCTTTGTTCTTTTATTTGGCTGCAGGGGGGGAAAAGAAAGGGGGTGATATCTCTCTAACTTGCAGTACAGCAGTAAAGAGTGATTGAAGTTTATCAGAGCACAAGTCACATGACTTGGGGCAGCTGGGAAATTGACAATATGTCTAGCCCCATGTCAAATTTCAAAATTGAATATAAAAAAATCTGTTTGCTCTTTTGAGAAATGAATTTCAGTGCAGAATTCTGCTGGAGCAACACTATTAACTGATTCATTTTGAAAAAAATGTTTTTCCCATGACAGTATCCCTTTAAATAACCCCTCAGCAAAAAAATTTAATTAAAGCTGTTTTTGTTTCAACTCACGCTGCTGTCTCCAGCCTCTCCACTTCAGTGAGATCGTCTCTGTAATATTCAGAGAAGGGTGTCATTATTGCACTTTTCTCCAAAGCAAACCCTAGATCTGGGTGCAGTGGATTCATTACAAGCCCTATATGCTCTGTGAAACCATTATTCACTAAGTCATTTGGAGACAGTACTAATAATACAAATCTAGGATCATATTCAGCACACGGACAGTTTATGTTCCAGATTGAACAAAGCAAAATGGAAAGGAAAATGATACAAAAGCATACTCAATGTTGTTTTTAAAACAGAAGTTCAATACCAAATATGACCATGAATCCTAAAAAATCTGTCCTAAGCCAAGAGGATATCACACTCACTAATGAATGAAATGTCAGAGGAAGCTGGAGATGTTTGGGAAAAGTAAATCACAAACTTTAATCACACGGAAGAGTCTGTTAAGGGTAAGGACACACGAGGAGATTCAGGGAGATTTTGTCGCCTGGCTACTAATCTCCTTGTCTTTTGAGCAACTATCTCCCTGAACTGCCTCAGCATTTTTCCCCATAGGCTACAATGAAAAGTTGCCTGCGCTAATGCACACAGGGCGATGCGTTTTCAATAGTTGCCTGAAATTGCCTCACTGAGGCAACTTTGGGCAACTATTGAAAACGCATCACCGTGTTTGCATTAGCGCAGGCAACTTTTCATTGTAGCCTATGGGGAAAAATGCTGAGGCAGTTCAGGGAGATAGTTGCTCAAAAGACAAGGAGATTAGTAGCCAGGCGACAAAATCTCCCTGAATCTCCTCGTGTGTCCTTACCCTAAGGGCTAGTCCACACGGGGAGATAGCGACGCGTTTGCGGCGCCAGGCTTTTTCAGGCGACTGTTGAAAAGCGCATCGCCTCGTGTGGTTAGCACAGGCGTTTTTACATAGGCGCCCATACAAAACTGTCGCCTGCGTCGGTCGCGGCGACTGTCGCGGCGCTTTGTCGCCGCGACCGCAACCGCGTCGCTATCTCCCCGTGTGGACTAGCCCTAAGTGTTCTTTTGTCTTATGCATGGATCTCCTTTTCACACCCAATTGGTTTTAATGGAACAGGAGACAGAGCAAGCCTGGAAGCAAGATTTACCTTGGACTGAATAGGGGTACTACTTTCATACCTGGAAGCATTCATCTACAGATTACAGCAAAGGTGTATTTTATTTTGCACAGCCAAATTATGACTGTGTACTGTGTGTGCAGATAATTGTAGTTTCCTCCACAAATACAGAGCTGACTTTGTTTATACCCATATGTCACATGTAAGTGTCTTGTATTTGCTCTGGGAATATATTGCCAAGTTTGCAGGTTCATTGACCCAAGCTTTCTCAGCTATGGAATTTTTGGAAACCCTACATCAGGGGTGTCCAAACTTTTTGCAATGAGGGCCAGATTTGGAGAGGTGAAAATGTGTGGGGTGCCGACCATTCAGCCTGACATTCATTGAACCATTAACATCATTTAACTCATTTAAACAAGGAATCACATAGCTGTAGCAGTAATATTTGGGCACATTAGTGAAATGATCTGCCACTTGGTCTATACTGCTGCCTGTGTGCTGAAGGTGTTGGCAATAGACACGTACTGGCACGTAGTGACGCCATACTTCTTTAGTTTACTGTACTGGCACGTCAGTACGTCTATTGACACCTTCAGCCCTAAATTTGAAGACAGGACGCATTTGGCCCCCGTGCCGCACTTTGGACATGCCTGCCCTACATTTTATGGGCTTATGCTCCTTGATTTTTTTGTATATTTGGTCCAGCCACACAACAGTTTTTGTGATTTGTACCACAACACCAGCATCAAAGTGTGGCTCCTGCCGCAAATCTACTGTATATTTAGGGGCCTATTTATTAAAGGTTGAGTTTCTCTGGTCTAGTTTTAAAGGGGAAAAAATCTGAATTTTTAGAGGGAAAAAAAACATAACATTTTTCAAGATTTATTATGCTCTGAAGCTGCTAAAATACTCCAGCTTACACCTGTCGAAATCACGTAAACGTCAATGGCAGTTGGCCGCTTTAACCTTTGGAACATGTGTTTTGCCTTCATGATTCTCAAGATTTTCAGACTGTTTGCTCTGGTTTTTTTTCGAGAATCCAATAAATCTAGGTTTTTCTGGCAACAACTGAATAAAGTTGAGTTTTCGATACTCAAATTTGTCAACATTTTTTCGCAGTGAATTTTTTGAGAACTTTAGCTAATAAAAGGGATTTGGTTTGGGGAGTCCAATTTTTTTTCCATAACAATGAAAAAAAGTATAGTTTTAGTAAATAACTTAAATTGATAGCTTAATCTGTAAATAAAATAGCTGTGTTCTAGCAACACCTAGACATAGGCAGGAAAAATGGTGACGCTCACAGTTACAGTTCACAGTTCCTGGTGCATCAGCAGTGAATATGCCTCCCTAAATGCCACCCTGCAGACTGAGAGAACCACACAGTTTAAAAGAGTTAAAGGGTTGTGAACCTTTGAGTTAACTTTTAGTATGATTTAGAGAGTGAGGGTAGGACTGCACGGGCGTTTTCGGCACTATCCGACGCGCTGTGACAAAACGCATGCGACAAATCGCAGGCGACGGAAATAAGGTAAGAGAAAGAAATGTCTGATGAAGTTGAATCGTTGATCCAATACGGCACGAATGTCGGATGCAGCGTGCAGCGCGTCCGTTACATGCATTTTGGCACATGCATTTTGTCGCAGCGCGTCGGATCGCGCCGAAAACGTCCATGTAGTCCTACCCTGATAGTCCGAGACAATTTGCAATTGCTTTTCATTCTTTATTGTGGTTTTTAAGATATTTAGCTTTTTATTCAGCAGCTCTCTAGTCGCCAATTTCTGGTTGCGAGGGTCTGAATTATCCTAGCAACCATGCATTGATTTGAACAAGAGACTGGAATATGAAAGGGAGAGGCCTGAATAGAAAGATAAATAAAAATAGAAATAACAATAAATGTGTAGCCTTACAGATCTTTGAAATTACTGCCCCGATATTATCATTTTCATAATAAAATTGATGATTTAATGATCCTATGTTTATGGCTCTCTGTGTCCAGGACTATTGTATTGGCTGTGGCATAGCAAAGCTGTGGGTAAAGTTCATATTTCCGGAGATATAGTTACAGTCTAGTAATAAGGGTTGGCAGTCCTCAGACTTATTCCTCTGTTCCAATTCTAGCTATATAGCTCATATTCATGCAAATATTAAGAGATCTTCAGTGCAGAGTTGGCACAGTAAGACCTTATTTATCATTAATAGCCTATTTGGCTTCCAGTATATTAGGCCTGGCTAATTTTTATGCGGCCTATGTAATATCTAATCACTTCTGGGAAAAAAGCAGATAAAAATGTTGCAGATGTTTGTTGTTTTGGGTGTTTATTAGTAATCAGTATTTGGGGCATCAACTGTCATCTGTTAATTTCACAAACACGTCCAGGGTTTGAAACAAGCAGCTGCTTTTCTCATCTGAGAACGAAGCCCTCTGGAAAGCAGCAGCTTGTTATTATAATGGAAGATGTGTATTTTCCTTAGTCCCTTAGCCACTGGAGTGTCATTCATCTCACTTCTCTGCTGCGCTAATTAGAAAAGTTTCTTTATTCTGACCAAAGAGGAATTATTACGGAAAAATATTCAAGTTCGAAAAATGTTAGTTTTATCATAACCAATAGGGATGTAGCGAACTGCCGATTAGGTGTTCGCGAACGCCGTTCGCGAACACCGGCAAAAAATGTGAACGTTCGCGAACAGTTCGCGAAACTCGAACACCGCTAAAATCGCTCGATTCGAACGATCGAAGGATTTTAATCATTCGATCGAAGGATTTTCATTCGAATCGAACGATCGAAGCCATTCGATCGAATGCTTTTCATTGGATCGAATGCTTACAATCGTTCGAACGAATGGAAATCGTTCGATTTTTAGCGGTCGAAGGAATTCGAATGGTCGAATGGTCGAACGATCGAACGCAAACTCAAACTGCGAACGTTCCCAAACGTTCGCGAACATTCGGCGGACGCGAACGGTCGAAGTTCGCGCGAACTAGTTCGCGGGCGAACAGTTCGCTACATCCCTAATAACCAACTAGATCCATCTGGAAGTTCTCTTGGAGCGAAATGATTCATCTGGAAAAGTAAAATAAAGTAATGAACAAAAAGGAACTTAAAGGAAAACTATACCCCCCAAACAATGTAGGTCTCTATTAAAAGATACTGAGTAAAACAGCTCATGTGTAAAACCCTGCTTCATGTAAATGAACCATTATCATAATAATATACTTTTTTAGTAGTATGTGCCATTGGGTAATCATAAATAGAAAATTGCCATTTTAAAAAACAAGGGCCGCCCCCTGAGATCGTAAGATTCACTGTGCACACATACAAACCACATGTTCGATCACATGAGCCAATTAACAGGCAGAGTTCTGCCTTTTGCTTCCTCACTTCTTCCTGTTACAGTTAGTGTTGTAGTATTTCTGGTCAGGTGATCTCTGAGGCAGCACAGATAGAGTCACGAAATGGTGGTTCAATGCAAGAGGTGTAAAAGGGCAATATTTATGTAAATATATATTCCAGTTTGGTAAGATTCTTTAATATGTCATTCAATTTGATATAAACTATCTGTTGCTTAAGTATTCATTTTGGGGGTATAGTTTTCCTTTAAACATTTTATTTTTTCCTTTAAAGAAGAAAGTGATGTTTGTGTCAGATGGGCTCCAGGCAAAGATTTAAGTCCCTAATTAGAAGGTAAAATATTACATAAATCAGGGATATCCACCCTGGAACTTTTCAGTTATGTAGAGACCCTGAGGTTTAGGTAGGGTTGACACCTTACCTACCTTGGCTGATTGCCGCGTCAATCACAGGGAATTCTGCCCGGTATTCCTAATTTGGAAAACTGTGCAGGCAAGGCCACTCCGGCCATGAGGCAAGGTGAGAATCTTGCTTTAGGAGCAGCCAGTTATGATGGGTGGCAAAAAGACGCCTGCGGTAAATTTAAGAGCCGAATTTCTGTTTTTTAAAATGCAAATTTGGCTCTTAGCGCTCACTGCTGTTGGCGATGTGGCCCCTCCTCGACCCGCTCCGACGCTACAATTTAGAAGTGTGGAGTGGGACGACATCAGGGCTGCTGCCCCAGGTAGCAGCAGGTAGAAGCCCCTGGAACGCTCTTGCGGGCAGGCAATTTTGACCCAAACAACCCTTCAAACAGAGGGCTGTCCAGGTCAGGCCGGACTGGAAATCTGTGAGTTCTGGCAAATGCCAGAGGGGCTACTGTAAGATGCCATAGAAAGTGACTATTAAGTGGGCTGGTGGAGGCTGTTTGGGCCTCTGTGTACTAGAAATGGCAGGGTGTATTTTGATTCCCAGTCCAGTCCTGGTCCAGGTTAAAACCAGACAGATGGCAACACTAGGTTTAGGTATGTTTTACTCAGGCAGTTTTCCCTGTATTTGGACACCTAAGTGGTCCTTTGATTCACCCAAGCTATGTCCTTTTTCCATTCCAGTTCAAGGTTTGCCCAGTAGGTGGCTGTATTTAAAAGGGAGAACACACATGTGCTCAGGGCTCTATCCCTGGATCCCACCATGCAGGGAGGTGGGTACAGGACTGGATCTGAACTGGTGACAGACCCAAGTTAGTAGCAGGTCAGCTAGTGAGCAGCTTTCTGGCTCCAACAAGGAGAGTAATTAGTAGTAGCACCCTTGTGATGAAGCTGCAGACAGGGACAGGAGTGGGTGAGCTCAGGAAAAGTGCCAAGGAGCAAGATACCCGGTGGGATCCCTAGTGCTGGGGAACATCACCAAGACAGACTGCACTACCCCTTGAGAGAGATCATCTTGCAATATCTTAAAGGAAGACCAAACCCTTTATATTAAAATCCCCTACCCCCCAACCCTAAATAGACCCCCCACCCTGCTCCCCCCCAGCCTAAGTGTTACCCTTGGTAAATGCCCCTAACTCTTTACTTACCCCTCCTTGCAGATTCAGCACATCGGAGTTCACGGGCGCCATCTTCTTCTCTTCGGTTATCTTTGGCGCATGCGCAGTTGGAGCAGTCTTTGGGTTTTTGACAACTGTGCATGCGCTAAATGTGACTTATGCTTGTCAAAGAAATCATCCAAGCCATTCTTAAAGGCATTAACAGAATTAGTCATCACAACATCACCCGGCAGTGCATTCCACAACCTCACTGTCCTCACTGTGAAGAACCACCTACGTTGCTTCAAATGAAAGTTCTTTTCCTCTAGTCTGAAGGGGTGGCCTCTGGTACGGTCATCCTTTTTGTGGTAAAAAAAAAAACCCTGATATCTGTCTATAATGCCTTCTAATACAATTACAATTATAATGCCTTCTAATGTACTTGTAACTCAGCTCCTAATGTTCTGAAACCGCCGGGGAACAGATGTTAGAACAGCATTGTATGTAGCAGACAGGTGGTGTCGAAGGCCCCCGTCTCTGTTCAGGGATGGTTTCTCCACCTTGACATGAAAGAAGACTGCTGGTTTGAACGAGGCGTGAAAGAGGCGATTCATGTCAAGGTGGAGAAACCATCCATGAACAGAGGCGGGGCCTTCGACACCACCTGTCTGCTACATACAATGCTGTTCTAACATCTGTACCCCGGCGGTTTCAGAACACTTCACACATCCATTCATGCAACTCTCACAAGTAACACCTCTTTCTAGGAGTTGCGTGACACATTGGATAATCCTATCACAGTAACTACACAGAATCTACACCTCTGTGAATTTCTTCAGATGTCACCTCTTTGAAGACTTACAATGTGCCATTGTGTACAAAATAGGGGTGTGGAAGCACTCTAAAGGCTAAGTAATAGTATATTGAAGTAAAATGGAAGTGCTAGTTTTAATGCACATTCCCTGGTCCCCTGTCTCAAAAGTAAGTTTACAAAACAGGGGTTTTTAGTTACAAAGTTATGATCATAAAGTTGAAAAGCCACCATACCACGTCAAGGTAAACCCCACATGGCGGTCCCTAACTTGTTTGCCTTTCGGCCATAGTATAAAAAGTCTTACTGCATAGTAGCATTCAGTGTAATCAGTGTCTGGTTGTTGAACCTTGGTTTCAGTGAAAAGGATCTATCCTCCCCCGCCAGTATGCGGCTTTTAAGGCAGAGTAATTGTCCAACCAACGCCCATTTTTAAAAGTATAGGGCCCCATACTTTTAAAAATGGGCGTTGGTTGGACAACAGACACTGATTACACTGAATGCTACTATGCAGTAAGACTTTTTATACTATGGCCAAAAGGCAAACAAGTTAGGGACCGCCATGTGGGGTTTACCTTGACGTGGTATGGTGGCTTTTCAACTTTATGATCATAATTTTGTAACTAAAAACCCCTGTTTTGTAAACTTACTTTTGAGACAGGGGCCCAGGGAATGTGCATTAAAACTAGCACTTCCATTATACTTAAATATACTATTACTTAGCTTTTAGAGTGCTTCCACACCCCTATTTTGTACAATGTGCCATTGTGATTGGATTCGTGGAAGAGTTTATATGCCGAGCATTTCCCACACCAGTCAGTTGAACTGAAGAAGCTGCTCAGATGAGTAGTGAAACGTCTTCATTGATTACTCAGCAAGTCCAGTTGTTTTTAGATTCACCTATACTAGATAATCTACATTTGACATTTTCCTTTCTTATCATTTATTCTTCCATTGAAATAAATGCAATGACTTGATATACCATGGTGCTCCATGGTATGCTTAAATTGTAAGGACTAGTGCAAGGGCAAGAGATGGCGAATAATCAATGTAAAGTGCTGATTAACACTGTATGTTGCTGCTATATAAAATAAAGCATAACAAGACTCTGGCTTTGCTATAAAGTTAAATATGACAGATTTGGATCTGATCTGGATGAGAATGAACAGCAAGGCCCAGACCTTAAAGGAGTTGGTCACCTTTAAGTTAACTTTTAGTTTGTTATAGAATGGCTAATTCTAAGCAACTTTTCAGTTGTAATTTTTCTTTATTATAGTTTTTTCATTATTTGCCTTTTTCTTCTGACTCTTTCCAGCTTTAAAATGGCCCCATCTAAAAAAAACAAATGCTCTGTAAGGCTACAAATGTATTGTTATTGCTACTTTTTATTACTCATCTTTCTACTCAGTCTCTATCCTATTCATAACCCTGTCTCTTATTCAAAGTGAATGCATGGTTGCTAGGATAATTTGGACCCTAGAAAATTAGAAAAACGAATAAAAAGCTAAATAACTCAGAAAACATAAATAATAAAGAATGAAAACCAACTGCAAATTGTCTCTGAATATCACAACCCCTTCAAACAGAGATAAGATGGATTCCCATCTAGGGAATAACATTGGAATTAAAACGGAAAGTGACTGAAGGAGATTTACATTGTCCCAGGCACAATCTGTTGGATATGGTAAGGAATTGGATGTCAAGTGATAGATCTAGGGACAAAGTACGCCTGGAGCGGGAAATAGTGATGTGCGAATTTATTCGCCAGCTGTGAATTCGCGGCAAATTTCTGTGTTTCGCAAATAAATTCTCAAAATTGCAGTGAAAATTCACCAGTGTCAAATTCGTCATTGGCATATGGTTCCTGTAATCATTGGCCTACACATGCAGATACATACCAAGAGTGTTTACACTCAATAAATAATATTTCTGATTTACTCCAGTGCAGTATGCCACAATAATTCAAATCAAATATTCAGTTTTATTATTCTATTTACACTACACAAATCAAAACAATGTGTTGATTTATTGCCATGTTCTTGCAGCTGCTTTTTTTTAGTAAAATATGTATAAAAAAGTTTGTAATTAGAGAGTAAGAAATTATTGTCTATGGAGAGTACATCTAGTGCTGGTATCCTGTAGCATAACATCATTAAGGTCACATTGTGATTAACAGCTGAGGGTCAAAGGATGCTTGAGAATGTAAGATAACACAACTGGGATATTGGGGACACTAAGGTTGCACAGGGAGGAAAATCAGGCACACTTTCTTGGTGTTCAGACTGAGGAGGAACTTACAGGATATCTTAGGAGTCACGACTCCTACCTTTCCTATACTAAGGGAACAGAGTGCGGATGCACTTTGTATCTAGTGCTAGAGGGTTGAACACATTAGGCGCGTAGACTCGTAAAATTAGGTGGACCCATAGGGTTAAGTTCCCCTATGGTCTGAAGATCTCCACGTGGCTGGAAATCCCTTGCTTTGGCCAGCTAAATGTTGGACCTACATTGAAGGGAGGGGGAGTGAGTCCTTTGTCGCAAGTACAGTGAGCTCTGGCAGATTCCAGATTTGGACAGAAGGTGTCATTTCGGCAAGGAGTATAAAAAAAACCTGAGCTGCCATGTGCTCAGTGCTTCTTTAAGTTTCAATTCAGCCATGTGTGAATAAATTGCAGCTGCAAAGATGTAAGGGGCCTAAGGAATTTGAGAGACACTGAAGGACTTGGGATTCAGGGCCTCAAGCCTGGTGAGCTCAACCATGAAGGGTTTGGAGCTTGGAGGTGGTGGAGAGACTGTGACAGCAGCTGCCTGTGGATGGATGCTGATTTGAAAGGGGACTTGTCACTCTGTGGATAATGCTGGGAGCTGGCCTTAAGTAATAAACATTTGTCATGCTCAGCTAGGAGAGCTTGGGAGCCAGCCTGAGGATTGAGCCACTGTGGATGCCTGACCCATCTGTGTCCCTGTTGAGTTGAGCCTGAGAAAGGACACAAAGGGGTATATTTATCAAAGAGTGAAGTTAGAGATTGCCACAGTCCTTTAGAGTGAAATTCGCCACTCTCCATTCATTTCTGTGGGATTTTTAAACGAATATTTATCAATGAGTGAAAGTGAAAGTTCATCCTTTGATAAATACGCCTTTCAAAATCACAAAGAAATGAATGGAGAGTGTCGGAATTTCATTCTAGAGGACTGATCTCTAACTTCACTTTTTGATAAATGTACCCCAAAGGTTCCAACATATGTCCCCTCCTTGAGAACAGGCATTGTTTGTGTGCCTGCTATGTGGAAGCAACTACTGTACCTCTGTCCATCTGGAGAGGTATTTGTGCAGGTAGTGCTACCTGGGGTTAACCTGGTTTATTGCAATTGGTGTGTTTAATTATTTGCCACATTTAGGTGTATTCCCTGATCCCACTAGGTGGAGAAAATTGAGAAAAATTCCCAGCTCATATAGCAAGGGGGATTCAGGACCTGTATATGGTAAGATATTGATGATGTAATCCTATAACACAGGAAGGGGTTAAATGGGGTTACAAATGTCTTCTTTACCATTTAGCCACACCTAAATAGATGAACTGATAACTGGATAGGAAACTAGTTGCAGTTGGGTGACTTGTTAAATCATCTATTCCACTTTATCTGTCCTCATTACCGTTCTAGGCAATGGAACACTGCTCCAGTATCTGGCATTCTCAGTAGCCAGTTCCTATTCTTTCCCAAAGAGTCTCTTTAAAGGAGAAGGAAAGTTTCAATCCAAGGGGTGCCAAATATTAGGGCACCCCAAGTATTGAAATGACTTACCTGATACTTGAGGCCAGTGCTCCTGATAGCAGAAAACGTCACCGTCCCAAGGTACTTGCTAGTGAGCAATCCTCTTCCTTAAAATCCAGCTTAAACTCGACTGCTCATGTGCACATGTGAAGAAAAAAGGAAGGAAGAGGATCGCCTGCTCGCAAGTGCCACGGGTAGGGTTGGCACCTTTTCCCATGGTGGAGACTGGGCAGGGGTGGGTTCATAATGTTGATGGGGTGGGGCTGTGATGCAGAGGGGCAGGGACATGACATTGAGGGGCGTGGCTATGACGCAGCAATCTGCGATTTGCCGATCGCCATGTCAATTATGGGGAATCCAGCTTGGCTTTCATATTTGGAAAACCGGGCAGGAAGTTTTGACCTGGGTAGCCCATCAAAATACCGGACAAGTGGCAACCCTAGCCATGGGCCAGTGCAGTAATAATTACAATCCTTGGGGGGTGCCCAAACATATGGCACCCCCTGGGATTGGAACTTTCTCCTTTGAAGGTCCTCTTTACCCTCTCCTGTGGCACTTTCAGTTTTAACAGTAGTTTAAACAGCAGTAGCTGTAAGTTCTCTGAAATAGTTACAGTTGTATCTTTGGTTATATTAAATTGTTACAAATGTATCTAAGTGCAGGTGCTGAGTGTTCTGGGTTCCAGGGCTGGAACTAGGGGTAGGCAGAGAAGGCATGTGCCTAGGGTGCAAAGCTGGGGGTGCCAGGCACGTACTTTCTCTTCCTCCTAACCCTAGTCCTGTCCCCTCTCTCCACTCTCATGCCAGACGTTACCCAGCTGAGAAGGACTTGCATGTGTCTATACACATGTGAGAAGCAGCGTGACTGCCCAGGTTGCCTAGGGCGCCTGTAAATGGAAGGCAAGATCCCAAGGTTCTGCAGTTCACTCCCTTTGCCGGTATATGACCTGTTCTCCCTCAGATCGACCAAAATGCAAACAACCTTTTCTTCAATTGAAGATATACCAGCGCTAAAAGCTCAGGGTAGACACAAGAAAGAAATGCAAACACAATATAGTGTAGTAGTTTTTAAATCGAATGAAATATATAACCACTTGTGCGGTAGTTAAACGATGTGGTTTTGGGGTCTTCCACCAAGGGGTTAAAAGGCCATTTTTCCGTGCTTTTGATAAATAGTGTGGCCACCTCCTGTGTGGGGCAGTGGGTACTTACAGACGTTTATAAATATCACCCGCATATAATAAAATCCTTTGTCCTATTCTTGGTGAGTATGTGGGGCAGTGGGTACTTACAGACGTTTAAAATTATCACCAGCATGTAATAAAATCCTTTATCCCAGTCTTGGTGAGCTCCAGGTTTCTAAAAAGCATATGCTAAAATCGTGTAAAAACTTCTTTAATAGATTAAAAAGATAAAAACATAAATTGCACTCACATGTGTGTGCTTAATATAAGCATAAAAAGCAGTTAGCATTAGGCAAAACTTAACATCTAAATGGACCGCAGGACTTGAGAAACCCCAATGCTAACTGCTTTTTATGCTTATATTAAGCACACACATGTGAGTGCAATTTATGTTTTTATCTTTTTAATCTATTAAAGAAGTTTTTACACGATTTTAGCATATGCTTTTTAGAAACCTGGAGCTCACCAAGACTGGGATAAAGGATTTTATTACATGCTGGTGATAATTTTAAACGTCTGTAAGTACCCACTGCCCCACATACTCA
This sequence comes from Xenopus laevis, assembly GCF_017654675.1. Lineage (NCBI taxonomy): Eukaryota > Metazoa > Chordata > Amphibia > Anura > Pipidae > Xenopus > Xenopus laevis. The sequence continues at coordinate 32,243,950 of NC_054376.1, forward strand.
CCAAGAATAGGACAAAGGATTTTATTATATGCGGGTGATATTTATAAACGTCTGTAAGTACCCACTGCCCCACACAGGAGGTGGCCACACTATTTATCAAAAGCACGGAAAAATGGCCTTTTAACCCCTTGGTGGAAGACCCCAAAACCACATCGTTTAACTACCGCACAAGTGGTTATATATTTCATTCGATTTAAAAACTACTACACTATATTGTGTTTGCATTTCTTTCTTGTGTCTACCCTGAGCTTTTAGCGCTGGTATATCTTCAATTGAAGAAAAGGTTGTTTGCCTAGGGCGCCTGGCTGGCCTGGCCCGGCACTGCTGGGCTCTCTGCCAAGAGCCTCTTATTTAATTAAATTTCAGAAACTTTGTATCTTTTTCTGGCTGTTCAGAGCAGGAGATCAAAGAGAAACTTGGAACATTTCACTAACAATCTGGGACTGCAGGCTGAGCTGTCAAAATTGGGACTGCCCATGAAAAACGGGACAGTTGGGAGGTATCTGATGTCCTGGCGGTCCAGTCCAACCCTGTGCCGGCTGAAAGATCCCCTGGAATGAGTGCTGAGTCTCTCTAGCATTTCTAGGCAATGTTCCAGGGAGGTGACATAAAGCGTCTCGACTATAACTGAACTTAGGACAGAGATAGATTTCCTGCCAATTTCTAGGGTCAGAGTTGAATACTGTAATAGCAGCTTGCAGTGGCTGCACAACAACATTTTCCTGTTAATAATTGAAAAATAATGCATTTCTGAAACATTAAAGGGAAGGCAGATAGCTCAAGTACATTTGTGTGTCAAAATACAGGTTTAAAGTTGTGACCTCTTGTACCAGACTGCAGCTAATAAGCAAGGGGAATCTTTAACACACTATGTATGGTACATTTATGAGCAGGAAATACTGACAGTCAACAATGTTATCTGGATAATATTTTAGCCACACAGTGATCAGCTTTACGGAAGGGCAGCCAGTGTCTGTGAGTAAGATCCCGGAATATGTCAGAGATGGCCAGCTTATTAACCCTTTTAAATTGCAGCAGTGACTTGCAACATTAACATTATACATTTCACTGCAGATGTATTGTGTTATTAATAGGTTAAAGGAGATACAATATATGAAAGGGATGAATTATTGACTATTTACAATGTAGTAAATACAAAGAAGATTTTCAAAACATATTTACCTTGTAAGTTTTCATCCTCTTTCTAGCATTTTAACTTCTGATGGTTTCTGGGTGACCCTAAAGCTTGAGGATGCTTCACTGAGGGGTATGGGGTAGTTGTAGGGGGTCAGAATAAAGGCTGATTTAGGGAGAAAACACAAAGATCCAATCGTACGAATCTCCATTTTTTTACGATTTTCAGGCTGCGTGTGGAGTGTCCCAACATTTTTAGTGCCATTTTTTAGTGCCATGGCGATCAGTTGTTCAGACGATCTGACAGGTTAGAAAATTTATGTTGGCTACCGATAATATCTGTTCATGTATTGCCGATCTGACGATATCAGGAGACTGTCACCAGCTTTTGTTGAACATAATTTTTATACGATTGCTGTCAGGGGCAGAACATCGTCTGATCTGTTCTTTTACTACTTTATTTGATCTGAATGGTTAGTGGCAGGTCGGGAGATGGCACGGAAAGATCGTTCGTCTGATATGAAGGTGAATCTGCACATCTATGGCCAGCTTTAGACATCTGAAAGCCCAGTTTGAAGTTCAGTTCCAGTGATATTTAGCTTGAAAACATATTTGCTGTCCTAGATACTAGATATTCTTGGAACCTTAGTTGAATGGCTGATACACTAACGTTTTCTTACATCTATAGCAGGGGTCCCCAACCTTTTTTTACCCCTTAGCCACATTCAAATTTTAAAAGAGTTGGGGAGCAACACAAGCATTAAAAAAGTTCCTGGTGGTATCAAATAAGGGCTGTGATTGGCTTTTTGGTAGCCAACTAGAGGTTCTATTTTGCTATAAACCTGGATTTTATGCAACCAAAACATGCCTTCAAGCCAGGAATTGGAAAAATAAGCACCTTCTTTGAGGCCACTGTAGGCAACATACAAGGACTTGTTGAGCAACATGTTGCTCATGAGCTACTGTTTGGGGACCTAACTGAACATAGGACTTTCAAGAGGTTCCTGAACTGAAAAAGGCAGAGAACCACTGGATTGAAGAGACACTGTCCCATAAAATATATATTTATGTATAAGTTGCATAAGCATCAAAGTGGGATCTTTTGTGCTGGATCCAAAGAGGACTCCTTTTTTATGTCACCTTGGCCCATGAAATTAGGAATGGCGAGTGGAGCTTTCTAAATGTTGGGGATGATTTGTCTATAACAGATCTAAATATATTCATCAAAAATGTTTAATTTAATTCAATATCCGTAAGAGGCCCTGCATTGCTATGCCAATAATAGGTCTTTGAATGGCTACTTTGATCAACTTCAACAACAGGTTTTCCTTTAAAAAAAAATAATTAAAAATTGATGCTGAAAATCACTACAATTCCAAGAGGTTGTTGCCAAAGGTACATTGTCTAGAAAAGGTAGGGCTTGCCATGGAATCTGGAGGGTTATTTGTTGACTACTACCCAAATCCAATCCACTTACCATTGAAGTAGGGTTCATAAAATAAATGAACAACAATCAACATGCTCAACACATCCTTCAGAGGAATAATCCACCAATGTGATCCTCTTGGGTAGATTCCTAACCTTTTTTTTTTTTTACCTGTGAACAACACGTTTCTAATTGGTGGTGAACAACATGTTTTCTTTAATGAAATATGAAACCTTTCTCCAATATACTTTAATTAAAAAATGTGTACCGTTTTTATAAGAAACCTGACTGTATGAAGTGAAATTCTCCCTTCATTTACTGCTGTGGATAGGAATTGTCAGATGGTCCCTAACTGCTGAGCAGGGAAACAATCATACTTATGAACAGCAGGGGGAGCCCCCGCCTTACTTCCCAGCCATGCAGAACTCAAGCAGCTTTGTTTGTTTCCCTGTAGAGCAGTCGGCGACTGTGTAGAGATTTGTATTGGATTTTATGTTTGCCTTTACATCCCCTTTACTGTTTCCAACTCCATTATTTTGCTGCAGCCACTGGTTCTACAGAGTTGGAGAAAGTTTGTATTAAACAATACAAAAACTATAAAATCCACATTAGATTACATGACAACACAGGACCCAGTGCAGTCTGCCTATTCTGATTATTAATCGGTCTTGCTGTTTCGGCTTCTGGCAGATATTATTTGACTTGTGCTGTTTTGATAATTTATGACGATCCCTAAGCAGCCCAGACCACACTGAGCATGTGCACAGTCTTAGTCTTGCAAAGATGTTTAACAAATTTACAAGATGGTGACCCCCTGTGGCCAACTTTGAAAGCATAAATCATTTGTTTTATTAGACTTGTGGTGCAGTAAGTTCATGTTTATGTTTAGTTTGTATACAACATACAGCATTTCTAGCCTTATTCTATTTTAGACCTTACTTCCCCTTTCAGTTCACAATTATAGCAATATGCAGAGTATGCCTTTATGGTGAACCTTTCTCTTGCCGAGTGACTATAATGTATAGAAGATGAGTTGAAGGCCCAAGTCACAGCCCATAGATCAATGTCCTGTTATTATGCAATTTATCACCGTAAATTCATATCCAGATTTTATTCTTGTTTATATAAAACTCCTTGATGCAACTCTGTTTCTGTTTAGACTATGGAGATTTTAAGATTATTGCTGTGCCAGCAGAAGGATTAACAATGTTACCTTTTTTTGTAAGAGGATTTACAGCATTTTAGCTTTACTTTAATGGTTCCAATAACTATTTTATTAATGTTGCCATTAATACCAAATAATGATGGCATTAGAATAGAATTATGTAATGGGCATAAACGCCAAATGCATTGCAAATCCCTAACAGATCTAGTATATAGATTAGGAGGCCAGTTGCACGTCTCCCTGATAAATCTGTAACACTGTTTTCTTAGTAAATTTTAAAAATCCATTTTCTTAGTGTAGAAGCCAAGACCACCCTAAATAGTAATATGCACCAAACTGATGGAGTAGCCAGGCAGCAACTTTTCCCTAGAGAAGTTCCAAGTCAAAGGCTTTCAGATATCTGCTTAAGCAGCGCAACAAAGCATCTGTAATGTTATGTTAGCAAGGACTTGAATCTATATATAGATTTGAAAAGAGTAGCACAATTAAAGGAGAACTAAACCCTAAAAATAATATGGCCAAAAATGTCATATTTTATATACTGCACTTATTGTACCAGTTTTTATTAGAAAGGGGGTTTAGTTCTCCTTTAAGGGTCTTCACTAATCATCAAGTAGAAAATGAGGTTTGTCTGTAATATAAGCTGATGCTACAGGGCTGATTATTGAATTCTGATGTTAATTGCACTGGTTTCTGTGCTGACATGTAGTTATTATCTTTATTAATTACTAATCAGCCTTATATTGTGACATTTATATTCTATATGTACTGTATATTGTGAGTGGGCCCCTAAGCTCAGTAAGTGACAGCAAAACAGAGCATGTGCAGTTAATCAGCAGAAAAGAAGATGGGGAGCTACTGGGGCATCTTTGAGGACACAAATCTTTACTGCTAAAGGGCTGTGGTTGTCTTGGGCAGGTACAGAAACCCAAAACATAATGTGCAACATTTCTAGCTACTTCTTTAGTAAAGCTCTAGTTCTCCTTTAAGGTGTACTGTTCTTACCAGTCCAGGAATTGAACAAGGGAGCATCTAAACAGAAACTAGTAGTTTGTCAAAGGGACTCCAGTACTAGGACATTGATTGTCAGCTGGTAAACATCTTCTGGTTGTCCAAGCATTGGCTTGTCACAACAGCATGTATCCAGGATAGCTTGCCTTCACATGAAAAAGAAGAACTCTGTTTTCACTATTCGATATCCATGCACCAATACAGAGTGGAAAGATCCCCTCTGGTGAACTGTAGTGAACTCTGTTTTTAGAATTTGAGAGATAGCATCTTGATTGTGATTGTTCTTCTAAAAATGGAATGGTCTCCAATAGAGGGTCCACAATGAATTGTCCACAATGCTATAGGGGTTCCATTTTTCCCCCTTTTTTTAATGCTCTACATTAACATTCGAGAAAGGGTAGGATGACCCCCATTCATGATGTTTTTTTAAAGTTAACATTTACAGTTAGTCAAATTTTCTTTTTTCATGTATAATTACAAATTTTCTGTACATTATGGCTTTAGAATTTGTTTTCTCCTTTGTTCTCTGTGCAAATGAGTAAACACCATGTGGAACTCCCATAGCAGTTAGTTTGTTTGTGCCAGACTGTCTACACTTCATCTTAAGCTTCCTGATATGTTGGGTGCAACTGCATGTACTCACCCCTGCAGAACCACCAGAACCAAGGGGAACAATAGAAATTCATTAACAAGAATAACGGTTTTATGCCAGAGACGATGTGAGTTGGTAAATATGACAAAGCAAAGAAAAAAAGTCCAATCAGGTTTCCCTGAATCAGAATCCATGGTTTATTTACATGGCAGGGTTTTACATATGAGCTGTTGTATGCAATATATTTTTATAGAGACCTACATTGTTTCGAAATAAATGAAATACAAGTGAGTTTGACTCCTATGAAAGCATGTCCTCATCATTTACAAAGTTCAAGTAAGTGTGCAATTACTAAAGTTTATAAAATGTATTATGAATTTTCCTAAATACGCAATGATAGAGCCAACCACAGACTTCCAGATAAAGATTCTGTCTAATTCTTTCATTTTCCAGATGATATCTCATCTTGGACGCATTGACTTGTATGAACTATAAAATTCTAACCGAAAAAAGGAAACGGCCTTACATCAGACTCCTTTTATACATGTGATGCTAGTGTAGAGTTATGGAAAACAATAACAAAGTAGAATTTTCCTGGCACTGTGCTTTGTTCTGTTGGTTTATTAAGAATTGATTTGGCATTTTGTACTAGATTGCCTTAATGTTTGCTTCTAATCATTTCTGCCTGGGGCATTTTCAGAACATGTCCACTTGCAAATGTTGCTTTCTGTAAGTCACAATTAGCAACACAAAATATATCTCAAGTAAAATTACCAAGGGGCTTCACAAATACACCCCTTCAGGGCTGCTTAGTTATTCCTTTATTAGATGTACAAAAATAATCTCCTGGTTGAACATCAAATTTACCCACATACAGAAAAAAAACTTTTCCTACTTTAGACAGTGAGCAAAATATTGGAAGCAGCCCCTCCCTCATTGGACAACTGGGCTTATTGCAACTCAAGTACATGCTTAAAGGAACAGTTCAATGTAAAAATAAAACTAGGTAAATAGACAGTCTGTGCATAATAAAAAATGTTTCTAATATAGTTAGTTAGCCAAAAATGTAATGTATAAAGGCTGGAGTGACTGGATGTCTCACATAATAGCCAGAACACTACTTCCTGGTTTCAGCTCTCTAACTCTGAGTTAGTCAGCGACTTGAAGGGAGACCACATGGGACATAACTGTTCAGTGAGTTTGCAATTGCAACTCAGCAACTCAGCTCAGATTCAAGAGCAAACAGTTATGACCAATGTGCCCCCCCCTCAAATCACTGATTGGTTATTGCCTGATAACCAATCAGTGAAAACCAAGAGAGCTGCAGAGCAGGAAGTAGTGTTCTGGCTATTATGTTACGCATCCAGTCACTCCAGCTTTAATACATTACATTTTTGCCTAACTAACTATATTAGAAACATTTTTTATTTTGCACAGCCTATCTATTTACCCAGTTTTTATTTTTATACTGAACAATTCCTTTACGGAGCAATAGCAATGCTAGTTACAGGGGATGTTCACCTTCACAAGATGCATTGTTAAAATCAACCAGTTTTTTTCATATAAAACAAATTTGCAATTTATTTTCATTACACCCTGGCTTTAAGTTTTCTGACGTACAACTGCCTGTGCACTGGCATGAACCTTTTAAAAGAGAATGAAAGATTAAATCACTAGGAGGGTACTAAATGTTGGGCACCAATCCCCCAGTGATTATAATCACTTACCTGATATACCAGGCCAGTACTCCAGTTAGCAGAAAACCGCATTAGTCTGGGATGCATCTGAGTGAGCACCATGGAGTGATCATCTTACTCTATTTTTTCATTTTTCAATAGCCTTGGACCGATGCATGTGCAGTACAGGGAAAAAGATGGTTTTTTGCTTAAAGTTTGGCTTGTCACTTTACTGCACATACACACCCAAAATCAAGAAGGAAGAAAACGATTGTTCCGTGGTATTCACTCAGAATACCAGGTCAGTGCAGTTTTCTGCTAACAGGAGCACCAACCTGGGGTATCAGGTAATTGATTATAATTACTAGGTGGTTCCTAACATATGACACCCCCTGGTTTAAACTTTCCTTCTACTTTAGCGTAGCATTTCCCTGTAATGGTCTCAGTTTTGAACTCTTAATGAACTTATAGCCAACTGTTCCTACACTGGGCAGGCTTTGGCAGAATTTCATTATAGTTATTATTATTATTATTATTATTAACATGTATTTATATAGTGCCAACATATTGCGTAGCAATGTAAAGTAAATGTGATTATGCAACTAAATCACATGAATTATATACATAGAACATATGGAGTTACATACATCACAATCAATACCGGTACAAAAGGTGAGGAATGCCCTATGCAGAAAGAGCTTACACTCTAAAGGGAAGGGAGTAATACACAAGGTGTGGGAGTGGGCAAGACCGAATTAAGTGGGTGAGAAATGTGGTACTGTATGTGGTGTTGTTTTTAGTAGTTAAGCAGAGTGAGGGTAGGCTTCTTGAAAGAAGTGCGTTTTAAGAGATTTCTTGAAAGCAGAAAGGTTGGGAGAAAGTCGGACAGACCGTGGGAGAGAGTTCCAGAGGAGGGGCGCAGCCCTTGCAAAGTCTTGAATGCGAGAAAGTGAGGAGGTAATGAGAGAAGAGTTGAGTAGCAGGTCAGTAGAGGAGCGTAGAAAGCAGTTGGGCGAGTATATAGAGATGAGTTCAGAGATGTAGGGTGGGGCAGAGTTATGAAGGGCTTTGAATGTCAGTGTCATTAATTTGAATTTGATTCTGAAAGGTAACGGAAGCCAGTGCAGTTATTGACAATGGCGAGGCAGAGGAGGACAGGTTGCTGAGGTGTATGAGCCTCGCAGCAGTGTTCATTATGGACTGGAGAGGTGACAGTCTCTGGAGGGGGAGGCCAATTAAAAGAGAGTTACAGTAGTCTAGACGTGATATGACGAGAGAGTGAATAAGAATTTTGGCAGCATCTTGGGTGATTGATCATATTTTGGATATGTTCCTTAGGTGGAAGTGACATGATTTAATAAGTGACTGGATATGAGGAGTGAATGACAGGGCAGAATCTAGGATAACCCCAAGGCACAGGGCCTGGGGAGAGGGGGTGATAGTGGAATTGTTAGCTATGATGGATACTTCCGGGATGTTACTGGTGTTAGTTGGAGGAAAGAGAACCATTTCAGTTACAAAAGAAAACAATAATGTTTATCATGCTGTGTAAAATCATTATGCCAAAAGAACAGTGTAAATTTTAAAGTTGTGTATTTTATTTTATTTTGTGCTGTCCAATCTCCATATTTGAATCATTTTACCCTACTTTAAGACCTTGCTTATGTTTAAAGCCAGTTGGAAAGATTCCAGTGGCAAGTAAATGGCAATGGAAGTTGCTGTGTAAAAAGCATATCAAAAATATATTTAATAGAAAATACTGTCTAGACTAAAATATAAAAGTCAAATGGCAGTGGAATACAAGATTTTCTATTGATTGATGTGGCACAACATATTTGAAAAAAGGAAAAAATGGAGGTGTTAAATATATAAGCGAGGCATAAGCAGTAATAATGGCAAGAGGCTTCAAAAGCTGTGAGGTTACAAGGGGGAATAAGCAAAAAGAGCAAATACACTTATTTTGCTTGTTAAAGCAAAAATGTTATAAAGAGTCATAGGGAAAGGAAGTATAGACAGGGTTTTAGTTGGGAGAAACTAGAGTAAATGAAGTGAATGTACAGTTAAATCTGTTTTATATTTCAGGCAGCAAAGTCAGAATTGTTAACTTTGAATATGTGTCCACTCGTATCAACGTTAGAATCCAGGAAGTAGGATTTCAGCACTGGTTTAATATCTCCAGCCAAGTTGGTGAAGCAGACTTGACCCTACTTTCCACTCTCTCTTGCAAAAAAACGAAACAATTGATTCTTCTGAGTCTTCTTACTTGCTCATGACAAATGTATAAGTACATAAAGGACATTATAGACAAATAGAAGGGGACTTTTTTTCCCATAAAAAGGTCCACCGTATTAGAGGCCACCACTTTCGGCTACAGGAAAAGAACTTTTATTTGAAGCAACGTAGGTGGTTCTTTACAGTGAGGTCAGTGAGGTTGTGGCATGCACTGCCGGGTGATGTTCTGATGGCTATTGTGATACTAAACTCTATAGTTAGTATAGTATAGATATGGGTGTATATAATTTATGTGAAAGTAGGGAGGGATGTGTGTACGGATGCTGGGTTTTCATTTGGAGGGGTTGGATTTAACAATGTAACTATGTAACTATGTGTTTGTGCTTTAGCTTCAACTTTCAACTTGAAGGTGGAACCTCTTTACATTAAATGTGATGGGAAGCCCAGGAATAAGCACATCTTCTCTGGTGTTAATGATCCCAACTTTGCCAGTCATTTTCTGTAACATTCAATACCCTTTATCAACTTAGTTGTCCTTCTCTGGATTTTCTCTAGACTTTCTCTATGCTGTATTGCTATCCCTATTTGCAGGTTCTTTCTGCAGCTAAATGTATTATCCAGTGCTCAGTCTCAGATATATTACTTACAACACTCTCTCCAAGTCATTAGTGAACAAATTTAATAAAACTGAACCCAGTGCATATCCCTGCTGCTAGGGCCTACGCAGGGGGTACTTTTGTACCGGTCCCGGGCCTAAAGGGGGTCCGACTGTGCTGCACTTTTTGAATTAGCCAGACCCCCTTGACAGATCCAAAGTCATGCGCCGAACCTCTGAAGTCCCAAAGAGCCAAAGATCTGAAGCGTCATCACAGAAAGACCCGAAGTTGAAGTCCTGAAGCCGCAAAAAGACCTGAAGCCATGAAAAGAGCAGAGGCTGAAGCCCCAAAGCCACAAAAAGACCCGAAGCCACAAAAGGAGCCCAAGGTAACACCCTACCCAGATCCATGCCCCTTTTCCAACAACCTTCTGCACCTAATCCCCTAGTGAGTTCTCAGTGGTTTATGCAGAAATGTATCAAAATCTTTGGCAAATCTGAGTAGATTATACCTACTGCAACCCCACTGTCCAACTTTCTAGTTACTGCATCCTAAAATGCTATTAAATTAGCTTGTTCTGTTCCTTTAAAGCCATTCTGATTACTACTTATAAAGAAATTCTCCAGAAAGTATTTGATTAACGAGCTAGAGTTCTGCGCGGAACCAATTTCTAAGACTCGGACCCGACCCAAACCCGCAGCACGCGACCTGAACTGCAACCCGCATATTTACCCACTTTGATCCGCTACCCAACCCGCAACTGCCTTATCCGCAACCCGACCCGCAAACCGCCAACCACCATCAAACAGGAAGTGATGGTGCTGCAAACCGGAAGTGATGTCATCAAAAGTGGGCGGGACAGATACAAGTTTTGTAAAACTTTAAAAGAGTAAAATATAGACAATATCACATAAGATAAGAAATTTAGATGAGACCCACAACCCGACCCGCGGCTATACCCGCACCTGAAAATCCTCCCCTCATTCCGCAGTGTGCCCACTTTTTTTGCAGGTAACCCGAGGGTACCCGACAAGCCTTCAAACATGTAGTCTAGCCCAGACGTCAAACTTACAGGTATGTTATTGCAAGGTTGAGATCATGATACTTATTAATTACTGAAATGTTATTTATTAAGTTTGCTAAAACATATCACAGTAGCATATCCTCTATTAAATTACATTATTTCCAATTTATTTGATGGGTCCTGTAACTTTGGTTCCTATAGTATAGTGGCTAAACTGAGAAATGATTTTTTTCCCCTACAATCAAAATAGCTCCATTTGTTTAAGGAGCTACATTCTATCTACTACTGAGATATTGAAAAAATTGATTCGCTTTTAAAAGTGAAGCAATAAATGGGGTTTCCCATTCTCAATTGTTGGTTTACAATACTCTCTAATATAAATAAACATGTCACCAAGGGGATTGATGATGCCAACTGATTTAATTAAATGCGTCACCATATTATAAATCCCCTTAGAGATTAAAAAGTAGTTCATGTGCTTGGTATTTTACATTTTTATTTCTTTTTTTGTACCTTTTCTTTTGTTCTTTTTAGTATTTTGCTTTGTTTTTACATAGATAAGCTGAAGGCAATGCTTATGTCACAATAAAGCAGGGAGTGTATCTCTCAAATCCAAAATGCTAGAACACTAGAACAAAACAACAGCCCTGGGCCCAAAATTTGCACATGATAACAGCAGCAGCACAGGTACAGTACATTTACTTCTAGAGCTGGCTTATAAATACCTAAACTCTTTACAGTGATAATTTTGACACCATAATAGGGTTGACTCCTCATGGATGCACCAAAGCAGTCAGTTGGGGTATCAACCAAAAAGCAAGTTTGCATAATATGGGGAGAATTTTGCTCCTGGGAGCATTCGATGAAAATGAACGGGTTCATGATAATGCATTTAAAGTTACTGTAAATGACTTATCTCTGGGTTCTCATCAGTCGGCTATGCATTTACAAGGCTTGGATTAACTGGGCATAGATTGATAGATAATGGTTCACTGGTTGTAAAAAAAAATATTCTTACACTGTGTAGATTTCACACTCACACTTTAAGGCCTTATTGGCAATGTGTTATTAGTACAGGTGTGAAACCTATTATCCAGAATGCTCAGGACCTGGGGTTTCCCGGGTTAATAGGTCTTTCTGTAATTTGGGACTTCATACCTTAAGTCTACTACAAAATCATATAAACATTAAATAAACCCAAAAAACTATATAAGGATTCATTATATCTAAGTTTGGGTCAATGCAATGTACTGTTTTATTATAACAGAGAAAAAATTTGGATTATTTCATTATTTTGGAGTCTATGGGAGACGTCCATTCCATAATTCGGAATTATCTGGGTTTCCGGGTAACAGATCCAATACCTTTACAACAATATCTTTATGCCTGCTTATGCCTTACACAGCCCAGGAAATATGTAAAACTACAGAGACATTTTTAACTTGTGTTTTAACCTTGCTCTTGCGTTTCATGTGTGACTAATACAGCCTAGAGAGCAACAAAGGCATTTTCCCCAAATTGTTTTCATTGAATCTTGATCTGAATGTTGTTTTTCTGAAAAATTTGGAGGTTCAGCCTTTTTGCTGCACATCAGACTATCATTTCCCTTCTGTACTGATATACTGTAGATGTGGGTGATTGACAAACTATGAAGTCATGTCCTAATATGTGTTAATAAAGGAAATATTTGTTGTCTTGGGGCATATATGCATATAGATGCAATGGACAGAAGGGGGTAATTTCCAACCACAAACACAGTTGTGGGCTAATAAATTAGAAATAGATGCATGACAAATCCCATTCATTGCATCAACATGCATCCCTGGCACTTCTATATAGTTGACTTGGTGCCGCTGCCTTCCTCCTGTCTTCTGTTCTGAATGTCGCACAATTGCACATATTGGCATAGGGGACACTGGAGCTACTGCCTACAGGGGCAATCCTGGCCCCTCCGCTGCCTGAGGCAGCTTGGTGTTGCTGCCCCCCTCTCCTGGTGTGCTCACTTTTTTGGTCCGGGGGGGTCCACAAGGGCGGTGGAGGGGGCCAGGATGCTAGCGCAGAGAGCATAATTGCGCTCTCTGCACTTGAAGAGCCGAATTTCCAGTTTGAAAAGTATCAAGGATCGGTATTTTTGCCGCCACTGGTACCTATTGGTCCGCTGCCGCCTGAGGCGAGATGCTCAACTCGCCTCATTGGTGGAGCACCCCTGACTGCCTGTTTTGGTTCCAACAGCAGCCGGCATCAATCACAACAAGTCAAGGATAGGGCACACATCGCCCTCAATTATGCCAGATGCATCTCTTCCTGGCAACTGCAATTGAACTAGAAAGATATCCCTGCAACTTGTGCAAAAAAACATGGCAATTATGCTCAAAATTAAAAGTAGCCCACTACATTTAATAATAAATGACCCATAGGCTCTTGCAATTCATACCCTCTTGCCCTTTTTTTTTCTTTTTATGACAGTGTCTGCATCTCCCTCAGGACTAGACATTGGCTTAGGATTTTACAAATGAACGATAGAAGAAAGTAAATTTGTTTCTCAATTTTATTATTGTCAAATTCTTGTACACTTTGGCTGCTATGTTAGCCTTTCCAAGCACCCATATAAAAATACAAATACAAAAAGTCCTCTGCACTCAACCCATTATCAATGTATTTAAGACATTGACACATTTTACAGGGGTTGTTCACCTTTGAGTTAACTGTTAGTATGATGTAGGGAGCAATATTCTGAGACAATATGCAATTGGTTTTCTTTTTTATTATTTGTGGTTTTTGAGTTATTTAGCTTTTCATTCAGCAGCTCTCCAGTTTGCAATTTCAGCAATCTGGTTGTTAGGGTCCAAATTACCCTAACAACCATGCATTCATTTGAATGAGACTATGGAATATAAATAGGGGAGGGTGAGAACAGAAAGATAAGTAAAAAAAGTAGCAATAAAAATAAATGTGTAGCTTTAGAGAGGATTTGTTTTTAAAGGTGGTCAGGGACCCCCCCCCCCCCCTTTGAAAGCTAGAAAAAGTCAGGAGAAGAAGGCAAATAATTCATAAACTATAAAAAATAAATAATGAAGACCAATTGAAAAATTGTCCGTTCTATAACATACTAAAAGCTGACCTGAAGGTGAACCACCTCTTTAAAGGACCAGTAACAGCAAAAAAAAAATCCCTTAGTATGCTACGAAAAAAAGACACCAACACATATTAAACTTTAAAGTCACTAAGCCTTTATTAAGAAATAGCTTGCGCTCCTCTTCAGAAAATTCAGAAATTTCTCCTCCCTGCCTTCCTTATAGGATATAGCCAGGGAGGAGAAATCGAGTGACGCATGATGGATTGTTTCCCTGTCGCCGTATCTGAAGAGGAGCGTAATCGAAGTTTCGGTAAGTTATATCTTAATAAAGACTTAGCGATTTTAAAGTTTAATATGTGTTGGCAACTTTTTCTCGTAGCATACTATTTAATTTTTTTTAGATCATTTTTGCTGTTACTGGTCCTTTAAGCTACTAAAAATAAACCCACTTAAAGGGGTTGTAGACCTTTAAATTAACTTTTAGTATGATGTAGAGAGTGATATTCTGAGACAATTGGCAATTGGTTTTCATCTTTTATCATTTGTGGTTTTTGAGTTATTTAGCTTTTTATTCAACAGCTCTCCAGTTTACAGTTTCAGCAGTCTGGTTGCTAGGGTCCAAATCATCCTAGCAACCATGCATTCATTTGAATAAGAGACTGGAGAATGAATAGGAGAGGCCTGAATAGAAAGATGAGTAGTTAAAAGTAGCATTGAGAATAAATTTGTTGCCTTACACTTGTTTTTAGATGCGGTCAATGACCGCCATTTGAAAGCTGGAAAGAATCAGAAGAAGAAGGCAAATAATTCAAAAACTATAAAAAATAAACAATGAAGACCAATTGAAAAGTTTCTTAGTATTGGCCATTCTATAACATACTAAAAGTTAGCTTGAAGGTGAAACACCCCTTTAAGCTACTAAAAGTAACCCCATATAAACATTGCAAGCCTTTCCGTCTCCAGTAAGAGATATGAGCAAGAGAGCAGTAAATATGGGAGCTCGACACTGCAGTTGAAATTGAGCGGCACAGTGGATGTCTATTCCAACGAGCTGTACGACAGATGAGTGTCTGTCATTATATTGCTCTGCCGTCCCGCGTTCCTCGCCTCACAATGGAGCATTCAGTCATCTTGATAACGACACAGTTCTGAAATGATCACCCACTTCAGCATAATGGCTTATAATTTATATTGTGTAGAGTTCAACAGTTAGAAGTGCTATGTGGATGAGGGATTGAACAGAAATCGATTTTCCTGTGTATATATAACCTTGGTAGAAGCTGCTATTTAAAATCATGAGTTATTACTGGGAATGGGTGCTGGGTGTACAGAGCATGAGATATAATACTCAATCTGTTTAGAGAGAGACCCACAAAAGAAGGAAGGGTGGCACCGAGGCCCATATGTGAAGATGAACTCTTTATCAGCATCAGAGCTAGAGAACTTTTGTTCCATTTTATCTGGAATGAGAGTAGGGGATCCCACTGAGAAACAGAAGCTGCAGAACAGGAAGCTTTAAAGGAGAACTAAAACCTGTAAATGAATATGACTAAAAATGCCATATTTTATTTAATGAACTTATTGCACCAGCCTAAAGTTTCAGCTTGTCAATAGCAGCAACGATCCAGGACTTCATACTTGTCACAGGGGGTCACCATCTTGGAAAGTGTCTGTGACACTCACATGCTCAGTGGGCTCTGAGCAGCTGTTGAGAAGCTAAGCTTAGGGGCCGTTACAAATTATCCAGCAGAAAATAAGTTTAGTCTATAATATAAGATGATGCTACAGGGCTGATTATTAGTGATGGGCAAATAAATTTGCCTGGCACAAATTCACGGCAAATTTCTACGTTTCACGACGGCAAATAAATTCATGAATCTCCAGCAAAAATTTACCAGCGAAGTTTCGCTGGCATCAAAATGTTTTGGACACGCGTCCGAAAAGTCATGCCTGTCAACACTATTCGGACACCCATTGACTTTAACACCAGCATCAGCTTGGACGCAGGCTTCAATTTCCGATTTTCAAAATTTGCCAAAGTGTAGTAATTATCTGTATTAATTACTAATCAGCCTTATATTCTGACATTTCTATTCTATGTGTACTGTATATTGTGAGTGGGTCCCTAAGCTCAGTAAGTGACAGCAGCACAGAGCATGTGCAGTGAATCAGCAAAAAAGAAGATAGGGAGCTACTGGGGCATCTTTGGAGACACAGATCTTTACTGCTAAAGGGCTGGGGTTGCCTTGGGCTGGTACAGAAGCACAAAACATAATGTACAACATTTCTAGCTACTTTTTTAGCTTTAGTTCTCCTTTAACAGAACCAGTTTTACCAAGAGGCAGACTTTTTATTTTTTTAAAAGGCTCTTTTAAAGTTTGAGATTGAATCAGTGTTTTGTACACTAGTAGGGTGCTGCATCTCAAAGGTAGAATAACAAATATAAACTCCTCCCAGCTCCAAAACCACACAACTGGGGACCCCCCAAACGGCACCATCTGCTGTTCCTGGCTCTAAAAAGCGAAGCATGGGGAGTCACGGGGTTTCTTGGCCTCCATCTTTTGCTGCTTCAGGTACACTGAGCTTGCCCAATTGAAGACAGAAGTGAATTGGATTGAACTACACATGAAGAAATTGAAGATGAAGGTGCCCTGAAATGTTGTGAGATGGCATCCGCCAATTCCACTGCCCTACTCTGCTTTTTAGAAACAGGCACAACAAACATGACAGTTTAGGGGTAGTGATGGTCGAATAAATTCAGCAGGCGCGATTTCGCCGGCGTAAAAAAATGTTGGGCACGCATTGGAAAAGTCACTTGCGTCAAATATATAAGCTAATAAAATAGGTTATTTTCTGATATCCGTATCTTCTTAACTCCACTCAGTGTCCCTTGCAATAGTGCTCATTTTATTCTGCACTTTTCTACCAAATGGACTTTCTCATTACATGATGCTTTTCACTAGTATCCAAAAAAGATCTCTATCTCAGTAAGTGTATTACTCTGCTTTTTGTGCCTTGGATTCCACTCTGTAATAGATTGAATGAACTGCCAGTCTTTCTATTATTAAACATTTTTGGGCTGCTTCACTGGGTAAGCACCAACTGAAATAGCCTTTGTGATCCTGACTGTATGCAGTATTGAAGTGACTGGAAGTCAATCAGGGTATTAGAAAGCTGACAATAAAACAGGTTAAAAGACTGAAATGGCAACATGCTATTGGGACAAAAGATATAATAATAATAATAACAGCAACATTTATAAAGCTTTAAAGTTTGCTCCAGATTGACTTTACTGTTCTTTTATTTTTTTTATTCTTTTATTTGGCAAATTTTTATTTTGGGGTTAACTTGCCCTTTAAGGAGCTTTAACTATAAGAATCTTTTATGGGGTTATGTAATAAAAAGCACTACATTGGCCTAGGAGCAGTAACCCATAGTAGCAGTTAGAATTCATTGGTCACTGGACAAACTTTGTGCATTTTATTATATATGGGGATCAGAGTGTTGCACTTCCATTCTGTACAAAATACTGCATTGTGGGAAACCAACATCGATTGTATATTTTAAACTTAGTGCTGCCTTAGTAATGAGCCTTTGGGGGTTACTGTATGTAATAAAAGGTGCAAAGTTTGCTACAGGTCTAATAACCAATGGCAGGATTCAGCAGGTGAAATCTACTGGTCACCTGTTAAATTCAAATAGATTTTAGAGAAAACAAGAAGGCCATGCAATTCAGCCACCCCCCTCTGCTGGCCACTCTAGCATGTAGAATCCAATGAAAATATTGGGCATAAGTTAAGGTCATTAAGAACTCTATTTTCTTGGAAAAGTCATGATCATGGGGGGGAGGCACAACACTGGAGAGAAATGACTGGATGAAATAGAACTTGATTTAAAGAATTTATATAACGTAGGAACACAGAATAGCAGGGGGAAAAAAACTAATTTTAGTTATCTGTATTAAGGAGGGTTAAATTAAATCCCTTCTATCACCCACGCTACTGACCAGTAAAGCCAATTACATTATGGGCCTCTCTCAGCTGGGCCCTTACAGTGTTGTAGGGGGAAGGGTGTTAGAAACTGAATTCTTTATATAAAATGTATGAAGTCAAACCATAGGCACCAGTTATTCTTATAATGAGGCAGGATGTAGTAACTGTAGCAGCAGGTATTCACTTACAACAGATGAAGATGCAGATATAGAGCGCACACACAGTGTACAGTAACTGTAGCTATCACAGAGGACCATACACTAGTACCTGAACAGAGCGAGGACTTTGTACAGTTTAGGTTCACCAGTAAAGAGATAACAGACTAAATACCCTCCATTGGAGGCATCAGAAAGTAGACGCTAGCCTGAGTCTCTTTCCAGCTGAGTGACCCTTCACTTTAGAAAGAACCCCTTTTGGGGTTGGGGCTACTGCTGTTTTAAATGGAATTCTACTATCCGAGTCTGTGTTCCGTGAGTTATCTGAGGCTTGGGTTAACTTGGGGTAAACTGGTGCCCTCTAGCCTCAACCTCAAACTCCCTTGCAAATCTAGCTCCTGTTAGGATGGACTCCAGGAAGAGAGGGCCATGTGCTCCCTCCCCTTATAGACTAATGGAAGGACACAGTAACTAGATCCCTGAGTCATTAGAGGGAAGCCTCCCTACCACAGGGCACAGGTGATAAATTGGGACTGCCGAGCCATTAGGAGACTTTTTTTCTGCTTTGTCCTTTAGGACTTTAGGACTAAAAGCACTCTGCAGAAATCAAGGCAGCCTTTTTTGGAACCCAACTGTCAGGGGGCCTATCAGCTCCCAGTGGGCGTAGTCTGGACCAAGGTGGAAACCTAGGGGTTAAAGTCCAAGTTTGCAGTATCAATAAAGTATCAATAAAGGGATCAGGAGTATTCATCGTCAATTCCAGGCAAAAGATCAATAGGCAGGAAGATGTGTAGCAAAATCCAAGTTCAGGCATGGTCAAAAAAGTTCAGTAATCAATCAGCATATTGCACCCAGGAACCACACAGGAAATCCTATATTTGGGCATTGAACCCGTGACCTTGATGTCTTTTTATTGCAAATAGCGATTCGCCGCCAGCAAATAAATTCGCGAAACGCCCGCAAAAATTCGCCCGCAAAACGCCGGCATCAAAAACGAGACGCCAGCGCCGTTTTGCGAATTCGCCCATCACTATTGCTGACCTTGGTGAAAGTTAATCTTAAAATTATATGAATGCTGGGAGAGCATAAGATGTTTACCCTGGAGAACCTTAAAACCATTGTCTTGTTTATTTCAATTCACACAATAAACAAGACAATGGTTTTAAGGTTCTCCAGGGTAAGCTTTATTCATTGATCTTTGAGATTCCATGACTGGACGGAGTCAGACACCCTGTTTGAGAGCAAATACGCATTTATACAACGTTGCAAGGATATCACCTAAAGCATTGTGAGCATAAGATGTTGCTTGAGAGCAAATTGTTTAATTTTTTGTAACTACATTTGTCTTTGCTTCCTTTGCCTTAATATTCCTAAATACTGTAGGTCCCTGCCCCATAAAATTAACTAGATATCCTACATCTATTGTTTTCACCTAGTCCTAGTGAAAGGCATAGAAAGTGGTGAATAATGTCAAAAGCAATGAGCAATGCTGGACAAGTCCTCTTATAAGGATCAAAATGTCAAATCTAGTGCACCAGGAATGCGGGCCAGGGGCCCTGTAAAAGTAATAACCAATAATGTATTTTTTTGTTGTAATATTGGTGTGGACAGCCATCTCAGGTCATTTTGCCTGGTCATGTGCTTTCAGAAAGAGTCAGCACTTTAGGATGGAACTGCTTTCAGGCAGGCTATTGTTTCCCCTACTCAATGTAACTGGAGAAGACATGGCTAAACTTGGTTTTTACTAATGAGTGCTATTCTCATATCTATCACTAGGTAGGTCATGGGAGCATTTTTAGCAATACAGGTGTCAGAGAGCTGTTATCTGATTACCTTTCCATTGTTCTGCGGACGGGCTGCTGGGGGGGAAAGGGTGACATAGTCCAATTTGCAGTGCTGCATTAAAGAGTGACTGAAGCAGTGACAGAGCACAAATCACACATCTGAGGGCACCTGGGAACGTAAGAACATGTCTAACCCCATGTCAAATGTCAACTTTAAATATAAAAAAATCTGTTTGGTCTTTTGAAAAACAGATTTCAATGTGGAATTCTACTGGATGAGCTACAGTATATTAACTAATGCATTTAAAAAAAAATACAGAATCCCTTATCAGTGTTTTTTCGTGACTGCACATGCTCAGTGTGTTATGGGCTGCTGTTAAAAAAGTTAAGCTTAGGGCTCATTGAAAATGATCAGAACACGAATGCACTGGTCTCTATACTGCAATTTAATCTGATTCAACTTAGTATTTGTATTTTATAGTGTATATTTACTGTATACCAAAACATGGGCTGTGAATTAACAGAAAGAAGTTGGGATCTACTGGGGGAATTTTATAAGACACAGATTTTTACTGCTTAACAGCTGCAGTTGCCTTGGGCTGGTACAGAAGCCCATAATAAATAATGAAACATGTCTAGCCTAATTATTTGCTACCTTTTAGTCCTCCTTTAAATATGCTGTTACTTTATAAATACCTGCTTATAATAGAAATATTCAGAAAAGGATCTCAGTCTGTAGCTAAATGACTACAGCAAAGATTACCAACAAATCTGGGCTGTTTGATCATTGAGATCTCCCTAAACATTTTTTATAGTACAGGTAGGGTAGCAAGAGTAACAATAAAAATACACAGTTCCAAAGATAAAGACGAAGGGGAATGAGACCCCTGCCCCATAGAACTTGCCATTAAAGTGGCATCGTAAATTAAACACACAAATAGAAAATGTATGAACACTGCTCCTCATCGAATTAGATAGACATCAAAGGAAATGTGATTGGAAGTGAATATACACTTTAAGGTTGTAAAGCAGTAGTAAGCAGTCCTTTTGAGAAACACTTTATCAAATAAAGCATTTACTCAAATGCCATAGGCAACGTTTCGGGCTACGCAGGCCCTTTGTCAAGCCATTAATTAACAGTGTCTAAACATGCTTAAATACCCACAACAGGGAGGAGTCACACAATTCCACCTCCATATTACCCATCCACTGTTGAATTCAGGGAACTAATACCCCAGAATTACTTTGAATCCCCCCAAAAAGGGGACATTCCCTTGCTTATCTTGTGCACATTGCAATAATATTACCAAAGAGAATTCTTTTACACATCCCCATACGGGTAAAAACATCTTGATTAATAAATACTATACTTGTGAGTCTAGGTATGTGGTTTACCCGATTAAGTGCCCATGTGGGTTAGCGTATGTGGGTGAAATGACACAGAAGGTAAAAGAAAGGATAAAGCAACATAAATCTAACATACGCTGTAAATTGTTGCATCTACCGATACCCGCACATTTTCATGAAATGAAACATACGGTTTCACAACTACGATATCAGGTTATTGATAATGTGGAGCCATTAAGACGTGGCGGTGATAGACAACAAATCCTTAAGAAATTAGAGATGCGTTGGATCAATACATTGGGCACTCGAACGCCGGGTGGCTTGAATAAAGAATATACACCTATGTTATTTATATAAGTAAGTGCTTGTAGTTGACTTTATTGATATGCTTGTTTTTAACATGTGTCTGTTTATAGATTTAAAATGACTATTATATAATAATTTTATTTCTATTTTTATTTTTTATTTTGTTATAGGACAGTGAGCTTTAAAGATATGGGAGCTCCTGATTCAAAGTAATTCTGGGGTATCAGTTCCCTGAATTCAACATTGGAGCCAGAGAGAAGTAAAATCAAGATGTCTAATATTGAGATAGAGCAAAGTAAGGCTTCCTGTCCTAGATACTTATGTTGCAATGGTTATTTGAAAGGATTTTAATACATTGTGTCACTGTTTATTATATAAAAAGGTTTTTATCTATTACTTGTTACTATATAACACTTTCTACAATTCACTCTTTTGTAACAATGTATGAGTATGAGACACTTAACATATGGGCTCATTTGGTACATTGAATGTAATTTGGCATGAAAATAGCTCACTGTGACTCATGGGTAATATGGAGGTGGAATGGTGTGACTCCTCCCTGTTGTATTTACGCATGTTTAGACACTGTTAATTAATGGCTTGACAAAGGGCCTGCGTAGCCCAAAACGTTGCCTATGGCATTTGAGTAAAGTTTTTTCACTTCATCAACAATACCGGAGTGCTGCTGCTTTATTTGATATGTGTATATTTTGCCCTGGAAGGGGGTACGGCTTGCACCCGGGGCTGCAAGGAACCTAATCCGCTTTTGAAGCACACTTTAACTACATTTGAGAAACACTTTCCTACAAAAGAATAATGTCTGGCTTGTCTCTGGAAAGATGGCTTTAGACATGTATAATATAAGATTTGACTCTTAAGTCATAATAAATGTCAGTTCTGACTTTCTTTGGAATAATGTTCAGGTCTTGGCTAACCAGAATTCCCATAACAGGAGAAGTACCTGCCTTTGATTTATATGCAGGGCTAAAAAAACAAGTTCTTTTCCTATCTGTCTGAAACAGCTGAAAAGCTGATGCATTAGTAACAAAAGAAATGAGCCCATCTAGTTTTGGAATATGAATTATGTATGAAACATCGATTGGTGACCTGGGGGTTTGGGGATGGAGCCAGTTTTATTCCTTTGGGGATATAAAACGCTTCTCTGCTCTATATTAAGCTCAGATGGACAATTCAGCGTCTCAGCCACAGTTCTGGTTACTTTGTGCTGCCAAAAATGATCTACGAAACTCAAAATTTAATGCAATCATAAGCAATGAGGTCCTGCAAATATTCTAAGGGATGTTCAGAGATAAAATGAAGAACAACATTTACTGTACATACTGTACATTTATATGTACAGTATTTTCTTTAATTATTGACAAGTATTCTACTGTAGCATAGATGTAGAGATTAGTGAACTACTGTTTGTAACTTTACATGGGACCTTCAATACTTTCCCTTAAAGGAGAAGGAAAGTCATATCCACTTGTGGATGCCAAATGTTAAGCATGCCAAAGGGGTTTCTGCCCTGAAATGTTGCACTTACGAATAAACATGCAAGGGCTTGACCCTGCTTGCATTTGCCTTGTGTGCCAGTGAATTTCCTGCATCGTTGACTGGGAGGGTGCCGATCCCTCCATCATTAAAGGGATACTGTCATGGGAAAAACATTTTTTTTCAAAATGAATCAGTTAATAGTGCTGCTCCAGCAGAATTCTGCACTGGAATCCATTTCTCAAAAGAGCAAACAGATTTCTTTATATTTAATTTTGAAATCTGACATGGGGCTAGACATTTTGTCAATTTCCCAGCTGCCCCAAGTCATGTGACTTGTGCTCTAATAAACTTCAATCACTCTTTACTGCTGTGCTGCAAGTTGGAGTGATATCACCCCCCTCCCTTTCCCCCCCCCCCAGCAGCCAAACAAAAGAACAATGGGAAGGTAACCAGATAGCAGCTCCCTAATACAAGATGACAGCTGCCTGGTAAATCTAAGAACACCACTCAATAGTAAAAACACATGTCCCACTGAGACACATTCAGTTACATTGAGAAGGAAAAACAGCAGCCTTCCAGAAAGCATTTGTCTCCTAAAGTGCAGGCACAAGTCACATGACATGGGGAAGCTGGGAAATTGACAAAATGTCTAGCCCCATGTCAGATTTCAAAATTGAATATTAAAACATCTGTTTGCTCTTTTGAGAAATGGATTTCAGTGCAGAATTCTGCTGGAGCAGCACTATTAACTGATGCGTTTTGAAAAAAACATGTTTTCCGATGACAGTATCACTTTGAGTACAGGTGCTCTCAATCCTTTGAAGGGCAGGGTGTGTGCGAGTTTTGATTTACCCTGCTAAAATGTTACGCACACTCAAGTGAATGTATTTACTTACCTGATTCCCCGGGCCAGTGTTCCTATCAGCAGAAAACTGCACCGGCCCAGGTTTATTCCAGTGAGCACCACGGAGTGATCCTCTTCCGGCTTCTTCTTTCTTCTCATGGCTGCGCATGCACATTAGAGTGAAATGTCGAACTTAAACGAAAAAGTCGGCTATTTCGTTCTACTGCGCATGCATCTGCCCTGGGAAATTTTAAGAAAGAATGCCGGAAGAGGAGCTTTCCGTGGTGCTCACTGGAATAACCCTGGGCCTGTCCTGGGGTTTCAGTTAAGTCAATACATTCACTTGGGGATGCCTAACATTTTACAACTTTCCTTCTCCTTTAATCTCTATTTCCAATTTCCCTTCCCTCTTCCCAATCAACATGTGCGCTGAGGTAGTGAACAAAATATTGTTTGTGAGGAGATGAAGTAAAGTAGTGCGAGAGAGTGAGGAGCGAGGAGGCAGGCCGTGCCTAAGGTGCATAGGGCACTGAAACAATACATAATAATGTGCAAAATACAGGTATTGGGTCTGTTATCTGGAAACCCATTATCCAGGAAGCTCTGGATTACGGAAAGGCCATTTCCTATAGACTCCATTTTATCCAAATAATCCAGAAATGTAATAATAATATTATTAATAATAATAATAATAATAATATTAAAACAGTACCTAATACTTGATCACAACTAAGATACAATTAATCCTTATTGGAAGCAAAACCAGCCTATTGGGTTTATTTAATGTTAATATGATCTAGTTGATTTAAGGTATATAAAGATCCGTTATCCGGAAAAACGCCAGGTCCTAAGCATTCTGGATAACAGGTCCCATACTGGTAATACAGTTTTGAAAAAGAACATTTTATTATATAGCTGGAAAAGTCTATTTCTCTAACGTCATTGGGGGACACAGGAACCACTGGGTTAAGCTCCTCCAACCAGGAGGCAGGACACTGACAAAAAATAAAATGTTGCTCCTCCCCTTCCCTATATCCCCTGTGCTTAACCCTCCTACCTCAGTTTTTTCAGTGTCCTTGACTAGGATGGTAGGACTTTGGTCTCTAGAGAGACCCTACGCAGAAGCAGATTATCTAAGTCGAAACCGCCTGGATCCAGGAGAATGGGAACTCCTACCGGAGGTGGACAGGTGGGGTCAGCCAGACATCGATCTGATGGCATCCCGCCACAATACAAAGCTACCGAGGTTCCTGGCAAGATCCAGGGATCGAAGAGCAGAGGGAGTGGATGCAATGACGTTTCCTTGGAGTTATCACAGGGCGTATGTGTTTCCACCAATTCCTATGATTCCAAGGATCCTAAAAGGGTTTCGGAGAGAGAAACTGATATTGTTGATGGTGGCTCCTTTTTGGCCAAGAAGAGCCTGGTTTTCAGATCTGATCTCCCTGGCAGACGGAGATTGGTTCAAACTACCGTTAAGGCCGGACCTGCTGCGTCAGGGTCCAATTTTTCACCACAATCCTGCCCTACTGTCTTTGACGGCGTGGCAGTTGAGACAGCTATCCTGAGGAGGAAGGGATTCTCGGATAGGGTGGTGGAGACCATGATTAAGGCCAGGAAGCCCGTATCCACTAAGGCCTACTATAGGGTCTGGAGGGCTTACAGTATGTGGTGTGAGAGACATCAGGCTCCATTCGAGCAGTTGCAGATTAGCAATGTGTTGCAGTTCCTCCAGCAGGGACTGGACGGCGGTCTAAAGCTGTCTTCATTAAAGGTTCATGTTTCTGCCTTATCAGTCTTATTTCAGGAGCGTTTAGCCCTACGAGATGATGTAAAGACGTTTCTTCAGGGTGCAGCTCACGTTACTCCCTTATTTCGTCCACCTGTACCGGTATGGGATCTTAATTTGGTTTTAAGAGCCTTTCAGGTAGCTCCGTTCGAGCCTATGAGGTCGGTAGCTTTGGATTAGTTGACGTCAAAGGTGGTGTTCTTATTGGCCATCTGTTCGGCCAGTAGAGTGTCGGAGCTGAGTGCGCTCTCGATTGCACCGGAGTTAATGGTCTTCCATAGAGATAAGGTGACCTTACGTACGGTTCCGACTTTTTTGCCCAAGGTGGTATCTGATTTTCATGTGAATCAGCCTATTGTAGTACCTTCTTTTTGTCCAGAACCTAGGAACGAAAAGGAAAAGAGGCTACATACCCTGGATGTAGTCCGGGCCTTAAGATATTATGTGGATAGGACAGCCTCATTTAGGCGTTCGGATTCTCTGTTTGTCATTCCCTCAGGTCCAAGGAAGGGAACAGCTGCATCTAAGGCTACTATAGCCAGATGGATTAAGAAGTCCATATATAAGGCATATGAGAGTTCTCACAGAAGTCCCCCAGCACAGGTAAAGGCTCATTCAACCAGGGCTTTAAGTACTTCCTGGGCATGAAGGAATGAGGCTTCTGCAGAGCAGTTGTGCAAGGCGGCGACGTGGTCGTCAGTCCATACTTTTACAAAGTTCTATCGTTTTGATGTTTTTTCTTCCGCCGAAGCGTGTTTCGGTAGGAAGGTTCTTCATACGGTAGTCATGACCGATTAAGGGCGGATTGTCTCTTCCCTCCCTGGTTATTAAGGGACTGCTTTGGTAAGTCCCAGTGGTTCCTGTGTCCCCCAATGACGTTAGAGAAAAGGAGATTTTTAGTATAACTTACCGTTAAATCTCTCTCTAGTCAATTGGGGGACACAGGACCTCCCTCCCTGAGACATAAGTTTTTTCTTTTTTGGCAGTTATGCATTATTTTGAGTTATCCTATTCACGGTTGATATACTAAACTGAGGTAGGAGGGTTAAGCACAGGGGATATAGGGAAGGGGAGGAGCAACATTTTATTTTTTGTCAGTGTCCTGCCTCCTGGTTGGAGGAGCTTAACCCAGTGGTTCCTGTGTCCCCCAATTGACTAGAGAGAAAGAGATTTAACGGTAAGTTATACTAAAAATCTCCTTTTTCTGATACTCCTGTAGTTATTTATTTTACCTTTCTAGCAAACAACAGAAACCTGTTTTATTTAATTCCAGGGATTTTAGATATACACTTAGGATCAGAGTCTGAGCCTCATGGGCCAGAGCAGGATCAAATACCTTTATCCGACATATACTACATTGTAGTTTGGAATGCCTTCGGCTGATTTGCCAATGAGAATAAAAGAGATACAGATGCTCTTAGGCAAAGTAAAGAGATCCAATGAAAAACCATAAACCACATAAATATCTGAAAATATATGAAATAAATATAAAAATATGAAATAATTGCAGGAGAATGTAGATAAGAGCAAACTACCTGCTGTGTTTACAAAATCTAGGCTACCACCAATGCAAAGCTACTTCTTTCAATCAAGAATAATATAGCTTTTTTTAATCAAAAGAAGAGGGTTATAATATGTGTATACTTTTTGGATATATTAAATGAAAGATCAAAGTCTTCTTTACTTTATATTTCCCGAAACTTTTCTTTCCCCTTAAGCTTAGTCATATCTTTTTCTTCTTTTTTATTCTAAACGCTCGCCAGAACAGACAGCCTCAGGTTGGGTACTAATTCCTGTTGGTGTTCATATCTGCAGATGTTTGGAGATAAAACTATTGTGATCAGTAGTACAGAGCAGCATTAGACTTTTCCCTAGGGAGTGCAACATGCTGTGAAACTCCTGCATTACTTAGTATAATCTCATTGCGGCTGATCAGTCTCTAGGGAAAAGGAACACAGAGCAGAACCTAGTTAGGTGCTTGTCTGGCATATGGTGTTTCCCCCAAGTGTCTGTAAATGAGTATGCTGGCTGGGATGCTATTTGCATTGTTAAATCTCTCCCACTCCCTCTGGAATCAACTTGTTGGCATCTAGTGAGGCTCAGCAGAAATAATGCCTGTTCCAGTGCATTGGGAAGGTTGGCATACATAAGTAAAACCAAAACATAAACATAATTTTTTTTTTACTTACATTACATTAGGTATAGAACAGTAAAGTACAGTACATTGTATCTGACCAGAGACTCTTTTCTGTTTGCTAACTTAATCTGATACACAGAGCAACGCCACAAGACCTTCCTTTATTAATAAAATTAATTTTCAGCCGTCTGTAGCCAGTTGCCTGAAATGAAGAGCAGGTGGCGATGTTGTTTTTAATTCTATCTATTGGCAGTATCCATTTTTCTTAAAGGGATACTGTCATGGGAAATTTTTTTTCTCAAAACGCATCAGTTAATAGTGCTGCTCCAGCAGACTTCTGCACTGAAATCTGTTTCTCAAAAGAGCAAACTGGTTTATTTATATTTAATTTTGAAATCTGACATGGGGCTATACATATTGTCAGTTTCCCAGCTGCCCCCAGTCATGTGACTTTTGCTCTGCTAAACTTCAGCCACCCCCCTCCCTTTCCCACCCACCAGCCCATCAGCAGAACAGTGGGAAGGTAACCAGATAGCAGCTCCCCAACACAAGATAACAGCTCCCTGGTAGATCTAAGAACAACTCTCAATAGTAAAATCCAGATCCCACTGCGACACATTCAGTTGCATTGAGTAGGAGAAACAACAGCCTGACTCTTTCTGAAAGCACATGACCAGGAAAAATGACCTGAGATGGTGCCTACACACCAATACTACAACTAAAAAAACACACTTGCTGGATCAGGAATGACATTTTATATTGTAGAGTGAATTATTTGAAGTATAAACAATGTAATTTAGAAATAAAAACGACATGATAAAAATCACTTTAATATCTAGGGATCTAGTATTTAAAATAGCATTCTAAACCCTAGAGCTGGAAGCATTCAAAAGCCTCCAAAAGCCATTGGAACAGACTGGCACAGGGACGACAGATACTGTGCCTGGAGACACAGAGTGAGAGAAATCCTGACTGGAGGAACCAAAGGATTCTCATTTCAGTATCCATAGGGGCTAGAGCAGTGATCCCCAACCAGTAGCTCATGAGCAACATGTTGCTCACCAACCCCTTGGATGTTGCTCTCAGTGGCCTCAAAGCAGGTGCTTGTTTTTGAATTCTGGGCTTGGAAGCCAGTTTTAATTCTATAAAAACTAAGGATAGTGCCAAGTAGAGTCTCCTGTAGGCTGCCAGTCCACATAGGGGCTACCAAATGGCCAATCAAAACCCTTATTTGTCACCGCAAGGGAGTTTTTCATGCTTGTGTTGCTCCCAAACTCTTTTTACATTTTAATGTGGCTCATGGGTAAAAAAGGTTGGGGACCCCTGGGCTAGAGTTTCACTCCATGTCCATACGTGCTTCACTCGCCTGAAGATTGACTATAAAACATCTAAAAAGACTTATGGAGTGAGTATTACTTGGACAATACTAGGACAATATCCTAAAGGAGCATTCAAGGATTTCAGAGATAGATAGATTGCGCTGGCCCTAGTTAGTTAG
Organism: Xenopus laevis; assembly: GCF_017654675.1. NCBI lineage: Eukaryota > Metazoa > Chordata > Amphibia > Anura > Pipidae > Xenopus > Xenopus laevis. Next base: position 32,273,231 of record NC_054376.1, read on the forward strand.
TGAGGCTTCATTTCCACTTTGTCAGGAGTGTTATATGTATTAGTTTCCCTTTTACTGATATTTCTTTTAGATAAAAAGTTATTTAGTTACCAACTACTGTGTGTGAATTATTACTGTTTCCGAGAGGGGCCATCCGTAGGTACATTCCCGGATCCCACTAGTTGGAGACATTGTAAGTAACAGGTTCCGGGGCAAATTCACTAACCTCTGGAAATTCGCCAGCGACCACTTCGCTCACATTGTCACACTTCGCCAGGCGAAAATTCGTCAGGACAATGCTAATCCGCGTCCAGGGTGCCGAACAATGGCGATTAATTCGGCAAGCAAAGCAAAGTTGGCTACCTTGATAAAAGAAAATAGAGTTGTTATATTGCCCTACACATGATCCCAGTATATAGTTTATGTGCTATATGTAGGGGAAACCTGGTACCCCAAAAATGTACGCTCTTATGCAGCCTATCACCCTGAAAAACAGAAAAGTCGCCAGCATTTTTTTGGGACTTTTTTTGAGGAACTCCTATCTACTCTATTGCACTTCAACTGGTCTGAGGTTGTGAAAGCAAGTCTGGCGCAAGGTAACGTTCATTAAAATCCGTATCTTAGTGAATTTGCATAGTTACGTCCATTCGCCAGAGCAAAAATTCGCCTGGCGTTAGAGTGCGAAGTAGCGCTACAGTCTAACAATCTCCTTTGTTAGCGAATTTATGTCAGTGCCTGTTAGTAAATCGGCGAAGTCTTGATTAAAATGGTCCAATAGGATAAGCGCAGCTCCCATTGACTTCTATAAGACCTTCTATGTTTTTCTTGGTTTTTACACTTAATAAATCTCAAATTTCTAGAGTTTTTGAGAAACACCTGTACAATAAAACCATTTTTAGAGACAAAATAAGATTCACAAAAAAAAACCCCCAGGATTTTAGTAAATCAGACCCTAACCCCCCCTTGTCCTCAACACAAATTCAGGTCATTGAGTACAAGATGTTTATTATGATGTTTTTCCATTGGGTGCTGACGTATCAGTTCAGCATTATTTGACATTTGCTTTAAGTGAATTATTTGATGTCTAATATATACATATACAAAATGAGATTATATTAAATTCGATAATATTTCATTTTTCCCATTTAGCCACCCACATTTCATTGCTTTGTTTCCAAGCCTTTCTGAACTACTGTAGGATGCAGTGGGGCTCTGACTTCGCCTCTATGTTAATATTGCATGAATTTCAGCTTTCTACAAGTGAATGACCTGTGGCCCAGCACATAATTTAAGTATTTCATACCCAGTGGATAAATTCTCCAGCACTGCCTCTTCTCTTGGGCTGGCTGATTAGAGATTGCTCATTTCAGATGGGGGTCATGAACTCATGTCTCTGTGTCCTTCTCTTCCTCAATCTTTCTCCATCTTTTCTGTTGCAAATACAGCTATGTGCTAAACAGTAACTAGAATTCAGCAGCCTGAAGAACCTCTTGGGAGAAGAAAATGATTTCAAAGTCATGTACAACAAGATTTAACACAGTAACGTGAATTAAGTTAGGCCACATACAACGGGTCAAGCGAAATAACTCCATAGGAAAATAATTCAACTGCCGTTCTTACAGCCTTGTTTCCCGAGTCCCAGTTACTGGCACAGTTTGTCCCAAAGATTGAATTACTATGTCCTGTTTTAGGAAACACGTAGGAAATGATCTGCTAAGGTACGTGATGTGCATTATATCCATTATATCTTTAGATTTGCAAACAAAACCACACACATTTCAAAAATGATTTAGAAGTATGGAATATATGGCTATAAGAAACTCCCAATGACTTGTCAGGTCTGTAGTATGGATTGGGTTGCCACCTGTCCGAATTTCACCTGGAAAGCCCTTTATTTCCGAAGGGCTGCCTGGGTGAAAAGTTAGGAAAATTAGGAATTTCCAAATTAGTAAATCCGGACAGGACATTGAATAATTACATGGTGATCAGCAAACCGCTGATCAGATGTCACTGGGTCCGACCCCAATGTTATCAGTAGTGATGGGCGAATTTATTCGTCAGGCGCGAATTCGCTAAACGCCCGCAAAAATTCGCCCGAAAAAATTGCCGGCATCAAGAAAATTTTTCGCCGGCGTCGAAAAAAACGGGCGCCGGCTTCAAAAACGAGACGCCGGTGCCGTTTCACGAATTTTTTGCCGTTTCGCGAATTTCACGCGAAATTCACAAATTTTATGGCGAATCGAAACGGCGCAAATTCGCCCATCACTAGTTATCAGCCCTGACCCTGATGTCATCCATAGGCATCGGCCACCCATGTGGCGAAAAGATGGCAACCCTAGAGGGCAGATTTTATCAAGGGTCGAAATTCACACATTCATCCCCCTATTCAAACGTAAATTCGAATGTGAGATGTATCATACCATGACCATGGAAACAGTCCTAATTCGAATATTTGCCACCAAAAACCAGCCGAGTTCATGTACAGGTCAATGGCAGAGGTCCGTTGAGCCATTTGGAGATGTTAATAGCCTTCCTGACATTTGAGGCTTTTTTTCGGGAGAAAGATTTGAAGTACGAAACAAATGCGTTTCGTTGGAACCATTCGATCGAATATTAGTCATTAACATTTTTTCTTAAATAATCTCCTAATCGATAATTGGGAGTATATTCAATTTTAATAAAATTCACATGAATTCGAAATTCGACCTTTGATAAATGGACTTCTAACTACGGATTTTATTTAATGTGCACTTCTCTTTCAGTCTTTTGATAAGAACACTTTGTTGTACCAACTGAGAAGCGTAGTCCTGTTTTGTTTTGCCGAAAAATTCAAAAAATGTACTAAAAATTTTAAATGAAAATAAAAACTAAGGATAGTGCCAAGTAGAGTCTCCTGTAGGCTGCCAGTCCACATAGGGGCTACCAAATGGCCAATCAAAACCCTTATTTGTCACCGCAAGGGAGTTTTTCATGCTTGTGTTGCTCCCAAACTCTTTTTACATTTTAATGTGGCTCATGGGTAAAAAAGGTTGGGGACCCCTGGGCTAGAGTTTCACTCCATGTCCATACGTGCTTCACTCGCCTGAAGATTGACTATAAAACATCTAAAAAGACTTATGGAGTGAGTATTACTTGGACAATACTAGGACAATATCCTAAAGGAGCATTCAAGGATTTCAGAGATAGATAGATTGCGCTGGCCCTAGTTAGTTAGTGAGGCTTCATTTCCACTTTGTCAGGAGTGTTATATGTATTAGTTTCCCTTTTACTGATATTTCTTTTAGATAAAAAGTTATTTAGTTACCAACTACTGTGTGTGAATTATTACTGTTTCCGAGAGGGGCCATCCGTAGGTACATTCCCGGATCCCACTAGTTGGAGACATTGTAAGTAACAGGTTCCGGGGCAAATTCACTAACCTCTGGAAATTCGCCAGCGACCACTTCGCTCACATTGTCACACTTCGCCAGGCGAAAATTCGTCAGGACAATGCTAATCCGCGTCCAGGGTGCCGAACAATGGCGATTAATTCGGCAAGCAAAGCAAAGTTGGCTACCTTGATAAAAGAAAATAGAGTTGTTATATTGCCCTACACATGATCCCAGTATATAGTTTATGTGCTATATGTAGGGGAAACCTGGTACCCCAAAAATGTACGCTCTTATGCAGCCTATCACCCTGAAAAACAGAAAAGTCGCCAGCATTTTTTGGGACTTTTTTTGAGGAACTCCTATCTACTCTATTGCACTTCAACTGGTCTGAGGTTGTGAAAGCAAGTCTGGCGCAAGGTAACGTTCATTAAAATCCGTATCTTAGTGAATTTGCATAGTTACGTCCATTCGCCAGAGCAAAAATTCGCCTGGCGTTAGAGTGCGAAGTAGCGCTACAGTCTAACAATCTCCTTTGTTAGCGAATTTATGTCAGTGCCTGTTAGTAAATCGGCGAAGTCTTGATTAAAATGGTCCAATAGGATAAGCGCAGCTCCCATTGACTTCTATAAGACCTTCTATGTTTTTCTTGGTTTTTACACTTAATAAATCTCAAATTTCTAGAGTTTTTGAGAAACACCTGTACAATAAAACCATTTTTAGAGACAAAATAAGATTCACAAAAAAAAACCCCCAGGATTTTAGTAAATCAGACCCTAACCCCCCCTTGTCCTCAACACAAATTCAGGTCATTGAGTACAAGATGTTTATTATGATGTTTTTCCATTGGGTGCTGACGTATCAGTTCAGCATTATTTGACATTTGCTTTAAGTGAATTATTTGATGTCTAATATATACATATACAAAATGAGATTATATTAAATTCGATAATATTTCATTTTTCCCATTTAGCCACCCACATTTCATTGCTTTGTTTCCAAGCCTTTCTGAACTACTGTAGGATGCAGTGGGGCTCTGACTTCGCCTCTATGTTAATATTGCATGAATTTCAGCTTTCTACAAGTGAATGACCTGTGGCCCAGCACATAATTTAAGTATTTCATACCCAGTGGATAAATTCTCCAGCACTGCCTCTTCTCTTGGGCTGGCTGATTAGAGATTGCTCATTTCAGATGGGGGTCATGAACTCATGTCTCTGTGTCCTTCTCTTCCTCAATCTTTCTCCATCTTTTCTGTTGCAAATACAGCTATGTGCTAAACAGTAACTAGAATTCAGCAGCCTGAAGAACCTCTTGGGAGAAGAAAATGATTTCAAAGTCATGTACAACAAGATTTAACACAGTAACGTGAATTAAGTTAGGCCACATACAACGGGTCAAGCGAAATAACTCCATAGGAAAATAATTCAACTGCCGTTCTTACAGCCTTGTTTCCCGAGTCCCAGTTACTGGCACAGTTTGTCCCAAAGATTGAATTACTATGTCCTGTTTTAGGAAACACGTAGGAAATGATCTGCTAAGGTACGTGATGTGCATTATATCCATTATATCTTTAGATTTGCAAACAAAACCACACACATTTCAAAAATGATTTAGAAGTATGGAATATATGGCTATAAGAAACTCCCAATGACTTGTCAGGTCTGTAGTATGGATTGGGTTGCCACCTGTCCGAATTTCACCTGGAAAGCCCTTTATTTCCGAAGGGCTGCCTGGGTGAAAAGTTAGGAAAATTAGGAATTTCCAAATTAGTAAATCCGGACAGGACATTGAATAATTACATGGTGATCAGCAAACCGCTGATCAGATGTCACTGGGTCCGACCCCAATGTTATCAGTAGTGATGGGCGAATTTATTCGTCAGGCGCGAATTCGCTAAACGCCCGCAAAAATTCGCCCGAAAAAATTGCCGGCATCAAGAAAATTTTTCGCCGGCGTCGAAAAAAAACGGGCGCCGGCTTCAAAAACGAGACGCCGGTGCCGTTTCACGAATTTTTTGCCGTTTCGCGAATTTCACGCGAAATTCACAAATTTTATGGCGAATCGAAACGGCGCAAATTCGCCCATCACTAGTTATCAGCCCTGACCCTGATGTCATCCATAGGCATCGGCCACCCATGTGGCGAAAAGATGGCAACCCTAGAGGGCAGATTTTATCAAGGGTCGAAATTCACACATTCATCCCCCTATTCAAACGTAAATTCGAATGTGAGATGTATCATACCATGACCATGGAAACAGTCCTAATTCGAATATTTGCCACCAAAAACCAGCCGAGTTCATGTACAGGTCAATGGCAGAGGTCCGTTGAGCCATTTGGAGATGTTAATAGCCTTCCTGACATTTGAGGCTTTTTTTCGGGAGAAAGATTTGAAGTACGAAACAAATGCGTTTCGTTGGAACCATTCGATCGAATATTAGTCATTAACATTTTTTCTTAAATAATCTCCTAATCGATAATTGGGAGTATATTCAATTTTAATAAAATTCACATGAATTCGAAATTCGACCTTTGATAAATGGACTTCTAACTACGGATTTTATTTAATGTGCACTTCTCTTTCAGTCTTTTGATAAGAACACTTTGTTGTACCAACTGAGAAGCGTAGTCCTGTTTTGTTTTGCCGAAAAATTCAAAAAATGTACTAAAAATTTTAAATGCATTGAAGTCAATAGGTGTTTTTCTTGTGACCTTTTTTTTTTACGTTCATGACTTTTCTTCTCACTCCAAGGGGCAAATTCACTATACGCCGCAGTGCCTAACGCTAGCGTCAATTCACTAGCGTTGGTCATTTTCGTTAATTCGTACATTCACTAACAAACGCTGGTGTAAATTCGCTAGTGTAACTTCGCACCCTTTTGCGCAACGGACGTAACTACGCAAATTCACTAATGCGCGCATTGTTCTGAACGCTACCTTTTACGCTAGACTTCCTTCGCCACCTCAGACCAGGCGAAGCGCAATAGAGTAGATAGGGATTGCTTCAAAAAAAGTCCAAATTTTTTCTAAGTCCCAAAAAACACTGGCGTTTTTTCTATATTATGGGTGATAGGCTGAAAAAGATCGAAACAATTTTTGGGGCTCCCCTCCTTCCCCCCTACATTTCCTAACTCATGGCAACTTAACTATACAGTGGGCACATGTGTAGGGCAAAAAAAAAAATTTATTTGATGTTTTGAAGGTTTCCCAGGCATTTGTAGTGATTGTACGTATTCCTCCATTGAAATTTGAATTTGGCGCCGTATGCAAATTAACCATCGCTAGCGTAACTTCGCTTCGCTTAGCAAATCAACGCTAGTGCAATTTTGCAATCTTACGCTACCCCTGTGCTCAACTTTAGTGAATTTGCGGAGCGCTGGCGAAACTACACCTGGCGAAGTGCGGCGAAGTGACAAAGTTACGCCTGGCGCAACTACGAATCTTAGTGAATTTGCCCCCAAATGCATTAAAGTCAGAGTTTTTTCTTTTTCTCTACTATGTTTTCTCTACTCCTTCCTCTTTCTCTTTGTATTTTAGGTTTAATAAGGAGGAAATTCACCTTAAATCTTAGCATGACAAAGACATTGGTTTTATCAATTTGCAATAGGTTTTTTTTTATTTTGACTTTCTGAGAGCGATGCCTGGAAAACAGAAAAGAAACTGAATTTGAAACTAGATTTTTGGTTGTTAAAATTACAACGCATTACTTTTCTTTCCGTTCAGACACTCTCCTGTTCATCTTTCAATCTTTTAACATCCACTGTCTGGTTCATAAGGTAAGTAGAACCAACTAAATCTGATAAAATATTAGAAATAATACAGAAACCACAATAAATAAAAACAATGCATTGCATCTCTTAGAATGTCACTACAGCACTAAAATTATGAGGTGAACATTGCCATAAAAGGGACAACATACCATCTTGTGCAACATAAGCACAAAGAATAAGTATTATAGAGAAGATACTTTTTGTTGTTTTAATCACAAAGCGCCCCTTGTTGCTTTTTGTGATTTATAAGCAGGAGTAAATTATGCTCCTTTATAAACCCCTGGAGTTACTAAGTTTTTAAACCTGTTACATTTTGTCCTAACCTGCAAGTAAAGATGTGCAACACCAATAGACTACTGCTGAACATATTTGGAGGCCCCCTTATACAGGAACATGGTGATTCAGATAGGTAATTTGAAAGCACTTAGAAAATACTGCTATAATAAAGGTGAAATTATAAATTGCATGATTTATGATAGCTGTTACATAAAAGTTTATTTTTTTTTGGTGTCAGCTCTATTTAAACTGTCTCCTGAGTTAGCCAGGAAGCCTTGATATACAAAATTCGGGGGGTTGTGGAAGCACTCTAAAGGCTAAATTAAAGTAAATTTAAGTATAATGGAAGTGCTACTTACAATGCACTTCCCTGGTCCCCTGTCTCATAAATAATTCAGTATAAATGCAAGTGCATGTGTTTACAAAACAGGGGTTTTTAGTTACAAAGTTATGATCATAAAGTTGAAAAGCCACCATACCACGTCAAGGTAAAACCCATATGGCCGTTTTGTAAAGATATGCACTTGAATTTATACTGAATTATTTGTGAAACAGGGGACCAGGGAATGTGCATTAAAAGAATAGCACTTCCCTTATACTTAAATATAAATTATATTTTAACTTAGCCTTTTGAGTGCTCCCACAACCCCCTATTATTGTAGGAAGCCTTGATATACTTGTTCCTCAGTTGTATAAAAATATAATAAATAGTTTAAAATCAGCTTTTTCCCTGCTCTCATTAACCAATTTACCTCCCTCAATATTTACATATCAAATAAAAGAATTTGGATTTCATTTTACTCTTTGCTGCAATGCCCTTTTCATTCCTGATATTTACTTTTGTGATTGATTTTTTGCATTATTTATTGGCATCTTTGTGCATAATAAAAATCTTAGCTACCCTAGCTAACTATAAGGCACATTTTAGCTTGCCAGAATGTTGTATAAAATAAGTACATGGCAGGATCTTCTCCAGGCTCATTTCTAACTATAAAGTAGTGGTAGGGGAAGTAGGGACAGAGTACAGGGGCAAATACTGTATGTAAAATAGTATTGTATTACTATAGGAGTCCAATAGGCAGTGGGGGGAAAAAAGCAAACGGTTGGGACTCATGGTTATGATGGATTATGGGACAAGGGGTTCATTTGATTTAAAACAGGCTATCCTAAATTAAAGCATTGGATTAGTCGGATTCTCTAAGGGATAGACAAGGGGCCCCACTTAAGAAAGCAGTCATTATATGGAAAGACACAGTGTACAAATATTCAAGAAGATGAATATGTCTATACTGCAGCAGAATTCATTAAAACCATTAATAACTCATAACCTTTCCTTATATGCACTACAGGTATGGTATCCTTTATCCAGAAACCCATTAGCCAGAAAGTTCCAAATTATGATACGGCCATCTCCCATAGACTCCATTATAATGAAAATAATCATTATACATTTTAAAAATGATTTCCTTTTTCTCTGTACTAATAAAACAGTGCCTTGTACTTGATCCAAACTAAGATATAACGAATGCTTATTGGAAGCCAAACTAGCCTATTGGGTTGTTTTAATATTTACATGATTTTCTTGTAGACTTAAAGAGATACTGACACCAGAAAATCAACATGACCTATAGGTAACTTTTAGTAGCACATTTACTTAGTTCGAGTGAAGGAATAGAATAAAAAAAACTTCGAATTTAGAATGATTTTTTTGGCTACTTCGACCTTCGACCACGACTTTGAATCGAACGATTCGAACTAAAAATCTTTTGACTATTCGACCATTCGATAGTCGAAGTACTGTCTCTTTAAAAAAAACTTCGACCCCCTACTTCGGCAAGTAAAACCTACCGAGGTGCAATGTTAGCCTATGGGGAAGGTCCCCATAGGCTTTCTAAGCTTTTTTTGGTCGTAGAAAGATCGTTCGATCAATGGATTAAAATCCTTCGAATCGTTCGATTCGAAGGATTTAATCGATTTTTTGAACTAATTGCGGTAAATCCTTTGACTTCTATATTCGAAGTCGAAGGATTTACCTTCAGCAGTCGAATATCAAGGGTTAATTAACCGTCGATATTCGACCCTATGTAAATCTGCCCCTTAATGTAGATTCCTATCGTGAAAAGAACATTTTTAGCGTCAGTATCACTTTAAGGTACGAAGATTCAAATTACGGATCCGTTATCCAGAAAACGCCAAGGACCAAGCATTCTGGATAACAGGTCCCATACTGCTAACATAATAACAATAAAAACACTGTCAGTGTTTCCTGTGGGATTCTTCTGCATTTCTTTTACTACTTATGGTGGTTTATTCTCATATTGCAGTAGATGAAGTGCCAACATAATTTCTTTATTTTAATTTATTTGGCTTACCTGTCAGACTGTATAGGCTGCTCCTAATGAATGAGCTCTGCAGTTCTTGCCGCCTCAGTGCATTGATACTTAAGCATTTTGGTTCCAAATGTCAACATGTCATCGTGATTGTTTGGGGGGCAGATGGTGATCAAGGAAACGTTGTGTTTGTGTTACATGGTGTCAGTGACTGAGCTATCCGGCATTCGGATGCACAGTTGATGCCCTTCAGGATGAGCATGTTGCTATTCTGAGGAATCATAATTCATCCTCTTCTATCTGACATGTCCATTTGTTACGGGATATCAATAGAACACATTCTCCTGATTACCTGTTTCCCTGGCTGAGCAATGTCTCCCTCCGAGCATGAGATGATGCAAGTACAATACATACGTTACTATGCCAATGATGAACGCGGTGCTCACACAGTTATAGACTTCAGTGAATATATGCCCAAGTAACAGCAGGGGGTTTTAGCCTATAGATGATATCATTATGGAAATGCTATACACAGGGAGGTTATAGAGTTTGCCGGCACTATCATATTATGACTAATGGCTAATAAAGAGCCATGTCCACTATTATTATTGTGATATTAAAAGACATGCGCCAACAGGTCCACATTTTAAGGTTTTTCATCAAAATACAGAATTTTGTTTTGTACCTTGAAAGTTTAGCAAATGAGAATAGTATTACAATAAAAAGTTTTCTTGGTTTCTAAAAGTACATTTTCAAGAAAAAATGCCCTCAACCTATTAATCTTAATATAACAAATCTATATACTGATATGCGATCCCTTGTCTAATTGAAATTGAATTTAAGGTGGCCATACACGGAGAGATCCATTAGTTTGTCCCCAAACGAGCAGTTCTCTCTCCGATATGCCCACCTTGAGGTCGGCAATGTCGGGCTGCTCCGATAGGGCTCAACGATCAGATCCCAACGAACGGGCGGGTGGATCGCGGGACTGCATCAACGAACAGATGCGGCCGCGATCCGACGGCATTTTTAGTCCCATCCGATCGAGATCTGCCCGATTTTCAGCCAGATCTTGATCGGGGAAGCCCGTCAGGGGCCCCCATACATGGGCCAACAAGATCCGACTCGGTCTGTCGGCAGCTTTTATCGGCTCGTGTATGGCCACCTTTACTCCATGTTTGGTCTTTATGAGGGTAGGTAATTAGATTACTAGTGCTTAGATACTCCCCCTGCATAATGGGCCTCTGTTCATCTTGCCTTGCATGGACCAAACGTGGAATAGCTTCAGGTTCCCCGTTGAGCTCAAAAAATAACAAAAATATAGATTGGAGCCCTACTCGTTGTAATCATATGGAACAAGAGTGTATACTACCCCGTTAGACTGGGCATCGGACATCAAGGTTTCCTAATATTCTATAGTCTAAACAAGAAATGCTTGTTATTAAAACCAAATGCTTTGTTCGTCCCTACTACATTCAGTAGAGCCGTCATTGGTGCAAAGATGGGTGACTGCTAGTTAGGGATGTAGCGAACCGCCGATAATGTGTTCGCGAACGCCGTTCGCGAACACCGGCAAAAAATGCGAACAGTTCGCGAACTTCGAACATCCGAAAATCGTTCGATTCGTACGATCGAAGGATTTTAATCGTTCGATCGAACGATCGAAGGATTTTAATCGTTCGATCGAACGATTTTCGTTCGAATCGAACGAAAATCGTTCGATTTTAGCGACCGAATGGTCGAATGGTCGAACGATTTTGACGCGAACGCCTATTGGCGAACGTCGCGCGACGTTGGCGAACTTGCGGCGGACGCGAACAGCCGATGTTCGCGCGAACAAGTTCGCCGCAGAACAGTCCGCGACATCCCTACTGCTAGTGATGAACGGACAAAAAAAATTTGCGGAACGCATTGAAGTCAATGGGCGTTTTTATGAGCAACGATTTTTATGCACGCAACTATTTTTCTTGCTCCAAATGTATTAAAGTCAATGGACATTTTTTATTATGGCGACTTTTTTGTTAATGGGCGTTTTTTTGTTATGGCGGACTTTTGTCATAAAGCATTAAAGTCAATGGGTGTTTGTGACTTTTTTGTACAAATGCATTAAAGTCAATGGGCGTTTTTTCATGGCAAAAAAAACCACACATGCCGAAATGTGGAATTTGCTGCAAATCCATGGCTAGCAAATAAATTCAATCATCACCAGCGACTGCCCAAATAGGTTGTTGGTAGAAAGAGTGCGGCAAATGTAAATATCGCAGTGTAAGATGCTGACAGTAACTTTTTTTTTTGTCTAACTTAGATTTCTAATTAGTCCGTTAATCAGAGTATTGTTGGTCAGATTTTTGAGACAATTCCAAGTCTAAAAAAGATACAATTAATGGAATAATGGAGTATATATGTTGATAGATTGTAACCATTCAGACTGCTCTGGCAAATCTAAACTGAAAGATTTGACTATAGTTCCAATTATGTTGTGTTTCATGTTAATTCTGAAAGTCAGTAGTATTAATGCACTGCCAGACATGCACAGACAGAGATTGCTTCTGAATCTTCACTGGAAATGTACTCATCGCCCCTTTATTTCACTCGCAATATCTGTACAGCAGTTCAAACATTTTCAGACATGTAATTATATATCATGGCCGGTGACTACAAATGAGAGTGAATCCAATCAGAATATTAATTTGTGAATGGCACAATGGGGTATCTGTCCACCAAATAAAACATATAGGCATGCAGTGAACACAAGACTATAGAGTCATTTATATAATAGTGAAAGGGTAACAAAGGGAAATGTGGATACATGGAAAATATATCCAGTATTGTAGACTTGTAAGCAGTAAGGTACCCCCACCAATACTAACAGGGGGTCCAGGTGCTCAAGCCCCAGACTTTCAGCTTGGGGAGGTAATGTCATACATATTCGTTTGTAGGCTGGCACTGAAACTGGACTTCACTCCAAAAATGATGCAAATAAAAATGTTTTATTACGCAAAAAGGAACATCTCAGAGTGTGGCCTTACGCGTTTTCATGCCTATGACACAGGGGAAAATTGACTAACCTCCGAAAATTCGCCAGCGACGGCTTCGCTCACAGCGAAACACTTTGCCAGGCGTAGATTCGCCAGGATAACGTTAATTCACGCGCTTGCGTTACTGCGCCAAGCAAAGCGAAGTTACGCTAGCGTTGACTAATTTGCATATGGCGAGAAGTTAAAGTTTAATGGACGTATATGTTGCAGCAAATACATTACACTACACAAGCCCGGAAAACCTTAATAAAATAAAATAAAGTTGTTATATTGCCCTACACATGAGCCCAGTGTATAGTTTCTGTGCCATATATGAAGAAATGTAGGGGGGAAGCCGATTACTCCAACAAAAATGTATACTCTTTTTCAGCCTATCACCCTGAAAAAAGGAAAAGATGCTAGAATTTTTTGGGACTTAGAAAAATTTCTACTCAATTGCACTTTGCCTGGTTTGAGGTGGCGAAGGTAAGTCTGGCGCAAGAGGTAACGTTCAGTAAAATCCGCATCTTAGGGAATTTGTGTAGTTACCTCCATTCGCCAGAGTGCAAATTCGCCTGGCGTTAGCGAGCGAAGTACCGCTAGAGTGTATCTCTTTCGCTAGCGAAGTTACGCCAGCAACCGTTAGTAAATCGGTGAAGTTCCGAAATGATGTCACGCTGGCCAATTTTCACCAACGTTAGTCACTTCGCCCTTCAGTAAATTTGTCCCTAAGTGCCCACAAGGCACAAAACGCGTAAGGCAACCCTCTGAGATGTTCCTTTTTGCGTTATAATAAAACATTTTTATTTGCATCATTTTTGAAGTGAAGTCCAGTTTCTGCGCCAGCCTACAAACAAATTGAATACATAGAGTCATTTATTATGCATGGGGCAGGAAACAAAGTGCAAAAAAAGGACACAAGCTATTATGTTTTTAGGTCTTTGCACCCTTCCCTGTGGACAAGCTTCCAAAGGCACGGGTTCTTGCACTGCTGTGATGAATACAGCTCTGCCTACCTTTGGCAACTCTGCATTCATGACAGGTGAGGATGGAGATGCATCTATTTGTCCCCTCTCCTGTCCCCTATGCATTCACTTATTTGCTTGCCATTCAGTTGTGCAAGTCAACCAACACCAAAGGTCAAAGGCAATGTCTATTGCATATGTGATATCAATAGTGTAACTATAGAGGAAGCAGGCCCCGTTGGGGGTCAGGTGAAAAAGAGGACCGGACCACAGGGTCTGCTTCCTCTATAGTTAAAAAATCCCTCCTCCCAAGCTGCTCTGTTACCTATTCCAAAGTGAGAGGCCGGGGGGAGTGAGAGACGCGATTGAGTGAGCAGGCGGGTAGGTGGAAGGAGGGCCAAGTAGGAGCTGCAATATGCTGGGGTCCTCCTTCATTCCCAAATGCATGCTAAGATGGTTGGGACATAACCAAATAGCTCAATCTATACTAATGAGCCACAACAATAATAGCAAAGAGGCAAGAAAACTGCCCCTCTATATTATATAGGTTTCCCTATCTATCTTTCCAATGGCAGCACCACACAAGTTTGCCTGCCTTTTTCCTTTACTGACTTTCTACTTATTGAAAAATGTTTATATGCTGGCTGCCTGGCTTCATTTGGGAAAGGTACTCATGCTAACAATGCTTTCCTGATAAATATCTCATCTCTAAATGGTTTACACTGCTGAGCAAAAGATTTAGAAACTGCCGAACTAGCAGCAACTAAATTAGATTTACCGGAAAGAAGACTCACAATGGATTCTGCCTACAACCTCCTTTTCTTTTTATCTTCTGGCATGCCATGTACTCTGTTTGTTATCTCGTTCACTTTGTATCCTGAAGTCATTTATGATTGATTGCTGCTCTACAGACATCCAGTAGCTCAGCACAATACAGTCAGTTTATACACTCAGTATGTACAGGTTTTAGTAGCTTTAAAGTACTGGAGGGTTAATTGTACCACAATTATCATCATCATCATCATCATCAACTCATTGGTTCCAAGATGTACTTGGAAAACTGAGGGAGGTACAGTATGTAATACAAGACATAGATTGAATAGAAATTAGCAAACATAAGAATGACAAGCACATGTATTAATGTTCATTAGACAATAGGGATGGGCCAAAACCATGATTTAGCTTATGGTTTGGCCTATATTCAAAATCCAGGATTTGTGTTTAGTAAGTGTCATCCTGTCAATCAAACTAATGTAAAACTACACAGAGTGCTCTCCTGAAAGTCACGTGATCAGAAAATGAAGTTAGTGAGAATAGAAGAGTCATCTGATGTTTCTCTAAGAAAAGCTAAATCACAAGATGTTCCTTCCGCTAAATTAATTTTCTACTTACTGTGTCTCGTTGACCAAAATGGCGCTGTTCCTGCAAATTCATTACACTACTTGTGCAAAGCTGCTAATATCTTGAAAACTAGAAACTAAGGCACAATATAAGTTGCAAATGTGCTCAGAAGAGCTCTGTTACATTAAGTTGTTCTGAGTAGGGATGGGGGCGAATTTGACCCGTTTCGTTTCAACAAAAATTTGCCGCCGATCCCCATTAAAGTCTATGGGCGTCAAAAAAAATGTGTCGCCCGACTAAATTTTTTTGACGCGCATCTTTTTTTCTTTGACGCACAACGCCATACTAGTCTGTGGGCGTCATTTTTGTGGTGAAACAAGGCGAAAAAATTCGCCCATCCCTAGTTCTGAGAATTTTTTGTTCACCTTTGCAGTTCTTTTTTATTTATCTGCATTATTTACATATGCAAAATGATAGACTTCAGATTTGCTTCGGTATTTGGCCAATTCTGTTGTAAAGAATATATCTGAACCCAAAAATTAAGGATTTGGTGTTTCTCAATTAGACACTGTGGGGCAAATTTACTAAAGGGCGGAGTTACTAACGCTGGCGAAAATTCGACCAGGGCGACATCATTTCGGTACTTCGCAGATTTACTAACGGTCGCTGGCATAGCTTTGCTAGCAAGGGAGATAGACTCTAGTCTAATGCTACTTCGCACTCTTATGCCAGGTGAAGTGTCACTCTGGCGAAAGAGCGTTACTTCGCAAATATGCAGATTTTACTGAACGTTACCTTTTGCGCCAGACTTGCCTTCGCCACCTCAGACCAGGCGAAGTGCAATAGAGTAGATAGGACTTCCTCATAAAATAGTTTAAAATTTTTCTAAGTCCCAAAAAACGCTGGCGACTTTTAATTTTTCAGATTGATAGGCTGCAAAAGATCATAATTTTTTTCTGGGGTACCGTCTTCCCCCCTACATTTTCTAACATATGGCACATAAACTATACACTGGGCTCATGTGTAGGGCAATATAACAACTTTATTTTCTTTTATTAAGGTTCCCTGGGCTTGTGTAGTGTAATGTATTGGCTGCAACATATACGTCCATTCAACTATAACTTAAAACTTGTTTCCGAAATCGCCTGAAGTTTCCTTGTGAGGCAACTTCTGGCGATTTCGGAAATCGAAGCGCCGCGAGTGCATTGCGCTGGTGTTTTCTCATTCAAGCAGGCGGAAGGCAGGAAGGGAGATTGTTGCCCCACAGAAGAGGCGATTAGTCGCCAGGCGACTAAATCTCCCCGAATCTGCCTGTCTGCCCTTAGCCTAAACTGCAACTGAAGAGCTGCTGAATAAAAAGCTAAATAACTCAAAAACCACAAATAATAAAACATGAAAACCAAATACAAATGGTCTCACAATATCACTTTCTACATCATACTAAAATTTAACTCAAAGGTGAACAACCCCTTTAATGGAACTCTCTTAGTCACAGCTTTGATTGTGTGTTTAGTCCAACGCTGTACCAGCAATGGAGAAAATTCCATGCCTGTCTCAGGGATTCCATGTGGTTGTTCTAGTATTTGTAAAATCTAAAGCCAAGCAAAATCGGAAAAATTTTTTTGCACTGCTGCCCAGGACCACAGCAAAGATCCCAGGAACAAACATAAAGATGGCGCTTACTTGAATAGTACCAAGGGCCGGTGTATTGTTCAGTGAAGAGGAGGTTTAAGGTAAGTGATTACAATCACTGGTTGGTGCCTAACAAATAAGCCCTTCCTTTTCATTTAAAGGAGAACTAAACCCTAAAAATGAATATGGCTAAAAATTCTGAAAATGCCATCATTTATATATTGTAGAACCCCCATTTTACATCCCCTGATTTTAGGTTTTCCCTCACTTGTGTGAGCCTAAACTCACTTGTCAATAGCAGCAATGATCCAGGATTTCAAACTTGTCACAGGGGGTCACCATCTTGGAAAGTGTCTGTGACACTCACATGCTCAGTGGGCTCTGAGCAGCTGTTGAGAAGCTAAGTTTAGGGGTTGTTGCAAATTATCCAGCAGAAAATGAGTGTTGTCTGTAATATAAGCTGATGCTACAGGGTTGATTATTAAATTCTGATGCTAATTGCACTGGTTTCTGTGCTGCCATGTAGTAATTATCTGTATTAATTACTAATCAGCCTTATATTGTGACATTTCTATTCTATGTGTACTGTATATTGTGAGTGGGTCCCTAAGCTCAGTAAGTGACAGCAGCACAGAGCATGTGCAGTGAATCAGCAGAAAAGAAGATGGGGAGTGACTGGGGCATCTTTGGAGACAAAGATCTTTACTACTAAAGGGTTGTGGTACACTTGGGCTGGTAAAGAAGCCACAAAACATAATTTACAACATTTCTAGCAACTTCTTTTGTTAAGCTTTAGTTCTCCTTTAAGGTAAGGCACAGAAGACATTAGTCTGATGCTCCTTCACAAATGTCCATGGGGATGGTATGTACATCAGCGTTGCTCACCCTGGCAGTCAGATTCTTCGAACTCCACCATGACCTAATGATGATGGGCCATTATTACTATATTAAAGTAATTCTGCTTGAGCCCAATACCATACCATACCATTGTTATTAGGACTGGAGACTTGTACAATTGGAATTTTCCAATCAGAGCAAATTTAGCCCAGAAAACAACCATGATCTAAGCTGAGCTTAAACTGTTTAGTATTTGTAACACACTGATGAGGAAAACAACACAGATTATTAAAGTGATCTTGCATAGATTCCTTCTGGTTTCTGTAATGAGACGTTCCCTCTCTCTCTCTCTCTCTCTCTCTCTCCCTCCCACTGTTCATTCAGATAGAGCAAGTTTACCAATGACATGGATTTGATGAGAAAGAAGCATTTGAAAGGGCATCCACTCCTCTGTTTGCTCCACTAGAGCCTGGCACTGCATCCTGGCACTGGAGGTACAGAAACACTTCATTGCACCCGTCAGAGATGTGAAGGCATAATTATCTGAAATTCCATGAAAGGCTGATTTACGCATGTAATACCAACGGCGTAAATAATATCCATGGGGCAGTCATATAATTTAAACAGCTGCAAGTTCAAGAACCACAAGGAAATTGTAATGGGCCTTAATTGGCTCTTCATTGAATTGCTTTTAACTGATCAACCAAACTGTATTTTGAATGGAAGTTGAATCAATGAAGAGGGAAGGATGTGAGGACACAGATAAATATTAATGTTTCACAACTGGCAGAATTTCAGGCACACAAACACACTGGGTATAGTTAAAGCAATAAGCCAGAATTAGCAGCAGACAATTATAGAAATACTAAACCTTAGATTGTAAGCTCTATTGTGCAGGGCCCCTTCTTGCTCTTGTATCGGTAATTGGTTCTATTAGGTATGGGATTCATTATCAGGAAACCTGGTATCCAGAAAGCCCTGAATTACAGGAAACCCGTCTCCTCTAGACTCCATTTTATCCAAATAAATCTAATTTTTAAGATTGATTTCCTTTGTCTCTGTAATAGTAAAACAGTACCAAACAAAGTTATAATTAATCCTTATTGGAATATTTAATATTTAAATAATTTTTTTTTAGCAAACTTAGGGGTTTATTTATTAAAGTCCGAATGCCAAAATCTCAAAAAAGTCTTTTTTTTTGTAAAAAAAAGTTTTTTTTACTCTAAAATCCCAATTTTTAGTACATTTTTTTTTTATTTTTTCAGGATTTATGTAAAAAGTCAGGATCCGAAATGCGGCATCTCAGACCTGTCGAGGTTGTATATAAATCAATGGGAGAAGACCAGAAGATATCCTGTTCTGCACAATAATCCTGATCTGCTGCAATAATCCAAAGATTTTGTGGTTTCTGGTCAGACCGAAAAAAATTCCTACTATATTTTATTAATCGATAAATAAGGAAAAATAACCCGTGCCGATTTGGTCGGAGTAGATTTCAGAAAATAATGAGATATTTTCGGATTTTGATAAATAACCCACTTAAGGTACAAATGATGAAAAGACCCTTTATGCAGAAAATCCCAAGTACACTGTAGCAGACAGCACCAACAGGAATATCTGTTTAAAAAGCCTTTATTTTGCTTTTCTTAGGCTTAATGATCAGGACAGTCACAACGTTTCAAGCCAAACAATGGCCCTTTATCAAGCTTAATAAAAGGCTTTTTAAACAGATATTCCTGTTGGTGTTGTCTGCTACAGTGTGTGTGGATTTTCAGAGTCGGTTGGAGTGGACACCGAATGACGTGCACCTAACTACTAAATGGGAGATTTGAGTTCCTGGTGAGTGCTGGCTGAATTGTATTTTGCAGAAAATCCCATGTCCCAAGCATTCTCGATAACAGGTTCCATACCTGTACTTTTATATCTAACCTGTATGTTTAGATTTACAGTTCAGTGCTACAGAAAATGTTGGTGCTTAAAAAAAACCAATACAGTACATATACTGGTTCTCTCTTTTACCATATGTTTTGGAGTTGTCCACAAATAAATCCGTTTTGGAAACACGTTTTATCCAGAGCCAGCTATGGGTCTGTTGATAATATGTCCCACTCCTAGGGTAATTAAAAACCAATACAGGACAATCATTGTTGATGTTTTATTTACTTACAGATTCCCCATAACTCATTTATGGAAAAACAGATAAAAGGCCAGAAGTCCAGTCAGTGATTTCTAAAATTTCAGCTAACGGGCACTATGGACGTCAGTCTGCAAGAGCTTGCGGAAACACAAGCCAAGGGGAAATAAATGGATCCCTTTGGTGGACTTACATCCAAAACTGAACTGTTACACATGGTAATATTTCTTATTTGCCCTCATTCCCAAAGGCATGTGTTTATGTGTAGAATCTTCATATATTATTTTATTCTTAGATTACTTGTTGTGATTATTTGTAACGGTTGGCAACCTAAATCTAGAACCGATGCCAAGCACCCTGGTCTAGGCTTGTGCTTCTGCCTGTAGCAGCCGCCTTTGGCCTCGGGAGGAGCCCTCAGCTACTCAGATGCCGCCAGGTCTTAAAACGAGAGGTGCAAGGCGAGGGGTTCTAGACAGGCAGAGGGGCACAACTGTAAAGCAAAGTCTTTGGGCAGAAGGCGTTAGGCAATAGAGTAGTCAGATCAGGCCTGGTCAGGGCAGGCAGAGAATAAACGTAGTCAGGCAGGCAAGGGGCAAACCAGGAAGTCAATCAGAGGATTAAGCAGAATCAAAGTCGGTAATCAGGCAAGGGTCAGGATTCAGAAGTCAGGATCGTCAAATAGCCAGGAAGGGGTCACAACAGGAATCAAACAGGTTCAAACAGATCGCACAAAGCTCAAATAGCACCAGGAACAAACTCCTATAACAGGCAAGGTCCAGTAATCAAAATAGGCTATTTATACTTTCACGCCAATTGCGGGCTGGTGTCATCATGCCGCCTTTAAGAACCACCAAGGCATGCGCCCTAAAAGTCCAGCACCGGCGTGTGAGAAGGATCAGCACGGTGTGGCGGGCGTCCCCGCTTATGGCGCAGCGGGCGTCCCCGCCACACCGGGTAAGTCCTCACATTATTCTTAGATCAATCATGTACTTAGAGTACACGATTGACATTACTATAAGTGAACTATCAAGACGTATAACCATAGCTTTACTAATTGTTTGATAAAGGCTTCGGAAATTTTCATGATTAAAGTGGGATAAGGATCTGATTTTAGACACAATGGGCTTATTTACTGGGAACTAGTGATGGGCGAATTTATTAAGCTGGCGCGAATTTGCTTCGAATTTCCACGTATCGCCGGTGGTGAATAAATTTGCAAAATTTCAATGCCGCCATCAATTTACTGCACGTCCATTGA
This sequence comes from Xenopus laevis, assembly GCF_017654675.1. NCBI lineage: Eukaryota > Metazoa > Chordata > Amphibia > Anura > Pipidae > Xenopus > Xenopus laevis. The sequence goes on from NC_054376.1 coordinate 32,294,139, forward strand.
CTTTAATGCAATTGGATTAAATAGGCGTCAAATTGACGTCCGCGAATTGATGACTTTTGTTGCATGAATTTTTCACCGTTTTGCGAATTTCGCGGGATTCACCAATTTTTCAGGCGAAACGGAACACATTCACCCATCACTACTGAGAACCCAGGCGAAAGTGCAAGATCACTAAGGGGCACAAAAGCACAACCTTTAAAGTTCATATAAAAATCTGCCTTGAGTTGAAGAGCACAGTACAGGTATGGGACCTGTTATCCAGAATGCTCAGGCCCAGGGCTTTCTTGCTAATGGACCCATAATTTGGATATTCATACCTTGAATATAGTAAAAAAAATCAATCAAACCCAATAGGCTGGAGTCTATGGGAGATGGCTGTTCCATAATTTGGAGCTTTCAGGATAATGGGTTTGCTAAAAAAGGATCCCATACACGCACAAGGCAACCTTATACTTCCCACCAGGCATAGGGCTCTGTTGCGACCTGTAACTGCCAATGCTTGCAAAATCGCCAAACGAGTGGATCTCTCCCTGATATGCCGACCTTCAAGGTGGGCGATATCGGACTGATCTGATCGTGGGCCCTAGGGCCCAAAGATTGGATCATAATTAAAGCAATACGGGCAGTCAGATCGTGAGAACGCATCAACGAACAGATGCGGTCTGCGGTCCGACAGGATCTTTACCCCTGCCTTATCGACATCTGGCCAACTTTCGGCCCGATATCGATCTGATTGAGGAATTCTGGGGCAAAGGTACAGGATTGCTTCTTGAATTTCCAACATTGGAGAGCCCCATACGGGCTAATAAGCTGCCGACTTGGTCTGTCAGCAGCTTTTATCGGCCCTGGAATGAAGGGTCAAAAGAAGCCAAGTCCTCTCTATGTTGCCAAACGCCACCCCCCCATGCGTAACTTTTAACGGTGCGCAAAATCTGCTTGACTGCCTATGTCTGGAAGGGGGATTAGGACAGTGAGTACAGGGAACTGGTCTGGGCTAGTGGTGCCCAAAAGAGCCAGGGCCCACCGGGTTTTTTTTCCGGTGTCCAGCCAGCACAGTCTGACCCTGAAAGTAGCCAGTCTAAAACCCAAAGAGATCAAGTAATTTGATAAAACTTTACAGATTTTGTTCTGTTTGCTATGCATATCCCCCATTACAAGTGTGTGAGTACTGGAATTGGCATTGCTAACAATCAAAACAATAAAGAAAAATAAGATCAAGTGGACTGACAACATTATTCACTGAGGAATGAATATGGTAATTAATTTCAACTGTTTATTAAAGAGTATTTATGGTTATATGAAGATCATTAATAATGGGAGAACATGATGAATTTTAAGTAGTTATAAAACAAATTGTATTGTGTAGATGCACAGACAGTACAGGCACATTTCTTCATGTGCTGCCATAATGAATGTCATTATAATGATAATGGCTGAAAACAATGTCCTATAGACTCCATTTTAATCAAATAATTCAATCATTTTAAATTGCTTCCTTTTTCTCTGTAATAATAAAACAGTACCTTGTACTTGATCCCAACTAAGATATAATGAATCCTTATTGGAAGCAAAAAAATGTATAATTCATTTTTTAAGCAGACTTGAAATATGATGGCCCAAATTAAGGAAAACACTGTATCTGGAAAACCCCAGGTCCTGAGTATTCTGTATAACAGGTCCCATACCTGCACTTGAATACAAACAAATCTTGTTTGTGCACCAGAATGGGGGACTCGATGTCCATCCCCATGCACGGGCTACACAATTAAATGGTGAAGAGAACTGGGGGAATGTGGGGAGAGCAGTGACATCTAGGAAGTGCTGAATGGAAAGTGAAAATAATTGTCTGCCCCGCCTCTATGCCCAGGAGGAGGGGCAGACAATATTTGATTGACAGCTGAGATGTTTAAATGAGCTTAAAACAGCTATGAATGCGTTAATAAAAAATAGAAATTGGATTTCATGTTTAATTTGAAAATTACTTTTATTATACAGTTTTTTGTGTCTGGGTGACAGGTCCACTTTAATAGCATACCAAAACAGTGAGAAACAATTATATAATATTCCATAATTGGGACGGCAACCAAGATATCCCAGGTATATGGTTGCATCATTTTAATGTTCATCATAAAATTGAATGACCACTGATGGGTCCACTGGAAACCTTGAATATTATACTCCAGTAAGAATTGAAAGGATCAAGGAGCCCATTCAAAAGGCTCTGTCCAATACACTCTAAAGGGAAGAGTAACCCTACACCATACCAAGAATGGGCACAAACAACATAAATGAGCTGCTGGAACCTTGTAAGAAATCTTCACTCAAGTCTTATACTTTTTTAGGCATTCAACAACAAATGCTGATAAGGGAGTGGAGGAAGAATCATTTTGATCCTATGACTGTTTCAGCTGCTGAATATTCGTTATGTTGAGCATTCTTGACTCAAACTGTTTAGTAACACTCAAACTGAAGAAAACAGGACACAAGGAAACCAAATATGAAGGCACTCACCAAGTCCAGGTGCCCCAGCAGCAGACCCTCAATCTAACGATTTGCAATCTGTAAGCAACAGCAACATAGTAGAGGGCACTGAAAAAGAGCAGAAAAAAAGCAACAGTGTGCACTATATATAGAAAATTGAAAAAAAATTAAAACAATAGTAAAATAACCAATATAGAGTAGTAGGTACATAACAATTTGATATTCCAGAGGAAAAATTTACATATATACTGTATCATATACTAGTATATCCAGGACCGCCATCAGAAATCGCCGGGCCCCATACGACAAAATTTCCTGGGCCCCCTGGGCAAGCCCCACCTACAGGTCCGCCCTCCCCACCACACAGTAAAAAAACAAAAAAAATATTGGTGACTAGGGTTCCCACATGTTAATAAAAAATAAAAAGATATTGGTGGTCAGGGCCCCCCATAAAAAAACATTTGTAGCCAGGGCTACCCCATTTAAAAATATTGGTGGCTAGGACCCCACATGAGAAAAACAATTGGTGGCCAGTCCCCCCCCACATTATAAGAAAATTGGTGGCCAGGGCCCCTTAAACAGCCATGCCTTCCCGAAGTCAGCAGCTCTCAGAAAGATGGGGGCCCGGCTAATCAAGTAAGTGTGGCGTGGCCGGGTCCCCCTTACCCTCGGGGCCCCCTACAACTCTCCCCCCTGTCCCCCCCTGATGGCTGCCCTGAGTATATCCAAAGAGATCAACTAATTTAGGGTGGAATGAATCATAGCCAATTAAGCTTTTTCTAGCACGACACATTAAAGTCCAATTTCATGCTATTGGGCAGTCTAGTATTCAGGTTGAATATCCCAAAAAATTTACATTTTAATATAATTTTCTATAGGTCACTCCCCCCCCTGTTATTTTTTTCAGCCTCACTCTCAATACTTTACACCTTTAAATATTTAAAATCTCCTGATGAGCACAAGGAAAAGTGTCTAGATACATTTGTTTCTTTATATGTACTATATATTTTAGTATACACTGAAACATTTTGACAGTAAAATGGTTAATATTTTTCCACTCTTTCGTAGATTTCACTAATTTTTCCAGGAGTGATGTTTTTCCCCCATTATGTTCAAGCATTAAATAACAGTTAACCTAAGTGCGTAGCAGGTGGGCAATAAAACTTTGCACAAATAATTCAAGATGCATGTGCAATTTGTTGCATAGGTCCCATATTGACTAAAACCAAGCTTTATCATGTAGCAGGTTGTCGTTGTTTCCAGGAAATGTAACAATTTGATTAATGCTGCAGAGCAGCGCTACTGAGCAGGTACTGGAGTAAGAAACATTTAGGCACATAAACCATGTTCAGAACATTCTGTATCCAATTATTTTCTGAAGATCTACAAGTTCCTTCACACCGTTCTGTGCTATCGTTCTCTCTATTAAGTGCGAGAGAACCCAAAAACTGTATTTAATGTTTCATTCTCGGCGACAAAGAAATTGCTGCCTGTTTGATGCTTTGATTTGTGCAGTTGCTTTTGTGCAGTTGCTTTTGTCACTCTTCAAGATGCATTGTTTGAATAATATTTGGATGGGAAATATATATCCAAACAAGGAGACCCCACTGACAACATCAATATTCTCCACACAGACACGTACGTGTTATTACCTACTCACAGGAACATTTTGTTAACAAACCAAAAATGTATTAATATAGGACCAGTGTGTCACGGTCGGCACCCTAAACCAGAACTAGTGCCAAGCTCCCTGGTGTCGGCTCGGCTTCACCAGTAGTGTGACCGCCTTTGGCTTCGGGAGGAGCCCTCAGCTTACTTAGATGCCACCTGGACTTTTCGAGAGGAGCAAGGCGAGGAGCTCTGGCAAGCAAAGGGGCACGACTGTTGTTAAAGTCAGTTAGGCCGAAGGTCGTGGTACAATAATGTCAGACAGGCCGGGTCGAGGCAGGCAGATAGCTAGAGTCGTCAGGCAGGCAAGGGTCAAACCGGGTAATCAATCAGATGGGCTGAGGCAGAATCGGAGTCAAATAACAGGCAGAGGTCAAACCAGAACGTCAAACAGGAGGGTTAAGCAGAATCAAGGTCGGTTTCAGGCAAGGGTCAGGTTCCAGAGATCAGAGTAGTCAAACAGCCAGGCAGGGGTCAAAACAGATAATCAGGATCAAATTCAAGCAGAATAGCAACAGCTAACAGCACCAGGAACAAATCCTATCACGGGCAATGACATAGAAGAAAATGTCCCTTTAAATCCTGATTGAATTTCGCGCCATTGCGCACTAATGTCAAAACGCCAGCGCGCATGCGCCTATAAAATACGCCGCACCACCACTAGACCACCAGGGTAAGGATTCCTTACACAGTGTTTTGTGAGTATTTTAATTATAGCCAGGGATAGTCCATTAATGTTTTTTCCTTTAGGATAACCAATCATTTCTATTTGTGAGTACAGTACCCCCCACATCTGGGAAGCCTCAGGTTGCTCATCTCTTTTTATTTAGTTTATGGTGAACCCTCTATTATGTATTTGCATAAGCTGAGTTAAAGGGCATGTAAAGGCAAAAAAATAATATCCCATTTTTATTTTCTTTAATAAAAAAGAAACCTATCTCCAATATTCTTTAATTAAAAAATGTGTACCGTTTTTATAATATTCGTTCAAATTTTTTCTCAAATAAACTCCCATTCGAATTTCGAGTGTATTCAAATTTATTAGAGTACAAAAAAAATTCTCATGGATTCGAAATTCGATCTTTGACAAATGGGCCTGCTTATGTCAAAAAAAACTCAAAGACCAGATAAATTAACCAAAATAACTATTTTTATAACTATACCCCCGAACAATATAGGTCTCTATAACAATATATTGTAGAAAAAAGCTCATATGTAAAATCCTGCTTCATGTAAATAAACCATTTTCATAATAATATACTTTTTAGTAGCATGTGCCATTGGGTAATCCTGAATAGAAAATTGCCATTTTAAGAAATAAGGTCACCCCCTGGGATCCTATGATTCACGATGCACTCAAACAAACTATACACGTTAGGTCACATGAGCCAATTAATATACAAAGTTCTGTCTTTTGCTTCCCACACTTCTTCCTGTTACAGTTAGAGCTGCAGTATTTCTGGTCAAGTGATCTCTGAGGCAGCACACAGACTATCACAAAATGGGGCTCAATGTAAAAGGGTAATACTTACTTAAATATATATTCAATTTTAATTTGATTCCTTATATACCTCTTAATATGATATAAACTATTAATTTAGGGGGTATCATTTTCCTTTAATGCAACAGCTTTGAATGAATTGTTTATTAAAGTACTGTGGCTCAGAAACAACCCTCCATTAAACCCAATTCTCTACAAATTAGAGACTAAAAATGCTAATTCATTCAGAATTCATTTATATTTAATTGGATGTTAAGGGAACTTGTGCCACAGTGTAGAATTAGTCACCTCCCAGGTACCATTGTTCTAATGAAATACAAATGAATTTGAATATTTAAAACAAGATACAATTTGATTCCTGAGCTAGAAAATAATTGAACTGCCAACCTCCAAAAGGAAGACAGATTCCAAAAGGTTGCAAACCACTTTTTGCTATGGAGTTGTTAGCCCTGGGTTTGATCAAATTCTGCTGGTGTGATTGATTCAGCAATGACTTTGACATTTAGGGGCACATTTACTAAGCTCGAGTGAAGGATTCGAATTAAAAAAAACTTTGAATTTCGAAGCATTTTTTGGGTACTTCGACCATCGAATAGGCTACTACGACCTTCGACTTCGACTTTGATTTGAACGTTTCGAACTAAAAATCGTTCGACTATTCGACCATTCCGAAGTACTGTCTCTTTAAAAAAAACTTTGACTACATACTTCGGCAGTTTAAACCTCCCGAGGTACAATGTTAGCCTACGGGGACCTTCCCCAGAACTTTTCTAAGCTTTTGTTGATCAAAGAAAAATCCTTCGATCGATCGCTTAAAATCATTCGAATAGTTCGATTTTTAGTAATGCGCTAAAATCCTTCGAATTTGATATTCGAATTCGAAGGATTTTACTTCGAGGGTTTATTAACCCTCGATATTCGACCCTTAGTAAATGTGCCCCTTACTGTACTCTTCTTTTACTATGCACATAATTTGGCATTCATAATTTAAAAGAAACTAGAAATCCCTTTCTCACTTCAACTTTGAATGAAATTCAAATGTCCTTTGATCTTCAACAACTGACATAGTTACAGTACAGTAATATCGACACTAAACCATAAGCAATTGTACTCTGATCAAATAATCACTCGTCACTGCTCACTCCTTGAACAATTATTAAATTGATGTACAGATGGTATTGGACTCCAGATAAAATCCATGCAGACTACCCCAACACTCCCAACATCTGCTGGAGGTGCAAGAAAGACACCTGAGCCTTGTTTTACATATTGTGGACTTGTCCCATAGCCAGGGCCATATTTTTTTAAGCACCCCAAAGGCCTGTTCCTATTTTTAAGTTTTTTATTTTTTTTTTTAAACAAATTCCGTATTCGATGATCCCATACTTGATATACTGCACGGTAATTTCAAAACAGGGCTGACTGAAATTTGTTACCACTAATTTGTTACCACTACGCTAATTCACTAAAATGCGAATTTGCATCCTGGGATCCAAACGCTGGCGAGTTTTCACTAGCAATACTTCTTCAGTACGAGCATTTCATAGCAAACATTCCACTAGCGTTCATTTATGCCCAGCGAAAGGTCTCTAGTGATCCTATGCTTAGGTCAATTTGACATATGGGCAGGGGCGTTTCTGAAATGAGGCAAGGTGAGCACCTTCCATCAGACGGCAGCTCCCCAGAAGTTACCAGGGGCGTCAAAAAGCCGCTTCTGGTAACTTTAAGAGCCAAATTTCCGGTTATTAAACCCAGAAATTCGGCTTTTCTAGCGCAGAGAGCGAAATTGCGTTGTGGCCCCCCCTGGACCCCTGTTGGCGATCGTAAGGTAAGCGCGACGGGCAGGGGGGGGGCAGAATTTCAGACGCCTCCTCAGGCGGCATAACAGCCTGAAACATTGAAGTTGTATGGACATCTTTATTAGAGATATTGGTGCAAATGCTTGAAGTGGCCACTTTTTATTCCAAATATCAAAGGAACCTTAATAAAGACAAATGAGATCATATAATGCCCTAGACATGAGCCCACTGTAAAATGAATGTTCCATGGTCCTCAAATGTCTGGGGAAAATGTTAACCCAAAAAAGTTCAAGTTCAAGACTTTTGCAAGCAATCCTGCTCAAATAAAAGGAAAAGTCGCCAGCGTTTTTTTCAACTTGAATGCATTTTCGGCAGACAGGATATGATGTAAGTGAAGATGTAGCTTCATTTTAGCAGTTCGCCTGGTCTGAGATGGCGAAGTCAAGTCTTGTGAAAGAGGTAACGTTCAGTAAAATCCGCACTTTAGTGAATTTGCAGAGCAACGTCTCTTTCGCTAGCAAAGTCATCTGTGCCTGTGCCTGTGAATTGGCGATGTCCCTGTGAATGTGATTTCTGGCGAAAAGTTGCTAGCGTTAGCCACTTCGCCCTTTAGTAAATCTGCCCTATTGAGTGATAGTGTCGGACAGCTTGGTCTTATGGGTCCATGGAGTCTTGCGTCTATGTCAATTTAAAGTGAGACTGACCCTTTCCTATCAAGCGAGAATTGGGGAACTGCCATTTTTGTATTGCATTAATCACACACTCCCACTTCTGTGTTATACTCTTGCCTTCTGCAGTTCTGAATCAGTCATGTTGGGAAAGGAAGAGTATTATATAAAGCCTAAACTGCACTGCCAACTCAGCCTAGCATAACTGACAGATCTGGCCCTCCTTGAACTATATAATACAGGAATAGGATCCGTCATCCAGAAACCCATTAAACAGATTTACAAAAAATGATTTTTAGTAGATGTAAGATGTGGTGATCAAAATTACAGAAAGATCCCTTATCTGGAAAACCACAGGTCCCAAGCATTCTGGATAACAGTTCCCATACCTGTATTCACATCAGTGCTTAAAGGAGAACTAAAGATTAACTAAAGAAATACGGCAGAAATATTGATTATGTAGACAAATACAAGAGGTCCTCTGCACTCAACCCATTATAAATATATTAAGGAAGTTGAGTGTAGGAACTGGCCACACCAGGGATGATTTTGACATATTTGGATTTATATTGCAATATATGGACAAACAAGCCCTGTTTTGTTTTGTTTAAAGGGGAGGACATTTTTTAGTAGCTTAAAATTGAAGGAAAGTCTGTTAGCATTTGGTTGTGCCAAATGTTAGGAATCCCCAAGTGATTGTATTGCGTTACCTGAAACCCCAGGCCAATGCTCCTATTGGCAGAAAACTGCACCAGCCTGGGGGTTTTCTAGCAAGCACCACTGAGAGATCCTCTTCCGGCTTATTCTTTCTTCAAATTTCCCCGGGCAAACGCATGGGCAGTAGAACGAAATAGCCGAAGTTTTTGTTAAATTTCAGCTTTTCGTTCTACAGTGCATGCAGTAGAAAGAGGAAGCAGGAAGAGGATCACTCCGAGGTGCTCACTGTTATAACCCCGGGCTGGTGCAGTTTTCTGCCGATATGAGCACTGGTCCTGGGTTTCAGTTAAGTCAATACAATACATGGGGGTGCCTAACATTTGGAACCCCCAAGTGCTAACAGATTTTCCTTCTCCTTTAAGGCACACAATGTTTCAATGTCCTTAATATATTGATAATGGGTTGAGTGCAGAGGACCTCTTTTATTTGTCTATGGGAATTTTGTGGTCACAGCCTCATTGCAACCCTGCTTAATGGTGAGTACAACTTTCCTTTGTTTGCTATAATTGTTTATTATGTTTAGGGCTTCTGTACCAGCCCAAGGCAACCACAGCCCTTTAGCAGTAAAGATCTGTGTCTCCAAAGATGCCCCAGTAGCTCCCCATCTTCTTTTCTGTTGATTCACTGCACATGCTCTGTGCTGCTGTCACTTACTGAGCTTAGGAAATAATGCACAAAATACTGAATATATACAATATAAATGTCATAATCAGCGCTGCAAAATATGTTGGCGCTATATAAATACATGTTATTAATAATAATAATAATAATAATGTAAGACTGATTAGTAAACCATTCAAATTACTGGTACATGGCAGCTAAGAAACCAGCACAATTAGCATAAAAGTTTAATAATCAGACCTGTAGTATCAGCTTCTATGACAGGCAAACTTCACTGATTTGATTTGCAACGACCCCTAAACTTATCTCCTCAACAGCTGCTCAAAGCCCACTGAGCATGTGTGTGTGTCGCAGACACTCCAAACAAAAATCCAAGATGGGAAACTCCTGTGACAACTTTGAACACCTGAATCATTACTACTATAGATGTTTAGAGTTGTATAGAGCTTTAGGCTGGATCAATTAGTTCATTATATAAAATATGACATTTCTAACCATATTCATTTTTACGGTTTAGTTCTTCTTTAAAGGCAATGGTCAGTTAGAGGGTGGGTGGGGAACATTTGTAAAATAAAATACCTTTTTAGTTTTTAGTAATACTGACTTGATTCTTAAATCATTAATAGGCATGAGTCAGTATCTGTTTAACCGGAATACAGCAAATAAGAAACAAAAATCGCATTAGATTACTTTATCCACCAATGTAGCTCTTGATGGTAAAATCCAAGCAAGGAACAAGATGTTCTATAATATTTATATAGCAATAAGGGAAATCCGACATCGGCACTGACATATGCCGGAGATACAAGGCAGTTTGATCATATCAGATTGCTATTCGGCAGCTTAGCTATTGACTGACAGTGATATGCCCTAATTTTAGCAGTGTTATAGGAGGCAGAGAGCCCTGGGACATGATGTGCATTCAGTCTGTGAAATGTGGTTCAGAAAAATTCTAGTTTGCTGTAGTGGAAAAGTAAAATCCTAAGACCCCTGTGCATCGAGAGGATCAGTGACATTCTTTATGGATGAAATTGCAGCTCTCTGCATCCAAAATGAGCATTGTATGTATTAATCTGTTTATGTGCCTCCTGGAGTCTGACGCACGCAAAGGATCGCGAATGACGTTGCACACATTTTGCTTAACTTCTCCTGAATGGAGTCTAGATGAATAATAATCTATAATGCGCTTTATATTTCCCTGCACAATACAGAGACCTCTTCTGCTATAATGAAATTCCCCATTCAAATGTTAATACAGCTCAAAATTGTTTTGTTTTTTGGTTTAATGTTTTTTTTTTACCCATTGAGCTGAAGCTGTTGCATAAAAACTGGTAATAACAGGAAGGTGGGAGAAAGACAAAACAAAAAGTGTCTTTATCAATGCTGTAAAATATATGAATAGTTTTAATATCAGAACGACGTCATATCTGTACTCAAATGGCCATATAAATAAGGGTGTGGGACCTGTTAAACATAATGCTCGGGACCTGGGGTTTTCCGGATAATGGATCTTTCAGTATTTTGGATCTTCATACCTTAAGTCTACTAAAAAATCATTAGTTTTCCTTCCAATAAAGATGAAACATATCTTACTTTGGATCACGTACAAGGTACTGTTTTATTATAACAGAGAAAAAGGGAAATCATTTTTAAAAATTTGGATTATTTAGATAAAAAGAAGTATCAGGGAGATGGCCTTTTTGTAATTCAGAGCTTTCTGGATAACAGGTTTCCTGGATAATGGATCCCATACCTGTGTGCACAGAAGTCCATATTAAGCAGGAGGGACTGCAGTTTGCATGATACTGACCTGGTACAAAGTCAAGCATGCCATGTAATTAGAGCCATATTTATAAAAGGTCTGTAAAATGTTACACCAAACAATACAGATTTCAAATAAAAGTAATATTTAGGAAGCTTTATTGTTCACCTTAATCTCATTTTACACCTTTCATCACCATTTCTGAAATCAGAAGGCAGAATTCATTAGAAAATTAACAGTGGTATACTTCTGGGATCCATAGCTGGAACCCCATTATCCAGAAAGCTCAGAATTATGGGAAGCCCATCTCCCATAGAGTCCATTTTAATCAATATATTAAAATATTTTTAAATTATTTACTTTTCCTCTGTAATAACAAACCTGAATCTTCTACTTTATCCCAAAAAAGATATATTATTTTATTTAAAATAATCCTACTGGGTTTAATTAATGTTTAAATGATTTAAGATTAGAGAAAGATCCCTTATTTAGAAAACCTCAGGTCCAGCATTCTGTGTATTTTTTATTAACTCAAATCTTACACCTCCCCAGGCCTTTGTGTTAATCATTAAAACAGATCTAAATCGAATCAAAAGAATGTAGGACGGTTTGATAATAGATCCATTAGATGATGTGCTTACTTTTTATTTTCCAAAGCACTTATTTAAATATAAATTGATCAAATTAAATATGTGTTCAATCCAATTATCACACCCAAACCTAATTTATGTCACTTGATGTATACTTTACCTGTCACGGTCAGCACCCAACACCAGAACAAATGGCAAGCACCCTGGTCTCGTCTCATGCTTCATCTGTAGTGTGACCGCCTTTGGCCTCGGGAGGAGCCCTCAGCTACTTGGATGCCACCAGGACTTAAACAAGAGGTGCAAGGCTAGAGGTTCTGGATAGACAGAGGGTTAGCTAGATTCTTTAGGCCGAGGGTTACGGTACAAAACAGGAAACCAGAATCGTCGACAGAACAGGCCGGTCGAGGCAGGCAGAAGTAAATCGTAATCAGGCAGACAAGGGTCAAACCCCGGTAATCAATCAGACAGGCGGGTTCAGCAGAAGGGGTAGTCGATATTCAGGCAAGGGTCAAATATAGAGGCCAGGATAGTCGATAGCCAGGCCGGGGTCAAAACCAGAATCAGAACCAGGATACAAAATACAGAAGCTCACAAAGCACCAGGAACAAGATCCTATCACGGGCAAGGTCCTGTGGCTTTAATAAGCCTTTTATAGTTTTCATCACACCACCGTGCCTGCGCCTTTAAATAGCGGGGAGGCACGTGCGCATGCCCTAAGGGGAACTAAGATGGCGCTTGACACGGAGCGGCATGGCGGGCCTTTTTTAACATGAATACTATGTGCCATAGGGTTACTTGATCATTCTTTTACCTTGTAGGGATTCATTGCAGCTGGAGGGGTACAACAAACTACAAAGATTTACAATAGAATATTGCACACATGGAAGCCCGTTTCACTTTGTCTATTTATTGGGTTTTTTTTGTTTGAGGCCATGTCTATATCTACAGTCAATTTTTCATTAGATGATCCTTACAACTCATTTCCAGAATGGTATATTCAGTTTTTTCAGACCGAAAAGGCAGAGAGTAAGGACAAGGCCCCAATGTGCAAGTTAGGGGCAGGTAGGTGACAGCTGAGGGGACACCTATATGCCTTAATATCAAATGAAAAAGGTTGGCACAAACTGGATCACTCTCCACGTAGTTAAAAATGTATTTATTTAGAACAGCAACATCCCAAATGCCTTACGCGTTTCATGCCTTTTGGGCACTTAATCATAGGCTAGCTGAATACATTTTTTAACTACATCGTGGAGAGTGATCCAGTTTGTGCCAACCTTTTTCATTTGATATTCTGTCACAGTGCCTTCCTGAGCTGAAGGCTTAAGGTGTGAGCACCTGGATCCCCCAATGAATTGGGTAAGTTAAACCCTCAAAAAATTTACAATTTGGAGCTTGAAGCACTATACAAATTATTTATGTATATAACCTATATGCCTTGCCTCTTTTGGCACCTGAGCCGACTGATGCAGCCAGTGCTGGAGCCAAGCACCATGCTGAGGAACTCTGCACTCCAAAACAGAGCACCAAGAACCGCGGCTATTTGAAAACAGTCAAATGCAGTGTGTAAATTGAAATAAATGGCCAATTGCAACCTCTTTTAGCACTTTGCATGCTGCAAAGCATTGTGGCCTCTTATTTCATGTCATGCCATTTAGGGTGAAGGGGAATTCAGGTTTAAAATAACAGGACTGGATGAGTATATAAGTCATTATATGGGGTTGGTCAATGTCGCTGCAAGAACCCTAATTGTGTTGACCATAATGGAAAAAAGTTCAGTTTGCCCAAGGAAAGTGGAACAAATTCATTTTTATTCATTAGTAAAGCCTCTCCAACCTGAGCTGAAATGGCACTCACTCAGGGCTGCCATTAGAAATCATGGTGCCCCGTACAACAAAATTTTTGGGGCCCCCTGGGCCCCGCCCACACTGACGACCAAGCTCCACCCCATATCCCGCCCACTCCACATCGCAGTTAAAAGACCACACAGACATCAGCGCTAAAAAAGTAACCCCCCCCCCACACAAGTTGTAAAAAGCTATCGATGGTCAGGGCCCCCTTATAAAAAATTGGGGCCCCAGAAAAAAAAAAATTAAAAAAAAAAAAAATTAAAAAAAAAAAAACATTGGTGGCAGGGGCCCCCCCCTTATAAGTTAAAAAAAACTTGGGGCCCCAACAAAAAAAAATGTAAAAAAAAACTAAAAAAAAACAAACATTGGTGGCAGGGGCCCCCTTATAAGTTAAAAACAAATTGGGGCCCCAAAAAAAATAAAAAAATTTTTGAAAAAAAAAAAACATTGGCGGCAGGGGCCCCCTTATAAGTTAAAAACAAATTGGGATCCCAAAAAAAAATGTAAAAAATTTTTTTTTGAAAAAAAAACTGGTGCCAGGGGCCCCCTTATAAGTTAAAAACAAATTGGGGCCCCAAAAAAAATTTGAAAAAAAAAAAAAATTTTTGAAAAAAAAAACATTGGTGGCAGGGGCCCCCTTATAAGTTAAAAACAAATTGGGACCCCAAAAAAAAATATATAAAAAAAACTGGTGGCAGGGGCCCCCTTACAAGTTAAAAAAAATTGGGGCCGCGAAAAAAAAAATTACATTTTAAAAAAAAAAAAACAATGGTGGCAAGGGGCCCCTTACGAGTTAAAAAAAGAATTGGGGCCCCAAAAAAAAATGTTTTAAAAAAAAGATTGGTGGCAGGGGCCTATAGAATATTAAAATAATACATTGGTGGCCAGAGAATTAAAAAAAAAACACAAACTGGTGTTCAGTAGAATTGAACTCATGGCTTCAGTACTTCAACTTCACCTCCTTTCGTGACTTCGGGTCTTTTCACCACTTCAGGACTTCAATTTCAGCTGTTTTCGTGACTTCGGGTCTTTGCGCTGCGTCAGGACTTCGGCTGTTTTCGTGACTTCGGGTCTTTTCGGCGCTTCGTGACTTCGGGTCTTTTCAGGCGCTTCGGGACTTCGGCTTTTTCCGTGACTTCGGGTCTTTTTGGCGCATCGGCTTTGGCTTTTCGGCACTTCCGCAAGAGGCAAGACGTACGGCTCGGGCGCTCGTAAGGGGGGCCCGGATCTTGAAAAAATGCAGCGCTGCCGGGCCCCCCTTCATGCCCGGGCCCGGTACGCTTGTCCCCCCTGTCCCCCCCTGATGGCGGCCCTGCACTCACTAACATGGCTGTTTCTGAGGTAGGAGCTGCTTGAGGCTCCTGCAGTGCTGACCCCTTGCCGCTTACCTGTCCGGGTGGAGGGCACAACACTAGTGCAGAGAGTACAATTGCGCTCTTTCGCACTAGTAAAGCTGAATTACCGTTTTTTTAAAAGGATCCAGGACCGGCTTTTTGCTGCCTTTGTTAAGCTATTTGGCACTGCCGCTGGAGGTGAGTTTTTCAACTCATTAGCAGAGCGCTCCTGCTCACTAATGTGCCTTAGCATTGAATTTGTTATTAATCTTTGGGGGTGAGGTTACTTTGCCTTGACCTGGATAATTATAATCTGCAGGACACTTTTGCGAGATAAGTGCCATTTTGTTTTCATATTTAGTTTCATATAGTAAAAATGTACACTTTCCTATAAGGCACAAATGAATAATAATAATAATAATAATAATAATGAATGCTACAATCAGTAAACCTACCTTATATAAGGTTTAGCATATTATTGTTAAATATCTCCCATAGAGTAAAAACGGGCCTGGTACAGGGATGAAACACAAAGACTTCAACATTAAAAAGCCACATTAATTGTACATCTGAAGAATAATTTCAGAACATGGCATGTGCATTTGAAACACAATATATTTGCGGTGCATTTTCAACTGCTTCCAAAAATACATTGCAGGGATACCTGGGCGGATGGTTTAAAAGCCTCTTAATTAAATTGTTAGATCCTCAAAAGCTTCCTTTGTAAACTCCTGCAAGGAGCTTATAGCATTGAAGGCTTTGAAAAAATACACAGTAAGTGACTGATTTTTTAACTTTTACAAAGATAAATCCCTGCTGTGACTCTTGGAACACAGGGCTCAGTTTTTTATTCTGTTGAGACAGTGTTGGACAGGGATACCAAGGGCCCAGCAGAGAAGCAGAGATTAAGTGCCCAACAATAATTAGCGACTCTTTAAGACAATTATTTTCTTGCTGTGTATTTTATATAGAGATAAATTGGGGTGCAGGGACCCCGTGAATAAGGCCAGCCAGTGACAGGTTAGATCATTTTATAGTACTCTCTAGGAAAGTAAAATAGAGAGGTAAAATGGAGCAAGCAGCCTATGCTCCAAAAAGGATTGTAGTAGGGAGTAGCTCTCCTGTAGGCTTTGAGTCTGCCTAATGTGAAGGGACCACAGCTGGATAGGGAATCAGGCTTAGATTATTCTCCCTGATCATTCCACTGTATGGGATCCGGACCATGTCTAAGCATTCCAATCTAGAGGTGCACCTTCAACTGCCTTAACTTCCACATGGTGCCACATTTGCTGTCCTGTATTTGTTTCTTCTATTTTGTTTCCCTTAATCAGTTCAAATCTGCTCTTAGCATAGAATTCCCTGTAAGGGGTTAATATAAACAGAAGTCATAATGTTTCAGTTTTCAATGCTAATCCAAAAGGCTAAGTATGCAATATTTTTTATATCAAAGCAGCTGGTAAATTTAAAGGGATACTGTCATGGGAAAAAAATTTTTTTTTCAAAATGAATCAGTTAATAGTGCTGCTTCAGCAGAATTCTGCACTGAAATCCATTTCTCAAAAGAGCAAACAGATTTTTTTATATTCAATTTTGAAATCTGACATGGGGCTAGACATATTGTCAATTTCCCAGCTGCCCCAAGTCATGTGACTTGTGCTCTGATAAACTTCAATCACTCTTTACTGCTGTACTGCAAGTTGGAGTGATATCACCCCCCTCCCTTTTCCCCCCCAGCAGCCAAACAAAAGAACAATGGGAAGGTAACCAGATAGCAGCTCCCTAACACAAGATAACAGCTGCCTGGTAGATCTAAGAACAACACTCAATAGTAAAAACCCATGTCCCACTGAGACACATTCAGTTACATTGAGAAGGAAAAACAGCAGCCTGCCAGAAAGCATTTCTCTCCTAAAGTGCAGGCACAAGTCACATGACAGGGGCAGCTGGGAAATTGAATATAAAAAAAATCTGTTTGCTCTTTTGAGAAATGGATTTCAGTGCAGAATTCTGCAGGTGCAGCACTATTAACTGATTCATTTTGAAAATTATTTTTTTCCCATTACAGTATCCCTTTAAGGTTAAAGGGGACCAGTCACCCAAAAAAAAAAAATATTCCAAATCCTATTTTATCATGTTAGTCAAGCAAAATGAACTTTACTTACACTGTATAAATTATTTGAATCTTGTTTCACCCCCACTTCACCCCTTTAAATCCAAACACAAATAGAATGCACAGCCTGCATTGCTAATTAGCAATTCATCTAGATGCATGCTGTAGACTGAATTGATTTATTTGCAGCCATGCATCATCTAAATGAATTGCTAATCAGCCATACAGGCTGTGTATTCCATATGTGTTCGGTTTTAAAGGGGTGAGGTGGCAACCCTTATTATATGTCCACTATCACAGGAGTTAAAGTGACCAAGTAAACATTTGCTATAAATATTTAGTACTGTCAAAGCTGACTGTATATTGTGCTTTTTGGCTGATATTTGTTGGTTTTAATTTGTATAAAGACTTTACTCTCAGCTATGGAGACTGCTTTACTCCTGGTTTCAGTTAGGCTTCTACCAGAGAAAATTCTAGAGACTGTATTCTGAGCATCATCTAGAATAGGGGTCCCCAACCTTTTTTATCCGTGAGAAACATTCAGATGTAAAAAGAGTTGGGGAGCAACACAAGCATGAAAAATGTTCCTGGGTGGTGCCAAATAAGGGCTGTGATTGACTATTGGTAGCCCCTATCTGGACTGGCAGCCTACATGAGGTTCTGTTTGGCAGTACATCTGGTTTTTATACAACCAAAACTTGCTTCCAAGCCTGGAATTCAAAAATAAGCACCTGTTTTGAGGCCACTGGGAGCAACATCCATGGGGTTGGTGAACAACATGTTGCTCGCAAGCTATTGGTTGGAAATTGCTTATCTAGAAGCACCTTGGGATTAGGACTGTGAGAGGAACAATATGATTGGTGCAAGAAATAGTTACTGCTTTCCTGCTGAAACTTTTTAAAATTAACATGTATTTCTTTAAAGCTTTTAGAACTTTGACCTCTACTCTAACCACTCAAATTGGGCCTGTCCAAATAAATTGGATTTTATAGTGTAATGTATTGATCAGTATGGTTATGCCATTTCACAGAAAGGTAAACAACTGTACATACATCAATATTTCTAACGCAAAAAGATGTATACATTTTAGAAAATGACTTGAAGGTATCACCTGACTGCGGCACAGCCTCAAGATTCTCACAATAGAAAAGGCACTTCCTTACTTTTTAATTATCTCCTGAACATCCATTAAATGAGATTGTAGCTTAGCATTTAAATTCTGCTTTAGTGGAATGTATTTATATATATATATATATATATAAAAAAAAGAAAACTAATTACAAATGAAAAGAATCAGTGTCTGTAGCACAAAAGAGGCAAGAGTCATCATTTAAAAGATAAAAGCATGAAATTGTACACATAATTTAACAGAATTAGTATCTTTTGTGATTGTGAAGAGAAATTGAAAATGGTGTTATCAAAAGCAATTGAGCTGAGAAATTGATGTAGAATATGATATTTAAATACAGATATGCGAAAACAATGTTGAAATATAACAGAGGTAAAAGGCTTTAATTGACATTATTCTGAGCAATTTACAGTACATATAGACCACAAATCAAATGGTCTAAACATACAGTATATATTTACAGAATGTGGGGGGTGCATAATGCGTAAAACTTCAAATCATTTATTTAAAATGATTCCGTTCTGAAAGCATGAATGTTTGGTGTCGTATATCGCAGCATTTTATGAATTTGGCCAGTACAGGTATGGGACCTGTTATCCAGAATGCTCGTGACCTGGGGTTTTCCAGACAACAGATCTTTCTGTAATTTGGATCTTCATACCTTAAGTCTACTAGAACATTATTTAAACATTAAATAAAACCTATAGGCTGGTTTTAATTAAGGATTCATTATATCTTAGTTTGGATCAAGTACAAGCTACTGATTTTCAAAAAATATGGATTAGTTGTATAAAATGGAGATGGCCATTCCATAATGGATAACAGGTTTCTGGATAATGGATCCCATACCTGTATAATAATTATTGCAACATATTGAAACGACTATTCCTGCTTTATATTGAAAAAGGAAATTATTTATAATGTTTTGAATTATTCGTTTCAAGTAAACTCTATGGGAGATGACCTTGCCATATGGGAAGGCGTGTGATTTGGAGGTAAACAGATGGCAGATTTTAACTTTAAACCACTGTCATATATTTTGTTGAATTTGCCATGCTGAAATTTGATGGAAGGAAAATAGAAAACAGTTGATGACCTTCTCCCGAATGAACAGGTCAATTATCAAAATGTTTTGGTGAATTCTGTGTCCATATACAACTAAATGAGATGGGGCCTTGAAATACAAATACCCTTGCATGCTGGGTTTCCATCATTTTTAAAGAAAAAATAACTGTTCATATGCATGGGCAGGACTGGAATTATGTTCAGGGCATCCAGAGGCTGGCATCCTATAACATCCACCCCCAGCCCACTGGATTGTGCACAATTGTATTCTTTCATCTTACACCCGGAGCACACGGGCAGGACACATAGGAGATCTCTGACCCCAGTGAGCAGATTTCAGGAGGAGATGGTTGGCATGCTGTCCTTTAATTTATACCACCCTAGGCCCTTGCCTTTGTGGCTTTTCCACAAATCCAGACCTGTGAATGGGTCTTGAAACATTCTTGTTATATATAAGATACCAAGAGCTCCATCCAGAGTGAAGAATATAGCGGAAAAGTAGACCCATTAGGATATTTAAGTAGCAAGAATGGAGAAAATTCCCATTTACCTCTCATGTTGCCTTGCAAGCTCCTCACACGTCTTTAATATTTATCTGGACTTGGTGTTCACCAAAATTGTGAAATCCCTAGCATTATCTTGCTAGGTCAGAAAAAAGGAATGCCAATGTTTGAAAATCAAACCATTCATTCCTATTTTTGGTATTAGACAAGAGATTGATCATTTTGAATGGATTGATGCCTGGTTGGGCTTTGAAAAGAACAACTCTATCCAAAAACAATAATCACACTGGGTTATCCAGTTCTGCTGGCATTGTATCAGCTCTTTCATTCTTATTATTGGCATTGCTTTCCAGAATAATATCCTTTGTTGTATCTCCTTTGATAAAATCAAACAGAATACATCCAATCAGTCAGCCTTTAGATACTGCATCTGGCATGTCTCGCCTTCACATTCATTTTCTCTTTTTATGTTAATGCTGCCTTAGAATATTTGTATTATTCAGATGAGTATTTAGCATTGTTTTGGGCTGTAGAAGTTATAACCAAACTACTTTTTAGCATCATAATACTATGAGTTTGTGCCAGCATGGTTTTATGTGTAATAGATCTTGCCAGACTAATTTAATTTCCTTTTTTGAGAAGGTAAGTAGAGACCTTGATTCTGGGATGGCAGTGGATGTGATTTACTTAGACTTTGCTAAAGCATTTGATGCAGTGCCACACAGAAGGTTACTGGTTAAATTAAGGAATGTTGGCCTGGAACAAAGATAGAACTGGCTAAAAGATAGACTACAAAGACTGGTGGTAAATGGAACATTTTCTAATTGGACCAGTGTTGTTAGTGGAGTACCGCAGGGCTCTGTACTAGGTCCCTTGCTTTTCAACTTGTTTATTAATGACCTGGAGGTGGGCATTGAAAGTACTGTTTCTATTTTTGCAGATGATACTAAATTGTGCAGAACTATAGGTTCCATGCAGGATGCTACCACTTTGCAGAGTGATTTGTCTAAACTGGAAAACTGGGAAGCAAACTGGAAAATGAGGTTCAATGTTGATAAATGCAGGTTATGCAAAAATAATATAAATGCAAGTTATACACTAAATGGCAGTGTGTTGGGAGTTTCCTTAAATGAGAAGGATCTAGGGGTTTTTGTGGATAACAAGTTGTCTAATTCTGGGCAGTGTTTTCTGTGGCTACTAAAGCAAATAAAGTTCTGTCTTGCATAAAAAAGGGCATTAACTCAAGGGATGAAAACATAATTATGCCTCTTTATAGGTCCCTGGTAAGGCCTCATCTGGAGTATGCAGTGCAGTTTTGGACTCCAGTCCTTAAGAGGGATATAAATGAGCTGGAGAGAGTGCAGAGACTAAGTGCAACTAAATTGGTTAGAGGGACGGAAGACTTAAATTATGAGGGGAGACTGTCAAGGTTGGGGTTGTTTTCTCTGGAAAAAAGGCGCTTGCGAAGGACATGATTACACTTTACAAGTACATTAGAGGACATTATAGACAAATGGCAGGGGACCTTTTTACCCATAAAGTGGATCACCATACGAGAGGCCACCCCTTTAGACTAGAAGAAAAGAACTTTCATTTGAAGCAACGTAGAGGGTTCTTCACAGTCAGGACAGTGAGGTTGTGGAATGCACTGCCGGGTGATGTTGTGATGCTGATTCAGTTAATGCCTTTAAGAATGGCTTGGATGATTCTTTGGACAGACATAATATCAAAGTCTATTGTGATACTAAACTCTATAGTTAGTATAGATATGGGTATATATAATTTATGTGAAAGTATGGAGGGGTGTGTGTATGGATGCTGGGTTTTCATTTGGAGGGGTTTGGAATTTGTCTTTTTTCAACCCAATTTAACTATGTTACTATGAGATAATACAGTTGTTTTACACTTGGGGTACATTTCCCTCCCTGGTCTTTCTACATATCAAAGAAATCATCTATGTTAAAAGCGAACTCTAACATTGGTAAAACTTTATGGAAAGTGCAGTTTGTTCTGTGCTGTAACAAAGTGTTTTATTATACTGCTTTGTGAAACAAAATATGATTATAAAATCAGACCCCTAGGGGCACATTTACTAAGCTCGAGTGAAGGATTAGAAGTAAAAAAACTTAAAATTTCGAAGGTTTTTTTGGGGTACTTCGACCATCGAATAGGCTACTTCCACCTTCGACTACGACTTCGAATTGAACGATTCGAAATAAAAATCGTTTGACTATTCGACCATTCGATAGTCGAAGTACTGTCTCTTTAAAAAAACATTTTGACTGCCTACTTTGGCACTTTAAACCTACCGAGCATCAATGTTAGCCTATGGGGACCTTCCCCATAAGCTTTCTATGCTTTTTTTGATCGAAGGAATCGTTCGATTCGAAGGATTTAATCGTTTGATTGAACAATTTTTCCTTCGATCGTTCAAAGAATTTGCGGTAAATCCTTTGACTTCGATGGTCGAATATCGAGGATTAATTAACCCTCGATATTCGACCCTTAGTAAATGTGCCCCCCAATGTCCAAAGTGTCAGGTGTGCCTATGGTATGATCACTGCCTTTACAGATGCCATGGGAGAAAAGGGCTATATCATCTTCATCATTTATTTATATAGTCCCAGCAAGTTAGGCAGCACTTTACATTTACAGTATAACAAATAGGAATCTGACAATAATTAAACAAACAAGTTTACAGGGAAAAATAGGGTCATTTATTTTCTCTTTACTCTAATCCATTGATCTTTGAGGGCAATATTTTGCTCACCAACCCCTTGGATGCTGCTCCCAGTGGCCTCAAATAAGGTGCTTATTTTTTTATTCCTTTCTTTGAAGCAAGTTTTGTTTGCATAAAATCCAGGTTTATGACCAAACAGAGCCTTCTATAGGCTGCCAATCCACATAGGGACACCAAATAGCCAATCACAGCCCCCATTTGGTACCCCGGGAATTTTTTTCATGCTTGTGTTGCTCTCTAACTTTTTGTTACAACTCAATGTGTTCATGGGCTCATGGGTAAAAAAATATTGGGTACCTCTGCTGTAATGTATTATCTGCAGTTGTACTATTTCTATTCAACAGATTCAATAAGTTCTCTCACTACAATGCATTCTGCTAGGATGTGTAAGTTCTAATGTATGCTTTATTGGCCCTTCATGCTACCCCATGCTTCTAATTGGATGGAAGGTTGCTTGTTGAATTGAGAAACCACAACCAGTACCTAGAGTTTCTGGGATGGGATTCCAAGTGTGCTCACACTGAAGATTTCATCTGTCTTTAGACCCTAATGGGGCCATATATGACTTTTCTTGCTGTTCATGGCCTCCAGGATTTGCTCTCTGCACCACCTTTGTAACTAAGTATTGCTTCCCTGCATGGACTAACTGCTTCTCATCATTATAAACTTTGCCCAAAGACCACTATTATTTGTAGTCTTTTTCATCAGAAATTTACAACCATTTTCAAAACCTGCATCTTCTTCTCTGGATGATTGAATCAAACACTGGCTATTCTGCAGGAACATTCCCTTACAAATTTCAATTGTCACCTTACAAATATTAAAAAGTCTAGTAAAATAAAAGAGGATTTCTGATTCTAAAGGGGTAATCTCTCCTTGCTCCCAAGAAACTTCATTTGTTTCCAAGGCCTTTGGTGAGGGGAAAGGCACTATTACAGAAAGGGTTAATTTCAACCCAGTAGAAAGAAAAAGATTACAGGAGGATTTAGAAAGTAATAATATCTTCTTTTGGGCACAAAGAGGAATGGATTGCTCAGATCTTATCAATATAAATTCCCTGTCAGGTATATATATCCTCTAATGCCAAACACTGTATCGAAAATAGAATTCTGAGAGATGAAAACTGCTCTTCTAAAAAACTCCTCTCAAGTAATGATGATAAAAAAAGTGTTAAAGATTTATTTTAACGCTCTATGATTTAATAATGGTAATTTTTATTCTGGCTTCCTCCTCAGTTGACAGAAAATGGATGGTTTCCAAGCAAACATCAAAGAGATATCTCAGCGAAAATGACTTACTCACTTTTACTCTTCTCCTCTTTGTAGTTTAAAGCAAAACAAGTGTGAAATCATGTGCCGCAACTGCCAAGGGAGGGAATATATCCATGAAGTTCTATTACACACGGTACCAAGGAGTAGTCAGAAAATATGAGTTTAACATGGTCATAGTACTTAACAGAAAACGTCCGTATGAATAAACGAAATATCAGAATTTAGTAAATTTGCTGCTATATCATTGTTTTAGCTCTCTAGGGGCCCTAGTGCCCTCTAGTCATGAGAGTTGGATAGCTGAGCCTCAGTCTGCTGTAACAGGTACTTTTCTAGTGATTATAAGGCTAGTATTGTGGACATAGTAAATGAGCCCTAAATTGAGTCCTGTACAAGTCTGCTTTGAGTCACCTTCCTTAGTGGTGGAAGCAGAAGCTGAGTGTCTCAAGTATCTCAGAAGCTAAGATACCTTAGTAAAAGGGGTGGGGGTGAAGTAGTGAGGCTAGGTTAGAGACATAGGGGCAAATTCACTAAAGCGCGAATCGGCTAACGCTAGCATAAATTCACCAGCATGATGTAATTTTGTTACTTCGCCCATTGACTAACGGGTGCTGGTGTAAATTCGCTAGTGAAGTGGACCTACTCTAGCGCTACTTCGCACCCTTACGCCAGGTGAAGTTGCGCTATGGCAAAGGGACGTAACTACGCTAATTCACTAACTTGCGCATTTTACTGAACATTATCTCTTGCGCCAGATTTGCCTTCTCCACCTCAGACAAAGCGAAGTGCAATCGAGTAGATAGGTCTTGCTTCAAAAAAAGTTTACATTTTTTCTAAGTCCCAAAAAACGCTGGCAACTTTTACTTTTTTAAGGGTGATAGGCTGAAAAAGATTGTAATTTTTTTGGGGGTACCCTCCTTCCTGCCTACATTTCCTAATATATGGCACCTAAACTATACAGTGGGCACATGTATAGGGCAAAGATAGCAACTATTTTATTTTATGAAGCTTTCCCAGGCTTGTGTAGTGTAATGTATTTGCTGCTACATATAGGTCCATTGTACTTTAACTTGGCGCCATATGCAAATTAGGCATTGCTAGCGTAACTTCGCTTTGCTTGATGAATTAACGGTAGCGCACCTTTTTCCTCTCTGAGCGCAACTAGCGCATTTTCAGCACTATTGCCCCATAGTAGGGTAATTTATTATGGTGCAGTCAAATGCCTGTGTAACTAATAGCTATAGGCTACTTGCTATTGCTAATAAGGTAAATTCTCATTGCAACAGTACCTAGGAAGTGGCACTTAGCTGAAGGGCAGTTAAGGGGCTTTCACTCGGGGCAGTTAATGAAAGGCTCCCATATGGCCTCAGCCTTGCTACAGTCTTGATTAGTCTTGGACTTACATACTGTATACCCAAAAGTCCCAATACATGATTTGTCTTCACCTATTCAACATGAATCTGCCCTCAGGCAGCTATCAATTGACACCCATAATGCCCTTGAAAGACCCCTTTGCCCTTCTAATTTCCTGCCAGGTTCAACTGAAACCTGCTAGTCTTGCTAGATGTAGCAACACAGGTTCTGTATTTACATCTAGACATCCTGATTATTCACAAAAGCCATCCCTATGGCTTATTGTATCAAAAAAATCTTTTTAATTAATTCATGTAATATTTGAATTTCTGCCAAGCACTATCCCCCATGTTCACTGCTCATTAGCATTTTTGGCTTTGCATCATTGGTTTTTTCTAATCATTTTTGATTGATTTCAATAAAATCCTCTTGTGTGAACCCATCATATTCATGTATATATACATCGGATATTTGTTTGATAAAATACGCAGAGCAAGTTGTGTTACTGCACTAAGATATTGAATATAGATTACAGCAGGGAGGGGAGGAGGGAGAAGGAGAGAGGAGCAAACTGAACATGCTCAAGCCATAGCCCTGGAGGTTTATGCTGAAAACAGGAAGTCTGATACAGAGGTACATGTAGACACAATACAAAAAAAGAAATGCTGTGTTTCTTTTGACAGAGGACTCAGAGCAGCATTACTTTGAGGGTTTGCTGGCAGTGGAGTTACTATATTTTACTGGGCCCCACAGCAAATTAATTTTAGGGCCCCCAACATATCCAGAGGTTGTCCTGTTTTACCAATATATGTTGAAATTGCTCTTTATTTGGGCCCCATGGTGTTCCCTATATATCCTGGGCCCCACTGCAGCCACAGGGTCTGCTTCCTCTGTAGTTGCGTCCCTGTTAACTGGTGTATTTATATAGACCTTTCTGATTACTTAATTTTAACCTTTCCTTCTCCTTTAACAGCCTTTGTACAAGAGCTCAGGAAGGTAAAGAACATACAGTGTAGATGTACTTTTTTTTTTTTTAAAGATTTTATTTATTTGTAATTTTAACAAGAAAGAAAAAAAAAAAGAAAGAAGAAGAAAAGAAAGAAGGAAGAGGAGAAGAGGAGTCACAGGGGTCGCTGAGAGCGAACATTGTTACATAGTACATTGTTCCATAAAATTACCAATATATCTCACTGTTATGCCTGGGCTAATACCCAAGTCCCCCAAATCTCATCAAACTTCTCAGGGCATCCTCTCGTGATATAAATTAACTTCTGCTTGGAAAGAGAGTCATTAATTAACTGTTTCCAGAGGTTAAGGGGAGGAGCGGACATCGACTTCCACTGCAGCAAGATCGCTTTTTTGGCATAATAAAGTAATTGTAAATAGCACAATCTTTGGTATTTACTCAAAGTGCAATCTGTTACAATACCCAGTAGACACGTAAGAGGGGAACAAATACCCGGGAGATCAAGAGCTGTTGCCATATATTGCGTCACAGTACCCCAGAACTGCTGGATTTCTGGGCATTCCCAGAAGACATGAAGATACGTTCCCACCGCATTCCCGCATTTAGGGCAAACATCTAATGCGTTAGGGAACATCTTAGCCAGTCTATACGGAGTATAGTACACTCTATTCAAAAATTTTATTGGAATAAATCTATCCCTCATTGAAATTGTTATGTCTGGCACTTGTTTCAATGCATCCCTCCACATTTCCTCATTCAATTCAGGAATGTCCCTTTCCCATTTGCGTCTAATTTTATCTAATGGGTTAGTACCCGCATTCAATAGAAGAGTATAGCACATTGAGAGTGGTTTCCGCAACCCTGCTTTAAGTAGGTATTTCTCTATCGTCGTTTCCGCAGTCGGTAGCGGCCTAGTAGGGAATTGTGATAAGAATGCGTGCTTAAGTTGCAGGTATCGGAATATCATATTGGAAGGGAGATTGTACTCTTGTTTTAGAGTCGGGAACGGTTTAAGTTCTCCCCCCATCACAATATCCCCCAGTACCCTAATGCCATGATTGGCCCAACAACTAACTTCTGGTACAAGTTGAAATTGAGGTAAATTACTGTTGCCCCATAGGGGGGTCCAGATGGACCAGGTTAGAGGGTCAGTCCTAACCAGCTGCAGCGCTTTTTGGAATGCACGAGCCACAGTCAACATAGGCAAAGTAGTAGCATAGTACGGGGACGGACCCCTGTATAGTGACCTAGCCAGACCTTCAAAAGAGCCTACTGCCGCTGCCTCCAAGACCACAGCTTGGTTATCCAGTTTAGGGTTTAGCCACCAATGCGCGAAGACCAATTGGCTAGCCAGAAAGTACAGTTTAAGGTCTGGGAGGGCTAAACCACCTCCTGTTAAGGGGGCACAAAGTGTCTTAAATGCTATGCGTGGATGCCCCCCCGCCCATAGGAAGTTTCTAAGCAGTCTATCTACCCGCTTAAACCAACCTGCACTTGGGGTTGTAGGAGAGTTCTGAAAGGCATAAAGAAATTTTGGTAAGCTAACCATCTTGAAGATATTCACCCTACCAGGCAGTGAGAGTGGGAGCTCTTGCCACGTAGTAAGTTTGGCAGAAAGTGCCTTCACTATAGGGTCTAGGTTGAGAGCAGCATATTGCTGCAGATCCCTGTGTATCTCTATCCCAAGATATTTGAAAGTATCGACTACTTGCAAGTTTCCTATTCTCATGGGGCAATTCACTATAAGTGGATCTATGGGGAAAATAATCGATTTACTTGCGTTGACCTTAAGTCCTGAAAATCCGCCAAAAGTGGCCACTGTTTGCAGGAGGGCTGTAAGAGCTTGATTGGGGTTCGCCAGGTAAATTAACATGTCATCCGCATAGAGAGACAATTTTTCTATCACCGTTTACAACTTAAGCCCCTCAACCTGCCGGTTAGCTCTGATTTGTATTGCTAGGGGCTCTATGGCGAGAGCAAACAATAATGGCGACAGGGGGCATCCCTGACGTGTTCCCCTTTCCAAGTGCACCACGCTAGACAGAATGCCATTTACCAGAACTCTCGCCTGTGGACGTGCATACAAGGCACGAATCCAAGTCCTAAACCTCGGACCTATGTTATAGCGTGCCAATACCTCCCATAAGTAAGACCAATCCACAGTGTCAAAGGCTTTAGCCATATCAAGCGACACCACAACTCTCTGCCCTCTATTTTCATGTTGAAGTGAAAGATTAGTATAGAGACGTCTCAAGTTAATGTTGGTGGACTTACTGGGCATGAAACCAGTTTGATCCGGGTGGACAAGCTCTTCAATAACGCCCTTGAGCCGGCTAGCTAAAATCTTGGCAAATATTTTAAGATCTCAATTCAGTAAGGAAATAGGGCGGTACGAGTCGCATTGGTCAGGTGGTTTACCAGGTTTAGGGATTAACGTTATATACGCCTGGTAGCAGGAGTCCGGCAGTGCTGTGGTCGGGGTAATATCATTAAACCAGGCACTGAGTTTGGGGGCAAGCAGATTACTGTGCTGCTTATACCATTCACCTGGAATACCATCAGGGCCAGGAGTTTTATTTGGTGGCAGATCCTTTATGGCCTTTTCTATCTCATCTTGGGAAATATCTATATCAAGCTGAGCTCATTGTTCATCAGATAACCGGGGGAATCCAATGGAACTAAGATACTCCGCAAGTTCAGTGGGGGGAGCAGACGGGGGGGCAGCATATGTGGATTGGTAGTATCGGCCAAATGTATCAGCAAGCTCTTGACGTTCAGTAACCAGGTCACCAGCGCTATTACACACCCCTCTAATGACAGTATGTGAAAGAGCCCCTCTCGCCAGCATTGCTAACAGCTTCCCATTTTTATCGCCTTTATCAAACCAAGCAGCATTTCTATATAACTCTTTCTGGGAAAATTTATCCACATATAGTAAGTCAAGTTGCCTTTGGGCTGCCGCCATTTGGGTTGCATTTTCAGCAGAAGGGGTCTTGGCCAACTCCTTTTCCGCCTCCAATAGCCTAGTACGGGATTGGGCCACCTCCGAGTCTACCTGTTTCCTTACTGACTTGATAAGTGAAATATAAGTCCCCCTAATAAAGGCTTTAGCCGCATCCCAGATTATCAAGTCTGCAGTGTAGATGTACTTACTTGGGTGACATTCTTGGACATAAGCCATCAGAATAATGTTACTTCCCTGCTCCCCTAAAACATTTCCATAAAATTCCTCTCTTCTGTGCAAAGAAGGATTAAATGACTTTCAATCATTTAAACATGTGTAATTCTTAAGGGGTTTCCCTTGACTTAACTTATATACACTGAGATCTTAGGTCATTTCAGCTTATGACATTTTGCTATTTTAATCAGTATCCCAATGTGAGTGCTGTAAAGAATGTCACACTACATATGTCCCAAGGCATATAACACAATATTGTGTTAAAACTATAAAGGCAATTTACAAAGTCCCCAGACAGTATTGAAAGAGTACTGCAAAAATGTACCTCTTTGTGCTCATTTCTAGAGCACGTATGTCAAATCTCTGGCTGTGCATTGCACTTTGTGTCAGATTAAAAATCCATCATCATCCATCAAGACACAAGTCTTGTTCTTGCCGCTTGCCATAGATTGGGGGGGGGGCTGTGCACTATATATATATATATATATATATATATATATATATATATATATATATATATATATATATATAAAACAAACAAGGGAACGTTGTGCTCACCACTAATTTTTTAAAACACTAAGCAGGGGCACAATGAAGCTGTGACCACACATTTCATACAGACAAATACAGTACAAGAAATCCTCTGCACTCAACCCATTAACAACATATTTAAGACATTCACGGGGGAATGTAATAAAAGTTGGTAATGGAAAAACTTCCGCTATGCCTTTGCGCGTACAAATTTTGCTTTGGTGAGTTTAATATAGCTTTTGCGAACCCGGGAAACTGTTTACCGCCCACTTCCGACAGTGGAAGACCGTTTGTGAATTTTATAGTTTGCGCCAATGCGCAATAAATGTAATAAAAGTTCTTACTGGAAAAAGTCGTTATGTTTGTGACACCTTCGAGCACTTCTTAAGATTATAACTGATGACATCACTATGCACCATTTGCTGTGCAGGGCAGCCCTAAACTCATGTCCTGCAAGTCAGGCAGGTGCAAGCCGTCAATCTCACAAAATATTCGGACCTTGGCAGGGGCGATCCTGGTCATTTTGCCGCCCGAGGCGACCTTCCTTTTGTCGCCCCTACCCCTCCACACGGCACTCACCTCTTCAGTGCCAGAGAGGGTCGGGGCGGTCCACGTTGTGCTGGAGGGGTCAGGGGTGGTCCACGTCGCTAGTGTAGAGAGCGGAATTGCGCTCTCTGCACTAGAAGGGCCTAATTTCCGGGTTAAAAAGCAGAAATTCAGCTCTTAGTTACCAGGAGCTGCATTTTTGCCGCCTCTGGCAACCAGGGGGGCGCTGCGGCCTGAGGCGAGTACCTCAACTCGCCTCATTGATGGAGCACCCCTGGACCTTGGGTGGGTTTGGGCTGAGCTCCTCCTGCTGCTCTTCCTGCCCACGACCGCTTCTGTTTCTGCTGGCATCTATTTATAAATGCACACCTGCCCCATGACAGGTCAAGGCAGACACCCAAGGGCCAGGTTGGGCACGAGTTTAAAACGCGGTGGGTTAGGGGTGGATGCGAGTCAACAATTAGTCGACCCAACACCACTATTGTATTGTAAAATTTGTATTATTTATTATATTATTATTATATTGGCAGACATGGGAAATCATGAACTGGTATGCTGGTAAACAAATCCTCAAACAATCCATCCGGCCACCGCATAGTGAAATAAGAGAATAAAGGGCCACATTACTGGGGAATAATTAGTAGGCCCATGAGTATTGTTAAATGTGCAAGCGAAATGTAGTTCTGTCTTACAATTCCAATAAATTAAACACTGTTCTCTTCTTAATCATAAATCATGAATATTGTTGTCAGACAAAAACAACCGCTTTCTATTGATAGGATTGTCGGGGGAGAAACAGGATTCTTGTGCCTTTAATAAATATGCTATCTTATTTTCTCTCTTTCTATTGGTCAAGAATAAAAATAATTCTTTATTTATGGTGGAGTTACTGTGTTTTGCAAGAGCTTCCAATGGCAATCGATGCTGGCAAAAACATAAAATTACGGTAATTATAAATAGCATTCCTGGTGCTATTATTTTAGAGCCTCCTGCTGGGAAGCCTTCTTTTATGCCATTATATAATAAATAAAAGAGTGGTTTTTACAGAACTCTTTGCGGTAGTAATAGAATGTATTTAGTGGTTTCAGATCAATAAATCTAAATGGATAGTGGGAGTTCTGAACAGAAAAAGAAAAAGAATTTCTCTTCCCAGCTTTTTTTTAACCTTTTCCAGTTTAGAATTATGGGCACAAGCTTTGCAGGGATATTCAAGATGCAGCACTAAATCTATTGTTTTTCAAAATTACATATACAGGTATGGGACCTGTTATCCAGAATGCTCAGGACCTGGGGGTTTCTGAATAACAGATCTTTCCTTAATTTGTATCTTCATATCTTAAGTCTACTAGAAAACCATTTAAACATTAATTTAATGCAATAGTAATTATTCCAATGAGTATGAATTATATCTTAGTTGGGATCAAGTAAAACTACTGTTTTGTTATTACAGAGAAAAAGAAAATCATTTTTAAAAATGTGGATTATTTGGATAAAATGGAGTCTACGGGAGACAGTCTTTCCGTAATTCCGAGCTTTTTGGATAACACATTTTTAGCTGGTGAACTTTTGCTGCAGTTTCACGAAAACATTCGCAGGTGGCGAAATGCAGAAATTCACTGTGAATCCATGCCTGGCGAATAACTTCACCCATCACTTTTGACCATCATTGCTTCCTGTCTGCAAGGAATAATCAGAATGATCAGAAGGAACTATGAAATGTGTAAACATCAGAGAAAATATTCAGCTCTAATCCACCAGCTCCCAAGCAGCATGATGTGTGGCTTTAATTCATAGCCATAGGATAGAAATAATATGTTGGTATTCTATATATCTTTATTATTAACCATGTATGAGAATGAAGTGGTTGGAATGTAATGCATTTTCATCAAAGCTAATCTTCTTGATTTTCATCATAGCTAATAAGAAAAGCCCCTCCTCCCCAGCCGCTCCCTTATCAGCTCGGAAGCAGATTTGGGTGTGGGCGGAGTCAGGCAGTCGTGGGCAGTAAAGGGGTGGGAGGATGGGAATGGAAGTGCGCCGGGCCCCTATAATGTTTTTTTTTTTTTGCAGGGGGCCCCAGAACTCTATAGTTATGCCACTGTGTAAAAAATTGATTTTATCTTCCCTCTTTAACAAAATTAGACTAAAAGTGACCATACACTATAAGATGTGCTCATTTGGTGAGGTTGCCAAACAAGCAGATCTTTACCCCTAGTGATGTGCGAGTCGACGCTTACACTCCTACTCCCAACCTTCACCCTGAACACGGTTGGCACCTCCATTTATGGACACCCGCCCACCTGTGACATCACAAAAGATGGCATGCACCTATAAATGAAGGCTGCCAGAGCCAAAAGCCAGCAGAATAAGGTATCGGGCTGGCCCGCACATCACTATATACCTCTATATGTCTAAAGTGGACAATATCTCTGGCCCTAAGGCCAAACAATCGAATTACAACAGAGGGAACACTGGAGTGAGGACTGCATCAACTATCCAATGTGGCTGTCCTGACTATTCTGTACAAACTACACTTGCTAGCCATGGTGAAAACATATAAATGACCCTCACCGAGCCTGCACATTTAGGGGGTTATTTACAAAAACTCAACTTTTATTCACTTTCTAAAAAAAATAACCAAACCCGAATGCCCTTAATTTACCAATAATTATTCTCGATAAAATTAGAGCAACAAAATTGAGCGTCAATTCGAATTGTTTGACTTTTTAGTGTTGTAGCTTCGTAAACTCTAATTTATCACGTTGTCGTCTGAAAAACTTCAATAATTCAGATTATCAAACAAAACCAGCTCAAACAGTCCAAACAGTCCAAACTATTGAGAATCCTGAAGGTAAAAAACATGTTCCAATTGTTAAAAGAACCATTCACGGTTGACTTCTACATTATTAGATTCCTCTAAAAATTCGGATTTTTAGCCGTTTCAATCTCAACCAGAAAAAGTCAAGTCTTGATAAATAGGCCTCTTTTTTATCTTCTACTATTCATTCTCCACCCTCTTCCCTTCACTTGGTGATGTATGTTGATTGCTCAAACTATTTGGTGCCTAAAGAGGAACATCAAAATCAGTTACTGAGAAAGCTTTAATTACCTGATTTATTAACAAAAAGTACCCTGCCTTTTAAATTTAGCTCAACCGGTCACAAAAATAGGCTATTCTTATACCTTTATCAACACCCAAATAGGTTAAGAATTAATAAATATATGTATAGCAACCCAATAAAAACCACCAGTAGTTGTCAGTCTAATTAGACCAATCACTTAAAAAATTATTCTGTTTTTAAGTGCAGTGCAGTCGATTTGGAATCAATTCATCCAAATAAATTAATTGAGAACAATCCCACAATTATTCCCAATGATTAAAAAGGTCCCCTTATAGGGATCTATCCTCATTAAGTTAATGTGCAGCAAAGATTTTTTAACAGCCACGCAGTGAGAATGCAAACTGCCATTTAAAGACTGATCCACTTATTCTTCCTTTTGCCTCATCTTTACCTAGAGTGTGAATTCTTTAACTTGTACCTTTCCAGCCATTACTGAATTACAGTTTCCCGTCAGATGATAAGACATAATTAGGATTCTGGGCAAAATGCGATGTCTGCATTTAATACTAGGCAAGGTACATTCAATCTATGGGGTTTTGCTGTAACTTGTCTATTGCTATCGGGGACATCAGTGAGTCATAATTCTTCTGACTTTAATGGTTGAGTAATGCCCAGTAACCCATCGCAACCAATCAGCAGGTAGCATTAACTGGTCACCTGTTTAAAAGCATACCTCTTATTAGTTGTTATGGGCAAACTTAGTGCATTTTATTACATATGGGGGCAAGTGGGTGGGGGCAAGTGGGAAACCCAGATCTGGGGTACAAAGAAAGTATTTTAAAAATGGGCAGGTCCTGTAAACGACGAGCATGTCACATTCTATTTATTAACAGGGAATAAAAAAAGAAGGTCTTGAGTATCGTATATGGTACAGGCTCTGTTTAGTAAACAAACAAAAGAGAGGGAATCGATCAATTCACAGTCCCTGGTTCCCCGGTTTCATTAGTTATTTAGTATTTATTTATATGCACAGATACTACATTCCTAATTAAATAAGGGACACGGGAATGTATATTGATCAATCCCCTCTCTTCTGTAGGCATGTAGGAGCTGAGTTGCCCAGATCAGTTGCACTTTTTGTACTTAGCCCTTGAGTGCTCCCACCAACCCCCTTTTGTATATGTCTGTTTGGTCAACTTCAGGGGGCAATTGTTATATGCACTGCATTGACACAAAATATAAAATTAGGGATAGTTCTTGGCTTTGAATGCAAAATGAGCAGGCATTGGGCCACATTTTGTTGAAACCTGCAGAGCAGAATATATTTTGCTTTCAAGATAACTATAAAGTCAAATTAATTTCTACAAAGATACTTTCAAGAGAACTGTGTGTAATGTGAGTTCCAGTTTAGCTTGGATGACTTCGAGCAACACAAGACTTTGCAGGGGAAAGGTGAAATGTGTCTGACATTCTGCAACAAAATGTGATTTGCTGGAAGGCAGTTTTCAAGGGAAAGGCTATTAAAATCGAAGACGCAGCCAGGTCTTGTAACTTTATATGATAATAGCCACTGCTACTGTATATTGTTGATACAAAGAAAGGCTATAACCTTGTTTGTTCTGTCTTTGTAAAATTCAATTGTGAATTATGAAAGTAATTAGTTAATTGCCCAGTTGCTTGAGAGACAAAGCATGTTAATAAACAAAGCTGGTTTCATAACCCAGAGTTGGGATCAGTCTTTAAAATTTTGAGTACATTTCTTGATAAATATAGCCAAAATGTGCACGGGAAGTGGTCTTAATAAAATAATGAGAAATTTGCAGATTTTATTAAATAACCCCCACATTCTCATTAATACTAATCTGTCCAGTCTATTTTTCAAAAGATTCTCGTCATAGAGGAAACTCTGTTTGCTGTGGTCAGAAACATTTTAAAGTTTGAGACAAAGAGGATTATGTGACTCATCCTGTTAAAATGTTAATGTAATTTTAAAAAAAAATACTTTATACATTAGGGGTGCCGCTGCCACACTGCATAATCACAAGAAATCTAGCAGAAGAACTAATCTGGTTATTTATTGTTGCTTTCCAGCAGATAAAGTCAATAAATGGAATTCTACTCAATCTGCTTAATTGACTTTGACAGGGCATCTCCCTCTGTCCCCTGACTGTATGTTGCCAGTGACCATGATCGATATCCCAATTTAGAATCAAGGGCTGATGGTACTTATAAAGGGGTAAAACAGAAAAAGAACGCTATATTGGTTAGGGACCAGTGGCGTAACTATAGAGGAAACAGACCCCACAGTCGCAGGGAGGCTCGGGGGGAAAAGAGGGACCTGGACTATAGGGTCTGCTTCCTCAATAGCTAACAAGAGCACGTCGGCCATGGGCAAATAGTGGGCGGGAAGTGGGCGAGTCCAGGTGGGGAGTGGGCAGAGTCAGGGCAGGAAGTGGGCAGAGGTGGGAAGTGGGTGGGAGGATGGGGATCGGAGTGCACAGGGCCACTCTGTAGATTTTCTTGCAGGGGGGGCCTGGCACACTCTAGTTATGCTGTGAGGGACAGTAAATATGAGATACTCTCTCCACCCAAAAAGTTAAAATAAATGTAAGCGGGGCCTAAAAGATGATATGTAAATGCTTTTTGTGCTAAAATGTCAGCTGGAAAGTTAATTCACAAGTGCAGGGTATCTGTGGATATATTTATGAAGTCAAGGCTGGTAAATAATGAAAGAAAAATCAATAAACACTGTATGACCTAAAGTAAATTTTCTGGTTGATTGTTATTCCATTGAAAACATCAATTCACTGCAATGCAAGCACAGTGTATTTAAAATGTGTCATTTGAAATAAAGTCTAATCATATAGGTTTAATGCATGATGTCTGTCTTTCTCTGTCTGTCTTTCTCATCCCTTCTTTATTACATTTTATTACATTATGGCTTCCTCCCTCCCTCCCTGACTCTGTCCCTCCCACCCCCCATTCTTCATTCCTTCATTCCTCCCTCCCTGCCTTCCTTCCTGACTGGTTCCTTCCCTTCCTCCCTGATGAGCTCCTTCCTTCTTTTCTTTGTTCATCCCTCCCTCCCTCACTTCCTGACTCGCTCCTTCCATCCTCCCTCCCGACTTCCTTCCTTCCTCGCTGAATCGCTCCTTCCTCCCTCCCTGACTCACTCCTTCCATCCATCCTCCCCACTTTCTTCCTTCCTCCCACGCTGACTGGCTCCTTCCTTCATATTTGGTATTCATACTCTCCATCTTTCAGTATTTTAGAAATAAAGTATAATAGTTGTCAGACAAACAAGGAAGTAAAAAATGTTTAACCCTTCCTAGCCTTAATTTGCATATTCAAATTAGGGTCCAGATTCAGTTCGGGATTCAGGTGAATCTTCACAAAGGATTCAGGATTCTGTGCATCCCTACATTTGACTCTTCATAAAAAGAAGAAAAGCAAGAATCTATATAGAATTATTGTATAGAAAATACGTATATCGTTTCTATATGGTTAGATTCCAACTGATTATCCTCTATTTTCCTATCTAATATTGAGGTTAGCTCTAAATACAACAGACCATTTGCCTCTACAGGTTCTGCTGAGAGAACATTCATTAATCTCTCAGCCGTTCAGCACAACGGTGGTTCAAGTGTCATCCACCTGCCACACGCTTCACTACCTGACCTCTTGGTCTTGCCCTTTTTATCGTGCCTTTAATATATGTTGCTGTCTACTTTCTTAATGTGATAAAACACTTTACCGTATAGCTTAATCTCTAAAGCAGATGCTTTCCAGCCATATATAAAACTGGGCAGCTAGTGACATGTAGCTATTATACACACGAGTACACAAGTATTTCTGTTGAAAGTCTTCAAGTCTGACAACAAACAAATAGTAATAATATGCTCTGTCAACACACAAATCCTAATGCTTAAAACACTGTATTCACCATTGTTTGCTTAGAAAAATAAATCAAATTCTTTAAAGGATTTCATAAGTATCCTGGGTCCCCTCTGTTTGTATGTTGGGGTCTGGCAGCACTCTGCACCTTGTGGTAGTTAAAGAAGACATTTGAATGAAACTAGGGTTGGGCAGGGATGGTGGGACACCAGGAAAAAAACTCAGTGGGCCCCATGGGCCCTGATGACCTGTGTCTGCTCCCATGGCACTGGAGACAGATGATCCCCTTGCCGCTCTTGTCTGATCCAAGCCATGAATGAGCTGAGGAACATGATTGCATGAGGAACTTACATGGTGGTGGTGGGAGGGGGTCTTGATGTCACAACGGGAAACCTTCTGGTTACAGCCCTGCTGAGCCCTAAACAGACCAGTCCAACACAGAATGAAACCTGCTAAAAAATGCAGGAGCACAAAGACATTGAGATGTTAAACCTCAAGATCATTTATGGTCTGGCGAGAAGGAGAAGGAAAAGTTAGTTGCCAAAATATAGGCACCCCCAAGTGATCGCATGTACTTACTTACTTGCTAGAAAACTACACCGGCCGGGGATTCTTCCAGTGAGCACCACGGAGCGATCGTCTTCCGGCTTCTTTAACAAAAAAAGCTGGCTATTTCGTTCTACTGCATGTGTCTGCCCCAGGAAATTAGAAGAAAGAAGAAGCCGGAAAACAATCACTCTGTGGTGCTCGCTTGAAGAATCCCGGGCTGGTGCAGTTTTCTCCTAATAGGTACACTGGCCCAGAGTTTCAGGTAAGTACATGCAATCACTTGGGGGTGCCTAACTTTTGGCACCCCCAAGTAAAAAGACCTTTCCTTCTCCTTTAACTGTAACAAGAAACATGCCATCCTATCACTTAATTTATTCTGATGCTAGGAAGTCATGTTTTTTTTCTCAAAATCAGCCATTACCAATTTCCTAATCCCTTATGGTACCACCAAGGTAAATTGTATTTTTCAATTATTGTGCTTACTTGCAATTATAATCCTGCTCTATAAAGCCTTATTGGCATGACTTTGCCTCAGACTAGTGCCATACAGTATATGGCATTATGTTGCTGCAATTGCTTCTGGACAAAATAGTGGGAATTGACAATGGGTTCAGCAGTAATCAAAGTAAATCCCATGGGTACCGAAAACAGGTTGATGCATTAGCCAGTGGCAATTCCCTTTTACAATAGGAAACAATCCACAAAAATTTTTTGTCAGCATTCATTTTCTTAACACTTATAACATTTGTTACACTAATATAGCAACTCCATCAAGGCGCTTATACCTTGACTAAAGTGAGGCTCAAAAATTACTTCTATTAATTCCAAATTTCCCTGAGAAATCACTAGGCAGCAAATGCTCTTTCTGCAAAATGTGAATCTGCACATTGCAAAGATTGCAAAGATGCACAGTGAGAATAGATTTTGCTGTCATTCACTCTGTAGATACCGCTAACCTCAAGTTAAACTTGAATTATAAGTCCCTGTGGGCAAAAAGAAAAGGCTGAGCAGTTGACTATCCATTATTTAATCTCAAAGTCTGTTCATGGATACCCAAGTCATAGAATAAAGTGATTAAAGACCAAGAGATTCTGTTTTTATTCAGTGTTGGACTGGGACACCAGGGGCCAACCCAAAAACCTTAGACCAGGGGCCCACCATAAAACCTTAGACCAGGGGCTAAGGTACTAATATTCTTCATCTCCTCAATCAACCTCTATTCTCCTAGTTTCTTTTCTTTACCTACTATAATCTATTATACCGTCTATTTAGCCTCTTTGTTCTCATATAATAGGGAATGGTCATGAAATAGGCCAAAAGTTTAGCAGCATGAGGGCCCACTGACACCTGGGCCCACCGGGAGTTTTCCTGGTATCCCGGTGGGCCAGTCCGACACTGTTTTTATTTTAGCTTGTTGCAATGTTGTACAGTCCTTTGCCCCTACATACACCTGCTTCTGTGTGTGAATCTCAGATATTTGCAATATATTACTGGTCCCGTATGCTTATACTTATTGCAGAATTACACCAACTACATAAAAGTAAAAGTCAACTGTGGATTCTTCTATATGGATTATGTATATTGAAACATAAACGTAACGACTTAATAAGGGCAATTTAGCAAATTTTCACTTGAGTCACAAAAAGTCCTAAGGGGGGGTATAATATATAATATGATTAAATGCAAAGTTTTCTGTGCGTCTACCATAAATACTTACAGTAAACCAATCAGCAAGTAGGATTTTCTTGTCATCTCAAAAGCAAATATCTTTTTGGTTGATATGGGTTACTGCATTATTACATTTTAGTGGTATTAGAGCTTTTTGAAACCACGATTAAACTCTTTTTCTCTAAAACCATGAATGCCATGAAAGTTATTAAAATATCCGAAGTATAGAAGGAAAAAAAATACTTAACAAAAATTCAAAAACCTCTACAGCCTCTACAAATGTGAGACAATTAGCGAGGTCCTAACTTGGTCCTTATTTATCAAAATCCAAATTTTTCTGAGAATTTGAATAAATCATCATCATTTATTTATATAGCATATAATAAATAAAGTCGGACCAAGCTAGAATACATGATTGGACCTTATTTATTATAAAAAAAAAGCACTATTTAATTTGATTGGGGACAAATTCAATAAATTTGAGTGAAAATACAAAAATACAAATACCGTTTTTTTCTGAATTCAGAAAAAGTCAGAAATTTTCAGATTTTTGCCAAAAATGCCTGAAATATTAGGATTTTCAGGCTAATTCCAGCAGCAGACCACATAAACTTCCAAATAGCATAGGGACCTCACCCATTGACTTATATACAACCTCATTGGGTCTGAGATGCCGGATATTTCAAATTCAGACTTTTTCCCTCCTAGGGGTATAATAAATTTGAGTATTTTTTTTTCCACTAAAAATTTTGGATTTTATACTAAGAAAACTCAAATTTTTTGAGTTTTTGGCATTCAGACTTTAATCAATAACCCCTAACAGTCTGAATAGCTAAAAGGACCGATTTGAACTGCGTAGCTCCCATTGACTTCTACAGGACCTTGACTTAGAGTTAGAGTTTTTTTGTGGTTTTTATACTTTATAAATTTAGAATTTTCAGAGCTTACTTTAAATTAAAAAAAAAAAAACAAATCTTTGGAGAATAAATATGATTTATAGTAAAAAAAAACTTGCCATCCTGTGTTGCGTGTGTTTCAGGTCATGACTCCTCTGGAATAGTCTTCTTCATTGAGACCCTTATAGTGCAACATTATTACAATGTAATTTCACTTGAGCATCATTTAGTTTATCATCCATACCCTACCCATGCTATTTAGAACAACCATTAGATCTATGAAACAGTCCTTTGGCAAAGTCAGCAAGAGGCGAAATTAGAAAGAGAGAAACATTCCGACAGTTCAGACAGTTCATTGTGTTATAGAAAAAAAGGGAAAGGAATGAGAAATAAAGTCAACCACTGTCAGAAGGAAATTCAGGAGGAAGTTTCATTGCTTTCAGCAGCGTTTAAACTCCACTGGCTCTGCAAACAATTTAACAAAAACATGTGCATTTCAAAAGCCAATCAGCTGGAACCGCCAACCTGTACAAAACAAAATTGTATATTCTTGTCTGCATAAACTTACAAAGGCAGTTTTAAACAGTATTTAAAAATAGCTAATTTGATGGTTATGATTATCTGCTTCACATTTAGCCCCTTTTACCTTTCATAATATAAAAGTTATACATAATAGAAAACCAACAGAGCTGGTATAGGATGTAGAATATTTTTGTTATAGGCACGTTCAGTTTATTTATTTTCATATTAATATATGAAACATATGAAATTTTATGACTCAATTACAAATGAAATAGCAAGTTTAAAATACTAGTATTTGACACAAAACTGAGTGGCCATTGATGCTTTTGCACCCATACATACCCCAACCAACTTACAGCCAGCACCAATGCAACACTTCAATTGGCTCAGATGAACTGGGCACAGCTTGGACCTGCTAGTAATTTCAGAGTTCTATTAGTGTGCATCTGACTTGCTCCAAGTGAACAGAGCCATTATTGACACCCCACTTGAGCCTGAAGGAGAGCTGCTTTGTTGTTATATTAGTATGTTTTACTTTGCACATAATACAAAGATGAATTAGCAGCAAGACTTAAGGGGCATGGCCGGTTACAAAGTGCAAAAAAAGTAATCCGCCATGTTTTTGTGCTTTGGGACCTGCCTGGCACAAACTGAGTGCAAAGACCTACATCTAGCCCCATAAATACAGTGCTCTATTCCTGAGCTCTCAACACTGGGCAAGGTTCGGAATGCTCCAGCAACATCACAGTAACAGGCCTTCTCGACCCATAAGCCATAATATGGTAAATCTATCAGGCAAGGTAACTTAGAGGTCAGGGAGAGGATTTTCTAGTATTTCTAATAATTAGTTAGCACAGTTAGCCTTTTTAAGAAATACGTTCTTAACAGTTAGGGCCACCAACTGGAAGGATTTACCTAGAGTGTCCAATAGATAGTCCATGTGTAGCCACAAATCGGCTCTCACACTGCACTCCTTGATGGTAGTGTTCCTCCAGGTTGCACAGATCCAGAGGGGCTGAAGCACATTGAAGCAGTCTGAGCAGTGCAGAAAAGGCATGTCTGACATAGCATTCATAATCATCTTTTTTACCTCTCCCTTTTAAATGTAGGCTTGCTTCTTACAGCCATGAATTAGCTCTCTTCATCTCTCTACTGAAAATCTTCTTTTGCAAGCTGCTCCAGATATTAAGGGTGCCTTCTCCAGCTTTTGCTCCATAAATGTTCAATAGGATTTAACTCTGGGCTCATTACTTGCCACTTCAAAACATTTTTTCCTTTAATTATTCCTGGGTGCTTTATGAAATCTGCCTTAGGTCATTGGCCTACTGGAAGACCACAATGGAGACCCAGCTGAGATGGATACTGAGCTCTAAATGATCTCCTTATTACATGATGCCATTCACAGAATCAAGGCACCCGGTTCCGGGAGCAGCAAAGCAGTCGCAAACCATGAATGAACTTAATCCTGTAAGAATGATGTTTATTTTATTTATTTTTCCTGACTGCAAAAAGATGTTGTGCTTTACAATTTTGTCACATGATGTCTCCCAGATGGATTTTGCCTGTTCAGGTGTGTTTTGGTAATTCCAGTTCTACTTTTAGGTCCTGTATATT
Source organism: Xenopus laevis (assembly GCF_017654675.1). NCBI lineage: Eukaryota > Metazoa > Chordata > Amphibia > Anura > Pipidae > Xenopus > Xenopus laevis. The sequence continues at coordinate 32,336,725 of NC_054376.1, forward strand.
ATACCCTAGAGCCAACTCTTATTAACCTGGGGATGTATGTGATGAAATGTGTCTTATGGTCAGCTTGAATCTGTCTGGCAGTTGATTAATGTTTTTTCACCACAAATCAAACAATGGCATCCAGGGAAGTGAAACCAATCACTTGAGTCTCAAACCTCTTCATAACATTAAATATGGCAGACAAGGGAACATTAAAGGAGAATTCAAACCCCCAACTAATAAAAACCCCTACCCCCTAACCTACGTAGTCCCCCCTCCCTGCCCCCCACACACACAGGTGTTAACACCTATAAATTCTCCTAATCCTGTAACTACCCCTCGTTGAAGAGTCAACGCATCAGAGATCATGGTTGCCATCTTCTTGTGCTTCGGTAATCTTCGGGTCTTCTTCCTTCCCTTTGACAATTTTCACCACTTTCAGGGCAGGCGCAGCTATCACGAAGCAAAAGACTGCTTCAACTGCGCATGCGCAGATACGGCTCTTACTTTCCGAAGAAGACCGAAGAGAAGATGTTGTCCGTGAGCTCCGCTGCGCTGACTCTGCAACAAGGGGAAATTACAGGATTAGGGGAATTTACAGGTGTTAACACCTGTGCAGGGGGAGCAGGGAGGGAGGACTATGTAGGGTAGAGGTTTTTATTAGTTGGATGGTTGAATTCTCCTTTAAAGCCTTGATATTGCCCTTTGCTTTTTTCTTTCTTTTCTCCACATTCAATGTGAAGCACACAGACCATTGGAACTGATAGAATCTATGACTTCTACAAGCAGCAAGCACTAGCAACTCATTCCAGGTGAGTTTCTTTACAAAGTAAAGGAGAATCCCCTGCTTGAAATCCTGACATTGTCTATGGTATATGTGTATTTGGTATTTTTGGGTACACGACTGTAATTCATTGGGCATTTTAAAGCACAGTTTCTCATCTTAAAATATAATGAGGCGAGCCAAATATGTCCTTATATTGCGCTTGGCCTAGGCAAAAAAAGTATGTTTCTGTTTGTGCTCATTATAGCAAGTAATCATATGAAATAGTTGCTTTGTATTGTGTAGAAAATACTAAAAGCTTCCTCCTTCCAGTTTCAAAAAGGAAATTCTTTCAGTGGAAAGTCATATTTGTATCTAAGTACAGCCTTAAAAGCCACAGCTAAAATTATTTCAACCAAAGTGACCTCCTTCTGGTCCAAAAGTATTTTTCTTTCAGTTCCCTTATCATGCACCACAGTGATTACTTCTGAATTCTGAGACATATATATAATAATAAGAATTTCCTCCCTGCTGCATATATCTTAAAACATTCAGAAATTCATTCATCAGAAAATAGGCAGAGAGAATTCACATGGAGAGATGAATTTTTATGAGGTTAACCATGATGCAAGGCAGACAGCTCAAGACTTATTTGCAATGGTAGGTGCCACATTATGATTCTGGGTGCACCTTTGGTGGAAGAACAGCTTAACTGATACTGCATTGTGGGTATTATTAGTTGATCTTGTGTTTTAATAAGCTTCCCAGTGTACATTTTACAATACTTCTTCATATTGTTAGCAATTCATTAGGTGTCAGTTGTGCATGTGGGTGCAGCAGACAAATGGTGTCCTGCAGTAACAGCTCCTTAAAGGAGAAACAAACCCTTAATAAAAAAAACCCTACCACCCTTTACCCTACATAAACCTCCTCCCTCTTTCCCCCAGCCTAGCTGCTACACCGGGCAAATGCCCCTAAGGCTTTATTTACCCCTCCGTGCAGATTCTGTATAGCGGAGTTTTTGGGCTCCATCTTCAGCCGCTTCAGTAATCTTCAGAATGAGACAGGCGCTTCAGCAATTTTCGATGAAGATATTGCACCTCTTGGAAATTATAAGGGTTTTGCAGTTACACTTTGAATACATACACTCATAAAACAGCAGAAACTATAGGTTTTCACACATCGCTCCCCATTTTTATCTGCTATGCAATATACAATTCATATCTCTATATATTTGCAAATTATGTCTTCTATCTGTATAGCTTTAAACATAAGCATATGTTTCGTGTTTCTTGCCTAATATTGTTGATCTGTACATTAGGCAACACTGATGAAGAGAGACCCTTAAGTGCTATAATTTGCTATAATATGATAAATTGTACTTGATTGATTGCTCAGTATAGTTTAAAGGAACAATAACACCAAAAATGGAAATCTTCTAAAGTAATGAAACTATAATGTACTTTTGTGCTGCACTGGTAAAACTGGTGTATTTACTTCAGAAAAACAACTATAGTTTATATAAATAAGTTGCTGTGTAGTCATGGGGGCAGCCATTAAAGCACAGAATACACAGTAGATAACAGATAAGCTCTGTAGTATGCAATGAGATTCTACAGAAAGTTTCTGCTATCTATTGTGTAGCCTATGCTTGAATGGCTGTCCCATGGCTACACAGCATCTTGTTTATATAAACTATAGTAGTGTTTCTATAACAAACACACCAGTTTTACCAGTGGAGGGCAACAGTACATTATGTAACCCCATCTTTGCCCCCCCCCCCCCGTGCTATAGGAAATACACCATTAATTTCTTACGATCCACAGGTCCTGAATCCCCTTTGCTCAATGAAAGGGTACTGGGAATGTACCTCTCATGGCAGTGCATCCACCTAGTGGGAACCCAGGGATACACCTATAGGTGGCCCCACTAGGAAAAAAATGATTAACCACACAATTGCAGTAAAACACATGAACTTTATATAACTGTAAAAGTGCAGAGTACAGTTTACATATTAATACAACCTGGCACAATATTTACCCAGCAAAGTCTCATACTCCACTCCTGGTGGACAAATAGAGTCATAGTCCCTTTTCCCCCAAGAGCTCATAATTTTTCCCCTGGTAGCACTACCTGCCCAAATATCTCTCCTGTTGGACAGAGGTATTATCTCCCATGTAACAGGCACACAGACAACACCTGTCCTAACACAAGGGGACACACGCTGGAGCCATTCAAATGCCTTTACCTCAGGTAGATCACTCACTGAGGGCTTACACAGAGCTGGTATCTGCAATACCCTTTCCTCAGGCCAAAACGCACTCAGGGCTTACACAGAACTGGTACAGACAATACCTTTTCCTCAGGCCAAAACTCATTGCAGGCACACACATAACGGGTATAGGGGTCCACAGTAATCTTCAGGCTGAGTCCAACACCCTTCCTGGGTTTGAGTACTCACAAGCCTCTTTCATTGGAATCCATTTTCAGGCATCTCTTATCACTGGCTGACCTCTCTTACAATTATCGGGGTATCGCCACCCATGTGGTTTCTCCATAGCCCCAGGCCTGGTGCAGGAGCACCACTGAAAGTAAAGCCACAGCTCCATTCTCCTTGAAAGTGAAACTAGACTGAAAACTGAACACATGGCTGCATAGGTATATGAAGTTACCCACCAGTGACACCTTCTGGCCAAATCTAAAATCTGCCAGAGGACACAGCATTACTGACAACTCACTCCCCCTCCCTTATCCAATTTAGGTCCAGCACGTAGCTGGTCAGGCAGGGGATTTCCCACCATGTGGTACTTTTAGAACCATAGGGGAACTTAACCCTGTGGATCCCTACATTTATATTTGTATTCCTTTAAAAGACTTTCATTTTTGGTGTTACTGTTCCTTTAATGCTCTTCATTCAGTTTCTGTAAATCAGAAATAGACCTTGCGTATTCAAGCATTCTGGATGTGACTGCAATACTAAGTGGTCATATGGATCGGACTCTTTCTTACCAAACTGGATCACATTTGCTTTCAAACTGTTACCTTGCATAAAAGCTATTGGTCGGTGCAAAAAGTTTTAATCTCTCTCTGAATAAACTCTTTCTTTACCCAAAGTCCTTCATTTATTATTGTCCTTGCAGAGGCCTTATGGTAATAGCCGGAGAGCACACCATTATGTTTTAAAAGGTTTTAATTTTTATTTCGCAGACAATCCTGCATTGTGCAGGATTGTCTGCGAAATAAAAATTAAAACCTTTTAAAACATAAAGGTGTGCTCTCCGGCTATTTTTGATTTACTTGGAATCTTTTGCAATCTGGCACGGGGACTGCGGCTCGTTGCGAAGCACTGAACACACGGAAGACCACTATAAGGACAATTTGATATTGTGCCTTATGGTAATATGCTCCAAAAAATGTTGTTATGGCCATAAATCATCTGTAGAATTTCTATTTCATGAAGGATTTCTTCTTGATACCAATTTCAAACAAAAGAAAGTATGTTAAATAACAAAGACATATTCACAACAGCATTTTGATATGGCTATATGAAAATTACATAATACGAACGACTTTTTTTCAATTACTCAAATCCCATTAAACCAGGAAATGTTCACCATTCTGTAATGCTAACAATATTTATGTATGTGTTAAATTGTTAAACCCTGGGGGTTATTTCACTGACTGGTGATATATATATATATATATATATTATATATATATATATATATATATATATATATATATATATATATATATATATATATATATATTTTTTATATCAGCTTATGAAGGACACACTCTCTGATGGCCTTTCCAAGTTTTACATATCCCCCAGGCTCCTACTAGATAAAATTGTATTTGTAAACCTTGTATTGTAAAACATGATAAATACACTAGTAAACTAATATAATGCAACTGGACAAATATCCATTTCAATATAAAGCAAGCATAGATAGTGTAAGAGGAAACTGGGAAGAGGTGAATTAGAGGAGAAGGCTGAGGGCTGAAATAACTAAATAAACAATGAAATTCTGCTTTTGCAACTTCTAATGTTTAAAAATAGAAATTTACAGCTTACTGCTTAATGGAAATCTTTCCACAAGGATATGTATTATATTCCTGCAGAAGAGAATACAATTTTGTCAGATCAACTCAGTTTATTGGGGAACATGCTACAATTACTATTTGAAGGACAAGGAAAAGTTAATTTACCAAGGGGGGGGGGGGTGGAGTTAAAACTTACCTGGGTTCACACATCTAACATGTATAATAGATTCAATAAAGCATATTATTTATCCCTACCTCAATATCCAAGTAAATAAAAACCTCTTGTTTAATGTAAGTACCAAATTCTTTTTCTTTTGAGCTGGTGCCATTACCAATTTTCTTAGGCACCTCCTGATTAGACAAAACTTTGTTATCATGCAACCTAATCCCTGAAGAAAGTGCTTAAAGGGGCAGTATGACTTTTTTAGATCCCTCTACATAATATCAGTATAGGAAATGCTGCAATTATAGTTTGCATATTACATCAGCATAGGGAATGCCCCACAATTTAATTTATATTGTGTTGTTAGTGTCATATATTTTATTATAGTAAATGACACTACTAAATGGTGTCATTACTGTACATGTAACACATTAATACAGACATTATTGGGGAGTGACATAACAATGGCTCAATAGGGGGAGAAAGATAATGTGCAAGTAGGTAAGTTCTACTTACTATACTGGAATAGCTTATATATGAATAAAATTAGCATGCAATTACAAGAACTAAATATATCATTTGTCAAAAATAAGGGATGCTAGAGATGTAGTCCAAGAACAGCCAGAGAGACATTAGTTTGGCCTGTCTGCTATGCTGGGTAGAGTCCTGCAGTGGGTGGGGTACCCGCAAAAAAGGTGGGCACCCTGCGGAATGAGGGAGGATTTTCAGGTGAGGGTATACCCGCGGGTCTGGGGAGTCGTGGGTCTGCGGGTCTCATCTAACCTAATCTCATCGCAACCTAATTAGAATATGTTAATTACAAGCCATTGAGGGAGAATTCCATTATAAAACAGGAATGAAAATGTCAAAATGTATTGAGAACTTTTAGTATAAGTAGGGTTTTTTAGTTATTTGGCTTTCTATTAAGCAGCTCTCCAGTTTGCAAATTCAGCAACCTGATTGCTAGGGCTTGAATTGCTCAAGCAACCATACATTTTTTTGAATATGAGACTGAAATATGAATAGGAGAGGGACTGAATAGAAAGATGAGTGATAAAAAAGAGAAATAACAACGTGTAGGCACATTGTTCAAAAACAATAAAAAGGAAAAAAATAAATTCCAATTGAAAAGTTGCTTAGAATTAACCATTCTTTAACATACTTAAAAGGGATATTGTCATGGGAAAATATATTTTTTCAAAACACATCACTTAATATTAGTGATGGGCGAATCTCTCCCGTTTCGCTTCGTTGAAAAATCGTGAAATCTGAAAGTTCAAGCAAAAATCGGGAAATTCGGACGTTTTCACGGAGAAAACGCGAAATTCGGACGTTTTCACGAAAAAATCTTGAAATTCTGACTATTTCACAAAAAAAAAGGAATTCGAATGTTTTCATGAAAAAATAGTGAAAATCGGAAATTGACGCCGGTAAATTTTTTCGGGAGATTTGCGAATTTATTTGCCTGTGGCGAAACGCGGGAATTCGCCTTAAATTTGTGCCAGGCAAAATTATTCGCCCATCACTAGTTAATAGAACTGTTCCAGCAGACATCTGCACTGAAATCCATTTCTCAAAAGAGCAAACAGATTTTTTTATATCTAATTTTGAAATCTGACATGGGGCTAGACATATTGTCAGTTTACCAACTGTCCCCAGTCATGTGACTTGTGCTCTGATAAACTTCAGTCACTCTTTACTTTTGTATTGCAAGATGGAGTGATATCACCCCCTCTCCCCTACCTATATCTTCCCAACAACAACAACAGCTCTGAAATCTTGCATATGCTCAGTTGAAATTCCTTGGTTGCTTATTAATGCTTCTAAGCTATTTTCAAATCAGACAAACTTCTGTGTTAGCTGCTGTTCAGTAGTGCTGCCACCTTCTGGAAGTTAGTGTGCATAATAACATCACCAGCAGGGGACAATAGAGGGAAATCTCGTGATACTTCTAGTGGAGGAGTTTACTAAAACAAGGCATTCTGGGTAGAATACTCAAGGCAATGCTGAATCTGAGCATGCTCCTGAAATTTACAAATTATACTCTCTGTTATAGTCGCAGTATGGACTCCCTCAGTGAAAGAAGCCATTTGACAAAGTAAGGGATTTTTTTAAAACCTGCAGTTTTTAAAAAAAACTATATATGTAGTTTGATTAAACGTGTTTAGGTTGTACTGTCAGATTGTTAATATGTGTTTGATTTTGTCTGTGATAGGTGCCCTTTAACATTCAATAGTAAAATCCAGGTCCTACTGAGACACATTCAGTTACATTGAGTAGGAGAAACAACAGCCTGACAGAAAACAGTATCATCCTAAAGTGCTGGCTCTTTCTGAAATCACATGACCAGGCAAGATGACCTGAGATGCACCTACCCACCAATATTACAACTTAAAAAATACACTTGCTGGTTCAAGAATGAAATTTTATATTGTAGAGTGAATTATTTGCAGTGTACACAGTGTAATTTAGAAATAAAAACTACATCATAAAAACCATGACAGAATCCCTTTAAAGACGAACCTCCCCTTTAAATGATATGTTCAATTATTAATTTTTCTAAGCTCATTTAAGTTTTCCTAGGTGGGCAGTTAGAAATTTGCTGCTATTTCTGATGCTTCTGCATATTTCTCTAGCTATTACTGCCTTATGTAATCATTTAACGTTCAGGGACTAAGTTAAATCATCTTGGTTAATTAAAGAAAGCTATTAATAATGCGGCTTAAGGACACCTTTCCACCTTTGTTTTACAGTCCTTGTATCTGTGTTAAATAAAGGCTAAACTAATTGGCCCTGACAACTGAGAGGCTCTATAAGAACAAAGTATTAGATTTTTCAACAATGAAGGGAGAATACTGCAGCAGGAAGGAGCCAACACACAGTACAACATGCAGTGGTGGAGGGTATGTGTGTTGGGAATAAAACACTTGCAGTATGGAGGAATGATAAGGAAGAAGGCTATAGTCCACATTTTTTCTTGAAGAGGGCTCTATTCATCCTTGGTTCCCTGGAATGGCATTGATCCTGGTTCTCTTTCTAAATACGGTTTGGAATTTGTAAGTATCATTGAACGGCAAAATGCAAGATTTCAGAGATCTCAGATATGGCCCGGAGTAAATGTGATATCACAATTACGAGATTGCACAAACATGTTCTGAGCCATGCAAATGATGGTGTTATACAGATCATTATATAACTGCTCTCAACTATTTCCTAATCCTTATTAAAAGGACATTTTTATTCTTAAAAACTGTCAGGTGTCAGGTAATCATTGTCGTTTTTCATGCCTACATTTCGATTTATATAACATTTTCTATAGCAGCCGGGTTCCTTGCTCTTAAATTGGCATAACCAAAACTTAAAAAAAAAAATCTAAAGATCCTTCAGGGAAGACAGAGTGGCTGTTTAAACCAAGCTTTTAGATTTACACATCTATCATCAAACGTGGCCCTTGATAATAATGTTCCATTGATCTGAAATATAACCACTTAGAGGGGCCTTAGCAGGGACAGAAGCAGCACAAAGAAGGAGTCAAAATTCAGTTTTGAATTTGGACCTTTCATGACTTCAACAATGCACAGAAAGAATGTAATTTGTAAGAAAGCAACTAACCGCCTTGATAAAGTTTAAAATAAATGGGAATGTCATTGGTAACTGCAGAGGGTGAGCAGGACAGTTGAGTGCAAGGTTGTATTTGCATTATGGGAGGATAATAACTCAAATGGAGACAAGAGATTTCTCTGCAAGCACATTAAGATTGGTCCCTTGTGGATTATGTGGCCCATTCACTAAAAAGGTCAGACAAAGCTCTGTTGCATATTTTTTAACCACTTCAATGTTAAGAGGCAAGATCTAAGATCAGACCTTATTATCTTATGCAGCAGGGGAACTGTGTTTATAACATATTAGCATTTTATGTTTAAAGTGGCATAAGAAAAACAGAAGACAGCATTTTATTTATAAAATGGCAATTATGTTCTGTTGTTACCCAGTTGCTTTTTTTATATAAAGGTCCCACAGTGTATGCAAGATACTCTAAAAAAGGACTTTTTGGTGAAAATCTGCTTTTAAAAGTCATTGAAAAATATTTTGTTCATGACTGATCTAGGTAAATGTTCTCCTTGATCTTGGCCACTTCTACTTATCTTTTTTTTCTCATTGTCTGTCTCAGTCCTACCCCCAGTCTGTTTCAGCCCTGCCTTGGGTTTGATCTGAGTTTTTTGGTGTTTGACCAAAGATTGTCGCTAGATTTGCTTCTGTCTTGGTACACATTCTCTTGTATGGTTTGGACTTAGCACATTAGTTCCTTTAAGTGCATGACTAGCACACTCATGCATCCTCCAACCAGCACTGGGAATATCCTGCAGTAAGAGCTGTCAGCACCTCAGTAATTTGGAGTCAGAGACCAGAGGTTGCCATTATTGATGGAAGACCACTACAAGATCAGCTGAAAAAAACCAGGGCACATGGAGACCCCTGAGACACAAAGAATGAGGTATTATCTGATATAAGTGGATAGACAAGGCTAAATTCAAATATTGATGTTGGAGACATGGATGAACAGCCAGGAATATGCATCCATTTAAACTACTCAAAAATAATAATAAAAAGTAATAATGAAATGCAATAATATAATTTGCTGCAAATGAGTCAGACTGGTATGTGTAATGTACCTAACAAGAATTATAATCACACAATTATCGAGTAAATTTGAAAGTATATTGTGGAAAAACATAACTACAAAATCTATGAAAACAATTAAGTTTCCAAACTGTCAGCAGGTTATTCTTATTTTAGTGCCCATGCAAGTTATCTGTTCTCATGTGGTGCCAAGGAAAACCAATCTCTGTTCTGTCCTACTACTCTTTCCTAATGGAGTTGAATAATGGGGAAACGGGAGCTACAGAGTCAGTATCATATGATGTCCCACTGAAAAATTTCACTTGTATTTATGTCACTTTGTTTGGGCATTCAAAAACCATGAGACATGCAACTGATAATGAAATGATGTCTTCCTTGTTAGCTGCTCCAAAAGCCCAGGTTTTGATAGTGAATGTGCTTACAACAAGAAAGGGTTTGAAGATTGAGCTCCAACGCAGCTGTTGTGGATAGAGACCCAGCAAACAGTTCTGCTTCTATGTTACCAGAAGTTATTATTATTAACATGTATTTATATAGCGCCAACATACTGCGTAGCACTGTAGTTCAATAAAGATCATTTATGTATAACAGTATACCTTAACTGAGTTCTTCATTCACTGTGAGGTTAATTCACTGTGTAAATAAGTGTAGTTACATAATGAACATATCTATATATAAAAGACAATTTCATCATATTAAGCCAATTTACCATGACAGTGCTAGAGCAGTTGCTGGTAATGGATTTCCATTCCACCTCTAGGCACAAATCCAGAAACAAGAGACCATATTGTGTAAAGCATGAAAAAGAATCCAGGAGAATGCATTGGAGTTCATTATTTAGATGCAGAGAATATTTTCAGGAGAGCCAGGAGCAATTAATTATTTTATTTCAGGATGCGACTGCAGTGGTTTCACATGTCCCCACATTAATAAACCTGTATTTCATATTTTACTGCAGCCTAATAAAAGTCTATTTTCCCATTCATTATAGAGTAATGCGAAGGGACACTTTAGACGTGATTCATGCATTTGCGTCCTTCTGAGGGTCATCATGGAAAGGGCTGTAATTATGAGTGCAAAGGCGATAAAACACGAATTTCCTGGATTATAGAGATCATTGATACAATGGCTACCAGCAGTTTGGGCTTGTAAATTAAAGCACAAAATGTAGACATTTGTCTCAAAAAGATGTTAACGATTAAAAAAACAAGTATTTCCAGCATAAAACAGAAGAGCAGCAATAAAACCTTTTTTCAAAGAGTATTTTTAAGAAACGAAGGAGGTGAACTCTGATCCAGCACAACAAGTAGACACAACACAAGATAAACCCATGGCTGGCTCGGGGCATACAGAATCAGAGGGGCCCATTCACTAAGTTCGAGTGAAGGAATAGAAGAAAAAATACTTTGAATTTCGAAGTGTTTTTTTGGCTACTTTGACCATCGAATGGGCTACTTCGACCTTTGACTAAAAATCGTTCGACTATTCGACCATTCGATAGTCGAAGTACTGTCTCTTTAAGAAAAAACTTTGATCCCCTAGTTCGCCACCTAAAAGCTACCGAAGTCAATGTTAGCCTATGGGGAAGGTCCCCATAGGCTTGGCTATCTTTTTCTGGGCGAAGGATAATCCTTCGATCGATGGATTAAAATCCTTCGATCGATTATTCCTTCGATTGTTCGATCGAACGAATTGTGCAAAATCCTTCGACTTCGATATTCGAAGTCGAAGGATTTTAATTCGCCAGTCGAATATCGAGGGTTAATTAACCCTCGATATTCGACCCTTAATACATCTGCCCCTAACTGTATGAGTATAGACAATGTTTGACCTGTAGTGTTTCATGTGAGGGTATCCTGAAGAAGTTGCTATAACAAACTATCTTTCACTCCTATCAGATTGTAGGTGACCTTTCCAGATAGAAAGCTAGTCTACAGAAAGCTACCTCCTACAGAAAGGGCATTGGCTGACCAAGAAGTGGCAGGGGTCTTGCCAAAGAAGTGGATTATGCCAACTTTGCCTCACATACATGACCAACTAGATGGTTACTAGGATTTGACACATGACAGGCAGGAAGTTCAATTGTTCACTGATATTCTCCTGGAACCCCTTGAACCGTAACTGAAGTTAAAACATAGTGTTTACAGCAAGCTGCATCTTACACTTTACCAGGCCAGGGGGATTATAGGTAAAGATGAGTAAAACAGGTAAATGCATTCAATTAATGTCTCATTTTATGAGTTTGTAATTTTTTTCCTAAAATTCCAAACAGAAGGTGTGTGCATAACCAGAAAAGCTATGTCAACTGATGCAGTACTCAAAGCAGTAGTGCCCCAGGCCAATGTGATATGATGCTGATGCCCACCCACAGCCCTTAGCAGTTGTCTTTTTCTATCAGATCATGGATGTTAATGCGTATCTCACATAATCCAAAGGATAAACTGCTTGGAATTTTAAATCGTAGACCCTAGAGTTCAGTGACTCATACATATGCAAATTTACAAGAGTGCAATAATACAACTCAAACAAGTGTTATTTTCGACCTGTAGTAGTTAGCTAATTGGGAAAGTTTACTGAGCAAATTACAAATCTAGAATATGAGCTCACCTCTCATTGGCTAAGATTTGTTGTAGTAGCCCTAATATGAAGCTACGAAATGGATAATCATTTGCCTCTAGCACTTAAACCCAGCTTCCAAGCAGGGCTTCTATATAAACCTTAATCTGTCCACATCCACAATTTTTTTATTACTTTGCTTCTTTTTCAGTGGTTCGGAATTTTGGCATTTCAGCAGCTGTTGAGTTACTAGGGTCCAATTTACCCTAGCAACAAGGCAGTGGTTTGAATGACAGACTGGATGATAATTAGGAGAGGCTCTTGATAAAAAGTTGAGTAATAAAAAGTAAATAATAAAATTGTAGCTTCGGAGTAATACCTGTGAAAACTAGAAAGAGTCAGAATAAAGAGGTCAATAATTCAAAACCTATAAAAATGAATATCTGTATATATAACACAATACAATTTTAGTACTGCATGTTCACCAGTGTTTATCTTTTCAGTTTGGATTGGACCACAGTTTAACTAGAGGTATTTTTTCATTTTCCCCAGCAACATGTGCATACCTCCCAACATTTTGGAAGTAAAAAGTTAATTTTTTTTTTCCGCACGTAGCGCAGCATTTTTTTGGCCACACCCTTTCTGTGGCCACACCCCCTAATTACCATGTTTGTTTTACAAAATTTGGCAGGTTATGAAAGTTTGAAAATATTTCTCCTTATCTAAACTGTGTTTTTGTGTCTCAAAATTGTTACAAAGTATCTTATTTGCACCTGTTAGCTGTTCTGGGCTCTCTTCTAAAAGCCAATTAAGTGAGAAACTTTGTTTCTTTTTCTGGCTGTTCAGTGCAGAGAAAAGAGGGACTTTCCAGTACAAATGAGGGACTGCTGGTTGAGCTGTTAAAAGAGGGACTGTCCCTCCGAAAAAGGCACAGCTGGGAGGTATGCATGTGTATGTGTGCATACTGGTACCAAACTATATTACATCCTCTACAGAATCTTTGGAAACTTCCTTTTATTAGAGGCTTAGCATCAAGCCTTATAAGAAATGATGTGACCCCTGTAGACTTGCCTTCCATTTTCAGACCTTGCATTTAACACAAGAGAGTTCACATATGATAACGATCTGCCTGGGTTAGTGCCCATGCAGTATTATTTCATTATGTTTCAAATGCACTTTTTATTTTTTAACAGATGTATGGAAGATTTATATGGTTGAAACATGTTCTGTATTTAGATTAGTTATTATCTCTTATTTTCCTCTATATCAGGACCATCTGGTCACAAGCAACCAGAAAGCCTTTTGTATGATATGTGCTTAATTAACAAATAAATTCCTATTTGAGCACTATTACGGCTTATACAGTGTGCTGCTGGTGATTTTTCTTCAATACAAGCAACCAGAAAGCAGAGTTATTCCAAAGCCAGGTTTTTATTGTCATTTTTTTATTACCTTTCTATTGAGGACCATTCCTTCTGATACCTCATTCTGATGTTCAAACCACTAGCTGGTTTCTAGGGTCAGTGAGCAGAACAAACGTATATCCCTGTTACTGACATTGTAAATAACAAAAAAACAAATGAATTCAAATGTCATGGATACTGTGATCACCGGTTACAAGTTATATTTGCATGAATCTACACCCTACTACAGGGGATATTTACTAAATGGTACCGCAGGCACCTTTTAAAATAATAATAAAAAAAAAAACATGATATATTCAGCTCCTAGTTCTTCTGCAAAAAGAGACCCATCTGGAGGATATAAGGTTACGTGGGATTAATTAGATATTGGGCTGTAAAAGTGGTGCTAGAAGTCTAAAACTGACCATACTGTACCTGCAGAGATCTGCTCGTTTGGTGAGGTTGCCAAATAAGCGTATCTCTCCCCAATATGTCTACCTTGAGGTGGGTGATATTGGGCTGATCCCATCGTGGGCCAATGCGGTCCTCGATCCAAAGGGATTTTTAAACCTTCCCAGTCGACATCTGATTTTTAGCCAGAAATCGATAGAGAAAGCCCGTTGGAGGGACCCATACACTACCCAATAAGCTGCTGCCTTACATTGGCCTGTGTCTAGGCTAAGGGTAAACTGACAAAATAAAACCATTTAATGGTACATTTTTCATACTTCTGAAGTTACAATCACTTGAAGTGAGTGCAAGCGGACGTGTATTTGCTGGCTCTTCTGTACTTCTAACTCTGGACATAATTTATGGTAGAAAGAGACACAGGAATGAAACCGGTGTCTCCCAAGACACAAAGCTGGGTCAGTGACCTTGCCTGAAAGGTACATTTATATTTTGCAGCCAGAAAATATCCTTAGATAAAAAAGCTTGCCTCCAGTATACCAAACAAAAGTATCAAACCTGTTTTATATGTTTCAATAGTTGGGGGCGACGGTGAGCAGGTTTCCGTCCTGACATTTTGCAGCTCAGGAGGCAGGAAACAAAACCTTAAAAATGAAAAACTTTTTTTTGAATAGGAAATATCCAATGAATTTTCATGAGAGGTGATTATTGCTCAAAAGTGCTTACTGCACCTTATCAAGGGAAAGTCGCCTGTCACGAATGTGCACTGGGTGCCATTGCCCTTAACTTAGTACAGAGCTAGTGACTCATGAAAGGATGAACTAGGGAATAACAAACTCTCTTTAAGTGCCTTGGAGTGAAATACACTGAATTTTAATAAACTATTTTGCTGGCTTTTATGATGCATTAGAAGTGTGGAAATTAACTTTTGCCTAGTGACTGCCCAGACCAGATCTTACGGGACTTTGTATATATTTATTTTATTGATTGCACTTTCATTAAGGTTTTTATGACTTGTTTATGATAGCTGTGTAATAGGTCTTTTATTGTCCCCTTAGGTACTTTTTGATTTTTATGTGTGTCTTCCATGTGCTGTATATATATATTTATAAAGAATATTTTCCTATTGCTAAAATAAGCACGCATACAAACACATATGACAGGGATACAGCAAGTTCATGATATGGCAATGGGATAAGTATGCCAGACGAACCCAAGCATCACACAATAGATAAAACACAGACACTGGTCGGAGCTGGAGGAAAAAAGACCACAGCTTTATTATTCATGTTGGATGTAATAATATTGCCAAGAATTAATAAAAGCAAGCTATCTCTTTAACAGAAATTGTATAGCAATATATATGCGTCTTCCACCAGGAGTCAAAATTGGCAATAAACACATTTTTTGTTTATTTTTTTAATTTTCTTTCTTTCCTTACACATAGGATGGACTGGGGGATGGGAGATGGGGTTGAAAGCTCCCTTCTAGCACTGTCTTCCCCACTCTTTACCATCCTATTCATGGACCTTCTCAAGGATCGCTTCTGGATGGGTAAATTCCCACCTGTTCCAGGTATATAAACCCTCATTTCCAATCACCTGACCCCCAACAGCCAATAAACACCCGGTCATTACCTGCAATATTAAGCAAAACTGCACCAAATACAGTGTTGGACTGGCCAACAGGGATACCAGGAAAACTCCCGGTGGGCACAGGTGTCAGTGGGTCCTCATGCTGCTAAACATTTGGCCTATTTCATGGAAATTCCCTACGTCTATGAGAACAAAGTGGCTAAATATGTGGAATAATAGATTATAGTATGTAAATAAAAGAGACCAGGAGAATAGAGGTTGAGTGAGGAGAGGAAGAAACTAGTACTGAGGGTGTTCCTTTGTCTAAAAACTTTTGGTGGGCCCCAGGTCTAAGGTTTTTTGGTGGGAACTGGTGTCCCAGTCCGACACTGACCAAATACCACCCAATAAGAACAAAGCTTTGATTAAACACAGCCGCGCACCTTTGAACTGGCACGTTAACTACTTAATTGCTGGCAACCTTTCCATGTGCACCTGACAACCAATGTTATTGTATCTGGTGCCAAATCCCACTACTAATTGCAAAACTCAAAAATTCTTTGGGCTGGGAGTTGAAAGGACAGAACACAGAGGGCCCAATGTATCAGTTTTCATTGGTGCCTTGGTAACATAATTGCAGGAATCTCTCCCCAATATGTCTACCTTGAGGTGGGTGATATTGGGCTGATCCCATCGTGGGCCAATGCGGTCCTTGATCCAAAGGGATTTTTAAACCTTCCCAGTCGACATCTGATTTTTAGCCAGAAATCGATAGAGAAAGCCCGTTGGAGGGACCCATACACTACCCAATAAGCTGCTGCCTTACATTGGCCTGTGTCTAGGCTAAGGGTAAACTGACAAAATAAAACCATTTAATGGTACATTTTTCATACTTCTGAAGTTACAATCACTTTAAGTGAGTGCAAGCGGACGTGTATTTGCTGGCTCTTCTGTACTTCTGGACATAATTTATGGTAGAAAGAGACACAGGAACAAAACCGGTGTCTCCCAAAACACAAAGCTGGGTCAGTAACCTTTAATTTTCTTTCTTTCCTTACACATAGGATGGACTGGGGGATGGGAGATGGGGTTGAAAGCTCCCTTCTAGCACTGTCTTCCCCACTCTTTACCATCCTATTCCTGGACCTTCTCAAGGATCGCTTCTGGATGGGTAAATTCCCACCTGTTCCAGGTATATAAACCCTCATTTCCAATCACCTGACCCCCAACAGCCAATAAACACCCGGTCATTACCTGCAATATTAAGCAAAACTGCACCAAATACAGTGTTGGACTGGCCAACCGGGATACCAGGAAAACTCCCGGTGGGCACAGGTGTCAGTGGGTCCTCATGCTGCTAAACATTTGGCCTATTTCATGGAAATTCCCTACGTCTATGAGAACAAAGTGGCTAAATATGTGGAATAATAGATTATAGTATGTAAATAAAAGAGACCAGGAGAATAGAGGTAGAATAAAAAAGCAAAAAACTTGTGCAACTTTTTTCCTGGGATTGTGAGCATATTTAAAGGAGAAGGAAAGTCTATTTGCACTTGGGAGTGCCAAATGTTAGGCACCTCCAAGTGATTGCATTTACTTACCTGAAACCCCCGGCCGGTGCGCCTATTAGCAGAAAACTGCACTGGCCAGGGGTTATAACAGCGAATAACACTGTTATTCCAGCGAGCACCACGGAACGATACTTTTCCGGGCTTCTTCTTTCTTCAAATGGCTTCTAGAAATAGTCGACTTTTTAGTTAAAGTTTGGCTCTTCGCTCTACTACGCATGCGCAGCAGCACAAAGAAAGAGGAAAACTGAAGAGGATCACTCCATGGTGCTCACTGGTATAACCCCGGGCCGGTGACGTTTTCTGCTGATAGGAGCACCGGCCAGGGTTTTCAGGTAAGTTAATACGATCACTTGGGGGTGCCTAACATTTGGCACCCCCAAGTGCAAGAACACCTTCCTTCACCTTTAAGAACAAACTCAAATGGTTTAATCATTTAATCAGCATTTAATTTTGATAAAAGCAATTGCTGTACACAGTCAATGCTGTATTCATGGGGCAGACCCTGGTCTTTCTTCTCCGTATTGGAGTGCTTAGGACTACACATATTCTTGAAAGTGCAGAAGGTACAGAAGTGCAATAACAGTGGTTTGCGCCTTATTTTGAATCTTGCCTCACACTTTTAAATAAGGCCTTATTCACAAAATTAAATTCAACATCTTCCAAAAGCGGTAGCAGAGATTTTTTGCACAGTATATGGTGTGCATTTATTTACCAGGTAAAGGGATTTTCTAGCAATGACACCCCAGGGACACCCCTACTTTATCACCTCTCCTGTGTTTGTATGTCTGACAAGGCACTTCTTATGAATTACAGGGGAAAAACAACACCTAAAATGTACTAAAATGCGCTAAGAATAACACTGTAACACCTGTCACTTTGATTTTGCACCACTGGCAAGGGATGTGAGGTCCACAGCATCTGTTTATAGTCATGTCCCAGTAGCATCACAAGTGCAGACTGGGTAGTGCTCTAAAAATAAGGACACTCACTGTAGGAAGTTAATATAGAAATCATAATAAATTAATAAAAAAATTAATTATATAATCTGGAGTTTACCAGCAGAGATTTGGTCAGATTAGTAACAGTACAAATAAATGGGCATTTAAAATGTTGCCCATGTGCACTAGCCATTAATTTAAGTACTGTATGTTGTCTGTTTGGAAGGCTGCTTAATTCTTAATGTGGCTTTTAGCGTCTAACCAATATTGGTTAATAACTTGGGGAGTTTAGGCTGAAAGCATCATTTTAGCATGAAACAGAGTTCTATGTGACATGTAGCGTGTGGCTAGACTATTGCACTTTGACTTCACAGAGCTGGTAAGATTAAATACTTTGTTTGTGGTTGTCAAACTTTTTCAATGCAAGCCTCCATAAAGGTCCAACTTTGGCCAAGTCCACCATTAGGTAACCCCTAAATTAAAATCCTCATTAGCTCCTGAAAATGGGTGCACAATTGGAAAATATTGGATTGGAGTATCAGCCATAGTTTCAAGAATATCTTATCTAGACAGAAAATGCAGCCCAGGTATCACTAGGAGAACAAATGGCCATTCTCTGCAGTTCTCACCCTAACTGAACTTCAAGCTGAGCCCCAATGCTGCTGCTCCAGCCCTCTCCCCAGGTGGGGCAGTTCCAAAGTTTGAAACTGCACTGCCATAGGATGCAATAAAGCACCTTGTTTTTAATCTACTGTGGGCAATTATAAAGCAATTAAATATCTTAAAGGGATGTGAGCTAATATTATAATTTAAAGGGGAATTATTATTATAGAACCAATAACAAATGATTTGCAATTTCTGAAATATTCAAATGAATCTTCAATATCCACCATTCAGCCAGGGCTGGTCCCAGGAGTAGGCAGGAGCCTAAGGTGCTGTTTTGTAATATATGTGCACCACCTTAAAAAAAATACTTGCTTCCCACTTTAATTTAAATTGTGATAGAGTTTCCCCAGCCCCCTTCTTCCCAACCTCCACTGTTTGATTCCCTGTTGCATCAATTTACAATTATATGTTCCATCTACAATTTTCATTTTTTCATTACTAGGGTTGCCATCTGATTGGCTTCTCACCAGCCTAGCCAATAAAATACCAGGATGTTTACCAACAATGTATTTGCAAATGTATAATCTCTATTCATTGCCATCCCAATACACCCCAATCCTCTCTCTCAGCTTCCCCTCTATCCCCCCAAACCTTTGATAACCCTGCCCTACTTTCCACCTACTTTCCATATCCCTGTCTGATCTGCCCCTTTACATCATGACCCCCTCATTCACAGCTCTGCCACATACATTCTCTTCCCTAGCAGCCGGTATAATCTCTAGCAAACTGGCAACCCTATTCGTTACCAATATACTATGTATTTTTGATCTCGAAATGTTTCTGATTTTAGATTCCCATTCCACAGCATCACTTATTTTCAACATTCTGTTGTAGACTGAATCTGGCCATAGAAGCAAAGATCCGATCGTTCAAATCCTCGAACGATCGGACTTCCCCATCTCCTGACCTGCCACTAACCATTCAGATCACATAAAGTAGTAAAAGAACAGATCAGCCGATGTTCTGCCCCTGACAGCAATCATACGAAAGTTATGTCCGACAAAGCTGGTGACAGTCTCCCACTGAAAATCGTACGATCGGCAATACATGTAGAGATATTATCGGCCGCCGACAGAAATCTTTTAACCTGTCCGATCGACCAAACAATGATCTCCGCCTGACGAAAAATGTTGGGACTCTCCACACACGGTCCGAAAATCGTACGAATCCTCGGATCTTTGCGTCTATGGCCAGCTTTAGATAGCAACAGACAATAATAATAAAAGGCTTTGGTATATCTTGATTATATCAATGTTTTCCCCCCATTAAAGGAACAGTAACACCAAAAAAATGAAAGTATTTTAAAGGAATGACACTAGAATGTACTATTGCCCTACACTGGTAAAACTGTAACTATAGTTTATATAAATAAGCAGGGGTGCTTCGCCAATGAGGCAAGTTGAGGCTGTCGCCTCAGGCGGCAGCGCCCCACTAGGTACCAGGGGCAGCAAAAATGCTGCTCCTCGTACTTTAAGAGCTAATTTCCGGGGGAGGGGGGCAGCAGCAACTGCTGCTGCCTCAGGCGGCGGAAGGGCCAGGATCGCCCCTTTAAATAAGCTGCTGTGTGGCCATGGGGGCAGCCATTCAAGCACAGGATACACAGTAGAAAACAGATACGTTCTAAAGAATCCCATTGAATCCCATTGAATACTAAAGAGCTTATCTGTTGCGTATTCTGTTCTTTTTATCCTTTTTCATCTATGAATGGCTACACAGCAGCTTGTTTATATAACTTACTGTAGTGTTTCATAGCTGCTACCAGTAGCTTATCGGCCTGTGACTGGGGGCCTCTGAATGGAATTCACAACATATATCTGGACAGAAATTCACCAGATATCAGGCAGGCTTGATATCCACAGAGACGATTCCCCATAGGTCCACATGATAATCCAAGTATCAGCCCCTGTGCTGATGTTTTGGATCAGCCCAAATAGATCTAGAGCATTGGTGGCCAGATTGAGCAAGAAAGTAAAATGCTTGTTTGGCAACCTTGTTAAATGTAAGGGTATCTTTAAGACCATCATATTGTCCATTATTGTGTAAAGAACTGGATGAAACAAAATCATACTAAAACAGGCCAAAAGGAAAGCAATAACTTGCTTCTGACATGGAGAACCCTATTGTTTCCAGGCTACCAGAACCAGCAAATCTTACTCAGATTTAGCCACCCAAGTGGTGTGACACATCAGACTCATCTCAAAATTTGTTTCTTGGGCCACGCCGAGCCATTGACCAAGTACTGCGTCACACAGAGAATAGTTTCATACACATTTCTTTTTTTTTTTTTCAAACTTCCTTTTTATTGAAATATTTTGCAATCTTGTGATACATGACTGTAGTCGAATAAAAGTTATACATCAAAACATTAGATGACATCATTAACATTCAATTTGTAAAAAGGTTCCTTTGAGCAATGTAATAATTTGTGAAAATATTAATTATGATATTACAAAAGAATGTCTAGATACATATACAGTCATCTTTAATATACAATAAACAGTTGAAGAATTTTCCCAATAAACTGTGTCTACTGTTGTTTCTCCCAGAGTGGGGGGGAGGGGGGGAGGGGATTGGGGGAGGAGGGGGGGGGTGAGCCGGGTCCAGTTGAGGTGCACGGTGTTGGGTATTATGGGTGTTCGCTCTGAACCAAGAATGCGGGGAGATGCTCAGACAACCATGGGGTCCATATTTTCTCAAATTTTTTTGGACAGCCTCTACTAATATAGGTTAGTCGATATAGGGGAATTGAATTATTTACCAGTTCAATCCATTGAGTTTTTGTTGGGGGACGTTCTGACTTCCATTTGAGGGCTATCAACCGTTTTGCTTGTATGAGGAGGAAACATATTAGAGTCCTTTCAGCAACCTTGGGAGCCGTATCTTCAGTTTGGTTAAGGATGAGAAGGGATATATCCATTGGAATTATGAGTGCTAGAAGAGAGCTGATTTCTTGTGTTATTTTGATCCAGAATCTTTGGATCTGGGTACATGCCCATATCATGTGTATGAAGCCAGCCGGGGAGTTTTGGCATCTTGGGCAGACATCGGGTATAGAAGGTTTGATTAGGTGCAAACTGTGGGGGGTCAAGTATGTTCTATGAAGGTATCTAAATTGAATCATTCTATCTTTTGAATTAATTAATGGCGAATTATTTGTTTCAAGAATTTCATTCCAACTTTCCAAAGTCAGTTGAGGGATATCCACTGCCCATTTTATATAGAGCTTGTCTAAAACGGGTTCTTTGGGATTGTTCAGGAGAGAATAGAATTGGGAAACAGGTTTTATTAGTCCCGGGTTGAAGACTAAATCTTCTATTCTCCTGGGGGAGGTATCAATATGTTCCCTACCTAATTGCATTTGGAGGGCATGTCGCAGCTGGAGAAAACGGAAGAGCATTTTATTGGGTAGGTTAAAGTTTTCTTTGAGGGCATTAAAAGTAGATATTTCACCTTGTGAAATGACCTGTTCTATATATTTTATACCATATTGTGCCCAAACACTGGGATCTGGTACTGTCTGGAGGTGGGGGAGATTGGGGTTATACCACAAGGGGGTATGAGTAGAATAGTGAGTTTCCCCTCTAGGGAAGTAGATTAGGGCGGTTTTCCAGCTGTGTATAGTCGCTCTCATTAGGGGGGAAATTTTATTCTGGTTTTTGGTTCCCCTATATAACAAGTTTTTAAGGGCTTCATAAGAGTTTACCAATTTTGCTTCAAGTGTTGTACACGCAATGTCAGGGGGCGACGAGGCCCACCTCCATACCGTAACTAATTTTGTAGCTAGATAGTATAAGAACATATTAGGTGCTGCTAGGCCCCCTTTATCTGAAGGATGTTGCAGTGTTGTTAGAGCTGTTCTAGGTGATGTTCCGCCCCAATACATGGTATTCAGTAAGGATTTAAGCTTTTGGAAGAATTGGTTGGGGACCTGAATAGGAGCTTGTAAAAATAAGTAGGTGAATTTGGGTAACAGAACCATTTTAAAAAGATTAATACGACCAAGAAGTGTTAGGGGGAGGTTGTTCCAGTTTTTGGTTTTCTTTTCCATCAAGGTTAACAAGGGGTTTAAGTTAAGTTCAACAAATTGGTTCAGGTCCCTATGGATATGTACTCCTAGATATTTAAAGGTAGAGACCCAAGGTAGCTGAGCCTTATACCTGTGACTTTCAAGTTGAAACGTGTCTATTGGGAAAATTTGGGATTTCCCCCAATTTATAGATAAACCAGAGAATTCTGTATGTCTAATTATTACATTTAGTGCAGAGTCTAGGGCGTTATAGGGGTTCTCTAGGAACAGTAAAGTATCATCAGCGTACATAGCAACTTTCTCTGTAATAGACCCTATACACAAGCCTTTAATTTCAGCATTACATTTTAAAAGAGAGGCTAACGGTTCCATCGCAATTGCAAATAATAGGGGCGAGAGGGGGCATCCCTGCCTAGTCCCCCTAAAGAGCGAGAATAAGGGTGAGACTGTCTGGTTTGTTTTGATTCGTGCCACTGGATTATTGTATAACATGGCTGTCCAATTGAGAAAGTTGCCTTTGATTCCCATTTTTCCCATAGTTGCCCAGAGGTAGTCCCATTCCACGGAATCAAAGGCTTTTTCATTGTCAAGGGTCGCTATAATCCTATTTCCTGAGTTATCATGTGCGATGTTCATATTTGTGAAAAGTCTCCGAATGTTGATGTCTGTCATTCGGCCTGGGATAAAACCCGTTTGATCTGGAGAAATTATTTTGGTAATTACCAAATTAAGTCTTCGGGCTAAAATTTTGGCATCTACATTTATTAACGATATTGGGCGGTATGAGGCACAATTGAGGGGGTCTTTCTCAGGTTTCAGAATCAAAGTAATTAAAGTCTCGCTCATAGAGGGTGGCAGGTCCGCCCCCTCCAGAATCCCATTAAATAGAGGCAATAATAAAGGTACCAACAGTTTTTCGTATTTTAGATAAACATCAGTGGGAAGGCCATCTAGTCCCGGTGTTTTCCCAGGTGATAGGGATGAGATGGCTTCTTGTAGTTCTAATTCAGTAATAGGTCCCTCTAGCAGTAAACTGTCCTGGGGTTCAAGGGTTTGGAGGGGAATATCTTTAAGGTATGAAGAAAGAGTGTCCCTTGTGTGTTTAGTTCGAGAGGAATATAAATTTTTATAATATTTCACAAAAGCCTGATTTATTTCGTCTGGATCAGTAACAATAGTTCCTGTTGCATCCCTAATTGCTGGGATAGTAGTCAGTGGGGAGGCGTCTTTGGATAACATGGCTAATAGTTTGCCATTTTTATCTCCCGTTGCAAATATGTTGGCCTTGTAATACAACTGTGTTTTTTTAACTTGTGTTATTTGAGCGGTTTGTAATGCCGTTTGTGAGGCTTGGAATCTCAGTTTAGTTTGAGGGTTGGGACTTTGGCAAAACTCTTTCTCTGCCTGAGTCATTAGGGATTCTAAGTTGGCAATTTTCCTCCGAGCATTATTATTAAAACTCTTGATATGTTGGATAAATGCACCTCTAGTGTAGGCCTTCAATGCATCCCACATATTTTGGGGGGTGGTCGAATGTAGGTTTATTTCTATATGGGCTTTGAGATCCTCCTCTATAGGTTCAGTTATGCTAGCCTGTTGTACCCAAAAACTGTTAAGACGCCATATTCTGTCCGTAGCCCTGGGGTTCACTTCTATCGTTAGTAAAAGGGGTGAATGGTCAGATATACCTCCTGGTAGAATTTCAATTTTGGTCAGTTGAGAAAGGATTTCTGAGGAGCCCAGGGCTAGATCTATACGGGACATAGTATTGTGGGAAGCCGAAAAACATGTATATTTCTTAACATCTGGATGTTTTTTTCTCCACAGGTCACTAAGGCCAAAGGTGGAGGCCCAATTTAGAAGGGTTGAGGAGGAAATAACTCTTGGGTGAAGTCTGTCTTCCTGTTCAGACATTACAGCATTAAAGTCTCCTAGGATTATAATTGGGTGTAGGGGTAAAGTTAGAATTTTGTTCATCAGCATAGTTAACAAGGCCCCCGTGAAGGGAGGAGGTGAATACAGATTAGCTATGATATAACTTTTCCCATGCAAAGAACATAACAATATTACGAATCTACCTTCAGAGTCAGTGATAGTTCTGGTAAGGGTGAAAGAGCATTGTTTAGATACAAGAATAGATACTCCTCTGGCATAAGTGGAGTATGTGGAGTGAAAATAAGCTCCCAGCCATGGTTTTTGCAATGATCTCAATTTGTTTCCATCCAGGTGTGTTTCCTGGAGCAGAATCAAGTGCGGTTTGATCCTTCTTATCTGCTTAAACACCAGGTTTCTTTTTATGGGGTTACCCAAACCTCTTACATTCCAAGATAGTACTTTTACCTCAGCCATGATCTTCTGGCGAGGTGATGGGTAGAGAGGATGTCCTGATGTCGATCAAGTCTGTAGAGTAGTCCTGTTGGTTAGAGCTAGTGTTCCGGCTTCTTGCGGGTAAAGATCTGGTTAGGGAAGAAAGGGAGAAAAAACAGCAGAGCATGCACACGTTTCCATAAGAATTTCTGAGGCCCAGCCCACCCTACCCGCCCATCCCCAACTTGAGCAGGTTTTTTCCCTGTAACAATAAAACATGGTAAAACTTTTAGGAGGGGTGAGAATCAAAGAGTACTGTTTCCAGTTCCTTGATTCCAAAGTTCCGGTTAGGAGTTTGGATTAGATGAACTTCTTATGCAGCAGTCTTCCGGGAGGCCATGTTGGGCCTTTAAAGGGTGATGATGGGTGTTTCCAATATATGCCTATTCAGGTTCCTGAGGCTGTGTGGTCGGAAACTCGTGGCTCCTTTGGGGGGGAGGGCGGTGGGTTAGCAGACTCCAGCCATTTTTGTGTCTCCTCCGGTGATGTGAAGAAATAAGCTCTGTCATCTTTCACTATACGCAATCTTGCCGGAAAGGACATAGAGTATGGGAGTTGTAGTTTCCTGAGTTTTTCTTTTATTGCTGTAAACTTGAGTCTTTGGTTACGAACTTCCATAGAGAAGTCTGGGAAAATGGACACTCTCTGGTTTTCGAATTGTATAGATCCCAGGGTTCTGGCAGCTTGCAGTATTTTGTCCCTATCTCTGTAATTGAGTAAACGGGCTATGACTGGGCGAGGACGGGCACCTGGTGGTGGGGCTTTGCTTGGGACTCTGTGGGCCCGTTCTAACACAAAGTTCCGTGAAAATGTGTCTTTCCCAAATGTTTGCATCAGCCAGTTTTCTAGGAAGAGTTCCACTTGTCTTCCCTCTGCTCTTTCAGGTATGCCCACCACTCTAATATTATTGCGCCGCAATCTATTTTCCAGGTCGTCTGTTTTAGCTTGTAGGGCGGCAATTTCTCGTGAGTGCTCCCTCATGGTAGTTTGCAGAGGTTGTGTGGTGTCCTCTAGGTCAGAGATGCGTCTTTCTGTTTCTTGTGTGCGCTCTCTCAGCTTTTGTACATCTTGTTTCATAATATTAAAATCCAGTTTAATAGCATCCAGCCTGTTAAGTACTGTGGCATGGTTCATATGTAGTATTTGCAGTATTTCCCCTAGAGTCGGTTCAGGGTTTTCAGTTGTATTGGTAGGGGGGAGGGGTTACTCTCTGTGGGGCCTTCAGTGTTAAGAGTCATGGCTTCAGCTTGTTTTTCCCCTCCCTGGTTAGTTTCCCCGAGTGGGTAGCGAGCAAACCTCCCCAGGGCCTGAGCTGCTGAGGCGCTCACCTTATTCATGCGGGGGTTGCCGGTTTCTTCGCCCGTGTCTCTTTCTGGCATTGCAGGAGCGGGGCCGCCATTTTGGGAAGGTCCGCACTGTAGGTCGGGTCCCTTGCCGCGTGTTTGCGCCGGCTTATTTTTCGGCATTTTCTTGCCGTCGGTGTAGGGGCGGATCTTACCCGACCGAATATTGCAGGGTGAGCGGTCCAGTCGGTGAGTGCAGGGGAAATAACAGGGTGATGTCCCGGAGCTCCGCTTTTGTGCTGCCTACTCCATGCGCCGGTTGGCCACGCCTCTCTTCATACACATTTCTATTGCTGTTCCCATGCCAGATGGCTGTTATTGTGTGGGTTGGAAAACAATTAGCCATCTGATTTGGCTGGGTGCCACATCACTATGTAACACGTGTAAAATTCACACCTCATAAGATGCTAATTATTATTGTGATTAAATATTTAATGATGTCCATCACCTATTTTATTTTGTTCCAAAAGAAGTATTCGTTTTCGTTTAGAGGTGACACAAACGTGTTGGGTTTGTAATAGGAAGCAAATATTATACAGAGTTGCAATTATAGAAGAATCAGATATTGGGGGTCTTCTAGGTGGGCCCAGTGGAACACAAGCAGTTTCAACACATGCTATAGATATGGTGGGACTCTAAAATTAATTGGGTGTGGGGTTCTGATTACACAGTGCTTGAAGAGATACTGAAACCAGAAAGTAAACCTTTTTATATATCTATCATAACGTTGTCTTTGCATGCTATTTATAATTTGCCCAAAAATATTTGCCCAACACTTTTACATTACCTATCTGATCCCCCATGATCCTCTATGAGAGTGCTGCCATATTTGTGCAGCAGTAGTCCATTAGCATTAGAAGGGACAGTCAGGTTGGCAAAACAGTCAGTATCAGGAACTTCAAGTAACAATTACTTACAAAAGCAGACTTATCAGCCAAAAACATCAACATGTCCTATAGGTAAATGTTGGTGTATAATAATAGTTTGTAAGTATTTTGTTGCGTTATTATTGCTTTAAGGGTCATCATTCTTTTTATACGCATAAGCAGGGTTGGGGAGTCACAGAAAACAAAAAAAAGTGTCACTGTCCCACTGCCTACACAAAGGGTTATGAAAGTGAGCTCCATCCCCTATCTCATTACTTTCTCCTACATGGGAGTGCTGCACCTAGAGTTGCTGCTGCTGCCATTGCAAACAAAATTAAATGGGTGCTGTCCGCTGCTGTTACATTTCCTTCTTGCTAGGCAGCCAAGGTTGCCATCTCTATACCTGTTATCCCACAGCCTGAGTCCCTTCCCAGGGATTATTATCCCACTGTTACTATAGGCACCATCTCTCCCTACTATACCTGCTATCCCACAGCCACAGTCCCTTCCTACAGACTATTATCCCACTGCTACTATAGGCACCATCTCTCCCTACTATACCTGCTATCCAACAGCAACAGTCCCTTCCCAGAGACTATTATCCCACTGCTAACTATAGGCACCATCTCTCCCTACTATCCCTACTATCCCACAGCCACAGTCCCTTCCTAGAGACTATTATCCCACTGCTACTATAGGCACCATCTCTCCCTACTATACCTGCTATCCAACAACCACACTCCCTTCCCAGAGACTATTATCCTACTGTTACTATAGGCACTTTCTCTCCCTACTATACCTGCTATCCCACAGTCACACTCCCTTCTCAGAGACTATTATCCCACTGTTACTATAGGCACCATCTCTCCCTACTATACCTGCTATCCCACAACCACAGTCCCTTCCCAGAGACTATTATCCCACTGTTACTATAGGCACCATCTCTCCCTACTATACCTGATATCCCACAACCACAGTCCCTTCCCAGAGACTATTATCCCACTGTTACTATAGGCACCATCTCTCCCTACTATACCTGCTATCCCACAGTCACACTCCCTTCCCAGAGACTATTATCCCACTGTTACTATAGGCACCATCTCTCCCTACTATACCTGCTATCCCACAACCACAGTCCCTTCCCAGAGACTATTATCCCACTGTTACTATAGGCACCATCTCTCCCTACTATACCTGATATCCCACAACCACAGTCCCTTCCCAGAGACTATTATCCCACTGTTACTATAGGCACCATCTCTCCCTACTATACCTGCTATCCCACAGTCACACTCCCTTCCCAGAGACTATTATCCCACTGTTACTATAGGCACCATCTCTCCCTACTATACCTGCTATCCCACAACCACAGTCCCTTCCCAGAGACTATTATCCCACTGTTACTATAGACACCATTTCTCCCTACTATACCTGCTATCCCACAACCACAGTCCCTTCCCAGAGACTATTATCCCACTGTTACTATAGACACCATCTCTCGCTACTATACCTGCTATCCCACAACCACAGTCCCTTCCCAGAGACTATTATCCCACTGTTACTATAGGCACCATCTCTCGCTACTATACCTGCTATCCCACAACCACAGTCCCTTCCCAGAGACTATTATCCCACTGTTACTATAGACACCA
Organism: Xenopus laevis; assembly: GCF_017654675.1. Lineage (NCBI taxonomy): Eukaryota > Metazoa > Chordata > Amphibia > Anura > Pipidae > Xenopus > Xenopus laevis. Next base: position 32,365,689 of record NC_054376.1, read on the forward strand.
TCTCTCCCTACTATACCTGCTATCCCACAACCACAGTCCCTTCCCAGAGACTATTATCCCACTATAGGCACCATCTTTCCCTACTATACCTGCTATCCCCCCTTCCCAGAGACTATTATCTCAACTGCTACTATAGGTAGGGCTGCCATCAGGGGGGGGGACAGGGGCTGAAGGGGGGCCCTGGCAGTGCTACACTTTCGAAAGAGCCGGCCCCACTTGACAGTGCCGAAACCTGCGGCAATTTCCAAAGTCCCAAACTGTCAAAATCCGAAAAGTCGAACTACTGAAGCCCCAAAGTGGTGAAAAGACGCAAAGCCACGAAAGGAGGCGAAGTTGAAGTCCTGAAGCCACAAGTTCAATTCTACTGAACACCAATTTGTGGTTTTTTTAATCCCTTGGCCACCAATGTATTATTTCAATATTCTATAGACCCCTGCCACCTATGTTTTTTTTAAAAAAAAATATTCTTTGGGGCCCCGATTTTTTTTTTTTTTAACTTGTAACTTTTTTAACTTATAGGGGGCCCTGGTCACCAATTATTTTTTATGTAGCTGTGTATTCCCATGTCTATTTAATTACACAGTATTTGCTGCCTGCAGTTGCCGCACAAAGGGTTAAGAAGCAAAGCCCCGCCTCTCGCTGGTCCTCTCTTTCTCCTACACGGAAGTGCTGCAGCCTGTAATGACACAATGAGTCGGATGCAGCTGCCTCAGTGACCCTGTAACGGCACAAAGCTCCCTGTTTGCGTCACAGACATGGCTGACCATGACGACTGGAAAGTCTCCCTACGAACGTATTACTACAGCAAATTCTCTTTGTCCTTCTACTCCACTTTATTCTCGGTAGGTGCCGGTTACTGTAGTTGGGGCGGGAGGCTTTAGCGACGCAGCTGTGTTGTTTCATGTTTGGGAGCTTGCTGGGCGGGGCTCCACTAGGGGAATGAGATGCTCTAATAAAGAATATTCCCGGGGAGGCGTGGCTTCACGCAGCCCAGAGTCATTATTATAGTATTGTTATGGAGTATAACCAAAGGGAGGGAAGCCCATCTCTGCCTGTGGAGGGGCCCATCCCGTGCAGGAAATGCTAGAAGCAACTATACACAGGAACAGAGTGGGAAAGCTCTTGCCCCTGCCAGTAACCCTTCAGATGGTATCGCCCATCATCTGTTGGGAATGGACGTCTGGGTGGGGAGTTGCTAGGAGCTGGCAGCCATTACATCAGGAGGAGTCTAATATTAACGTGATTGTTAGGGAAGGGCCTCAGTGGGCATGTTGGCCAGTGCAGGGCTGCTCTCTAGATTGTATGAGGTTTGTCTGCTGAGTGTGTGATCCAGTCAGTTTAGAGTAAAAATGGACTGAATCCAGGATTCGTCTCCTTTAAGCAGGATTCAGATTCGGCCGAATCCTTCTGCCCAGCCGAACCGAATTATAATTTGCATATGCAAATTAGGTGCGGGAGGGAAATCGCGCAACGTTTTGTCACAAAACAAGGAAGTAAAAAGTGTTTTCCCTTTCCCGCCCCTAATTTACATATGCAAATTAGGATTCGGTTCGGTATTCGGCAGAATCTTTCGAGATGGATTCGGGGGTTCGGCCGAATCCAAAATAGTGGATTCGGTGCATCCCTAGTTTAGAGGAACACAAGTTTCTGGCTGCTTTTAAAGGAGTGGTTTACATTTGAGGTCACTTTTACTACTGTATGTTATAGAATATCATATTCCCAGCAACTTTGCAATTAGTCTACATTTTCGTCTTTTTTTTCCTTCTGACTCTTTTCAGCTTTCAAATGGGGGTCACTGATAGGGTTGCACCTGGCCGGTAAAAATGATGGTTGATCCCAGTGTTATTAATTAGGGATGCACCGAATCCAGGATTCTGCCTTTTTCAGCAGGATTTGCTGATGCCCGGCCAAACCAAATCCTAATTTGCATATGCAAATTATGGCGGGGAGGGAAATCACATGACCTTTTGTCTCAAAATGAAGAAGTTAAAAATGTTCTCCCCTTCCCAGCCCTAATTTGCATATGCATATGCCAATTAGGATTCGGTTCGGTATTCGGCCGAATCTTTCACAAAGGATTCGGGGGTTTGGCCGAATCAAAAATAGTGGATTCTGCGGATCCCTATTATTAATAGGGAAAAAAGATAAATGTATATATATATATATATATATATATATATATATATATATATATTTAAGCCAGTATTTTTTTCCAGAAAAAGTGGCAACCCTGGTCACCGATCCCATCGAAAAAGCAAATGCTCTGTAAGGCTATAAATGTATTGTTATTGCTACTTTTTATTACTCCTTTTCTATTCAGGCCTCTGTTATTCATATTCCAGTCTCTTATTCAAATCAGTGCATGTGTTGCTAGAATAATTTGGACCATAGCAACCAGATTTCTGAAATTGCAAACTGCAGAGCTGCTGAATAAAAAGCTAAATAACTCAAAAACTACAAACAATGAAAACCAGTTACAAATTGTCTCAGAATATCACTCTCTGCATCAGGGGTCCCCAAACTTTTTCACCCATAAGCAACATTCAGATTTAAAAAACATTTTGACCAGGGGACCACACAAAAACCTTTAGAGCAGGGGCCCACTCTAAGTATTATTTTCTTCCTCTCCTCACTCAATCTATATTCTCTTTTCTTTACATACTATAACCTATTATTCCATCTATTTAGCCTCTTTATTCTCATATAAATAGGGAATGGGCATGAAATAAGCTAAATGTTTAGAAGCAGGAGGGCCTACTGACACCTAGGCCCACCGGGAGTTTTCCTGGTATCCTGGTGGGCCAGTCCGACACTGAACACAAGCATGAAAAATGTTCCTGGGTGGTGCCAAGAAAGGGTTGTGATTGCCTATTGGTAGCCCCTATGTGGACTGGCAGACTACAGGAGGCTCTGTTTGGCAGTAAATATGGTTTATATGCAACCAAAACTTGCCTCCAAGCCTGGAATTCAAAAATAAGCACCTGCTTTGGGGCCACTGGGAGCAACATCCAAGGGGTTGGGGAGCAACATGTTGCTCACGATCTACATCATACTAAAAGTTAATTTAAGAAGGAAAGCTACTGAGGCAGATTACTGCCAAAAGATTAGCCGCAATAATGCAAGCTAGAAAACTATATTTTTACTGTAGAATGATTTACCATACCAGAGTAAACAGTTCCAGAAACTCTTATTTGGTGGTTTAGGATAGTAGCTGCCATATTAGCTTGGTGTGATATCACTTTCTGCCTGAGTCTCTCACTGCTCACTCATAGCTCAGATTACAGCAGGGAGTGGAGGAGGGAGGGGGGAAAGGGAGGGGAGAGAGGAGCAAACTGAGCATGCTCAAGCCCAAGCCCTGGTTAAGATGAAAACAGGAAGTCTGATACAGAAGCCCATGTGTACACAATAGAAGGATAGAAATGCTGTGGTTTTTTTTTGACAGAGCAGCTGCATTACTTTGAGGGTTTACTGGTGTATTTGTATAGACCTTTTTGATAAAGCTTACTTAGTTTTAGCCGCCCGTTGCTGCTTTCTGCCGTTTCCTTTTGGGCTTTAGTTTTAGTATTAAAGGTTTTGAGTTTTATTACTTCAAACAGTTTTTATATTTGGCTCTCACAATAAAGTGTACTAAAACAAGGGTGCGAGTAGGATGGTTCGTTAATTCACATTAGTCTTTGCCCCCAGCAGAGCTTACACTCTGAGTATGTATATACTCCAGGGCTAATCCTAACTTTAGTTTGGCAATCTGTGCAATTTAGCCATTCATGTTAGGGATCGGTGTAAAATATAAAGTTGATCAATCAGTAGCTTGAATCCTGGCCCATTTCTGGCAAGCTTAAAAACTCTGAAGTTTGTAGCGATCTAATAAATATTACTATCATTGTGGTCCTCACTATACCAGCTCACTCCCTTTTTTCTATGTGTTCTGAAAGTTTGACTCTTTAATGTGCACTACAGTGAAAATCAATATATAGTAATGTACTACTGTGTAAGGGCTGTTTTACATCCTCTATCCTTTTGTTTCCCCTTTTGTTTTGTACATCGCTTTCCTATGGTTGTATTGCCTATATGTGGTGTGACTGTATTTTATTTATTACTGTTTTGTCAATTGATTTCCTAAACATACGCTGGTAAACAGATTGGTTCCAGTTTGCGCTGCAACCTTTGTCATTATCAGTCAAAGGCTCACTGTTGTATAGAGCTGCTTTTTCTATGTGCCCTGAACAGGGAATTCTCCTGCTCCTGCCATCTCTCATTTGTGCCTTGTAAAGCCAATAAATATGCTTCTTTCATTTCCGCCATTTTATTACCTGTCTGAACAATTCATACCGGGTTCTGTTGTTAGTGGTTGGACATTTGGCAAGTTGGTTGTTACTTGCACGAAAATATGCAAAGTCTTGTTTGAAAATAATTGAATTTATGTACTTGCATATACAGGTACATGTACATTTTGTCTGTTATTGGTTTTGTTTTTGTTTCTTTTAAAAAAAACCTCTCTGAACCACAATGTGTTTTAAAGGTATAATAACATAGTGTTTCAACAGATATTATTAGCAGGGATCCCATAAAAATATTGAAACCCATGGGAACCTGTAGAGAGATTAAATATATTAAGGATGTTGTTTACTAAACTCAGGCTTTTTGGGGAAAAATGCTAATTTCTTTAGATTTATTAAAGCCTGATGCACAAAAAAGCTAGAATCCGAAAATCCGCCATCTTAGACCTGCAGAGGTTGTGTACAAGTCAGTGGCAGAGGTCCCTATCCAATTTTGAAGTTCCTGTGGTCTGCACTGGAATTAGCCCGAAAAACCTACCAAAAATGTGGGCTTTTTAGGGAAAAAAACTGAAAAATCAAGCGATTCGGGGAAAAAACTTACAGGTTTTCGCTCGATATTATCGAGTTTTTACCCGAACCGATTGAATTGAGTTTTTTTAAATAATAAATAAGATCAAGTCGTGGATTCTAATTTGGTCGCACTTATTTTAATTAACAAATCTGAGAAATTCGGATTTTGATAAATAACCCCCTTAATGTTTTCAGTGTTATACTGTATGGAAACTACAGTCTGAAAAGAGAAGTGATTTTTTTTCTCTTTAAATTGTATTTTACTGTATTTGTGCTTGAAAACAGATTATTTACATCCATGTTGATGAGAAAAATGGTTGGGAAAGGTCTAGGGATGCATCGAATCCAGGATTCGGTCTTTTTCAGCAGGATTCGAATTCGGCCGGATCCTTCTGCCCGGTCGAATCTGAATCCTAATTTACATATGCAAATTAGGGTCAGGGAGGGAAATCATGTGACTTTTTGTCACAAAACAAGGAAGTTAAAAATGTTTCCCCCTTCCCATCCCTAATTTGAATATGCAAATTAGGATTCGGTTCGGTATTCGGCCGAATCTTTCACAAAGGTTTCTGGGGTTCGGCCGAATCCAAAATAGTGGATTTGGTGCATCCCTAGAAAGGTCAGTATTTTGTGATTCCTTCCCCTCCAGTTTTATTTGAGATGGGGAACTATCCAGCACCTTGGACAGCTTCTTCTTAGTTAATAATAGGGGGAATAGAGACTTCCTCATTCATTTCCCATACCAGGCTTTGCCACAGTCAAATATATTACAGGTATGGGACCTGTTATACAGAAAGCTGGGGTTTTCCAGATAACAGATCTTTCCGCAATTTGGATCTTCATACCTTAAGTCTACTAGAAAATCATGTAAACATTAAATAAACACAATAAGCTGTTTTTTCATTTTTAAAAATTTGGATTATAATGGAGTCTATGTGACACAGCCTTTCGTAATTCAGAGCTTTCTGGATAATACATGTATATAAAAATGACATTCATATGTTGGCAGCTATAATCTCCTGAGTGGCAAAGGTCAGTATTTTGTGATTCCTTCCCCTCCAGTTTTATTTGAGATGAGGAACTATCCAGCACCTTGGACAGCTTCTTCTTAGCTAATAATAGAGGGGAATTCATTTCCCATGCCAGGCTTTGCCACAGTCAATATATTACAGGTATGCGGCAGAAAGCTGGGGTTTTCCAGATAACAGATCTTTCCGCAATTTGGATCTTTATACCTTAAGTCTACTAGAAAATCATGTAAACATTAAATAAACACAAGCTGTTTTTTCATTTTTAAAAATTTGGATTATAATGGAGTCTTCAGAGCTTTCTGGATAATACATGTATATAAAAATGACATTCATATGTTGGCAGCTATAATCTCCTGAGTGGGAAAGGTCAGTATTTTGTGATTCCTTCCCCTCCAGTTTTATTTGAGATGAGGAACTATCCAGCACCTTGGACAGCTTCTTCTTGGCTAATAATAGGGTGAATAGAGACTTCCTCATTCATTTCCCATACCAGGCTTTGCTACAGTCAAATATATTAATGGTATGGGGCCTCTTATACAGAAAGCTGGGGTTTTCCAGATATCAGATCTTTCTGCAATTTGGATCTTCATACCTTAAGTCTACAAAAAAATCATGTAAACATTAAAAAAACACAATAAGCTGTTTTTTTCTTCCAATAAGCATTACTTATATCTTAGCTTGGAACAAATACAAGGTACTGTTTTATTATTAAAGAGGAAAAGGTAATAATTTAAAAAAAAAATTGGATTATAATGGAGTCTATGTGAGACAGCCTTTTCGTAATTCAGAGCTTTCTGGATAATACCTGTATATAAAAATGACATTCATGTGTTGGCAGCTATAATCCCCTGAGTGGCTGGATATTATTTTGAGAGTGGGTTGTGGGGCAGTATTGATAACTGAATACTGTAGGCTGGATGTGTCAGCAGTTTCTACAGTATAGTGAATGTGTTAGGGACAATAGATCGTAAGATCTGGCGGGGCAGGAAGTGACAATGAGCAATCTCTGTAAAGTTCTGCATGTGCATGACATTGTGCTATATACATAAAGAACAGGTATTGGATCCGTTATCCAGAAATCCGTTATCCTTCCTAATTACAGAAAGGTTGTCTCCCATAGACTTCATTTTATCCAAATAATCCATATTATCAAAAATGATTTCCTTTTTTTATATTATAAGAAAACAGTAGCCTGTACTTGATCCCAACTAAGATATAATTAATCCTTACTGGAGGCAAAACCAGCCTATTGGGTTTATTTAATGTTTACATTAGTTTTTAGTAGACTTAAGATATAAAGATCCAAATTACAGAAAGATCTTTTATCTGGAAAACCCCAGGTCCCGAGCATTCATTATAACAGGTCCCATATCTATACAGTAAAATAACTTTATAACCCACCAAAATAACTCCCGTATACTCCTAATCTTCTTTTATTTAGTACATCATCATACTAAGGGGCATATTTATCAAGGATCAAAAAGACTAACCGAAATGAAGTCAAAGTTGTTGTTTTTTTTGGTCGAATAGGTCCATTTTTGATCGAATAGGTCCGTATTCGGCCGAATTCGAATTGAAGCAATAGCGCATTCGATCTAATTCAATTCAAAGTTTTTCCCAAAAAAAACCCTTAGATTTTTCCACCAATTGACTCCAAATAGGTTCTAGGAGGTCCCCCATAGGCTAAAACAGCAATTCGGCAGGTTTTAGATGGCAAGTCGAATCTTTAAAGAGACAGTACATACGATTTTCGAATTTTATTCGAATCAAATTTGGACTATTACCTAGTCGAAGTACACAAAAAATAGCTCGAAATTAGATTTTTTTTCATTCGAAAATTCACCTCGACCCTTGTTAACTCTGCCCCGTAAACTTAACTCAAAGGTGAACAACCCCTTTAAGGTTGCCCATATATAAGTATATAAGGACCACTCAATGTGCCGTAGAAAACAACTATTTGTTGCAATCTCACAAACAAGAAAAGTAACTGATTTCCCAGTGAATTAAAGCTGACATTACAGATTAATGACTTTGTTGTGTATTCCAGATGCTCAACGGTTAATTTATTAGCAGCACTTTTTTAGTGATGACTTGTCAGCCAAATTCTTCGGCAGTAATTCCATATTTTAAATTAATTTGAGTGACGTATTGGCTTGCCACATACGCTTGGAGTTGTGTGGCCTTGTGGCATGTGTCCCAGTAGAATGCCTGTATATCGTCCGTATCGGAATTAAGTACATTTCTAATGAGATTGTATGCGTTTTTGACATAGATGTTGTTATGACACATAATGAATAACTACAATGAATGAATAATTAATTGCTGCATTTTTGTTACATGAAGTCTCAGGGGCAAAGGCAGGATTTTGTAAAGGGGAGGAGGGAGAGAGCTTCGGAAAATAAACAAGTCTCCTCAGACGCGAGAACATGAAATAACAGAGATGACAAGAGTTATGGTTATATGCCTTTTTATCCACAATTAGGCATCCAAAGATAATTTAATGTGCATGGGTATAACAACTCATACCATTGTATCATCCTACTCTAATGACTGCAGTAGACAGCAGAGTTTTCAGGGTGAATAGAACCTCGTCTTCATCTGCCTTCAGTTTTTGTCTTGTAGGCAAAGCATAACACAGTCTATTCCCTAGGCTAATGGCATATGGATAAGCTGAAATTCATCTAAATTGCCTCTTTATATTTTGATAGCAACTTTACTTTTTTTAATTTTCTCCCCCTTTTTACCATGCATTCTGCCTTTCCATTGAAATTGTTACATGTTTTCTATTACAGGTATAGGCTCTGTTATACGCTGTGCTTAAATTGGAGTGAAAAAAGGGGATGCGGCGTGCTAAAACAAGTCCCTCCCACAGCCATAAGCCACACCCATTGTTATAAAAAGCCTACACCAATACATTCTTCTTTCACCCACTTTAAAGCAAAGCAATTTTGCTATTTCCTTTTTGGTATTTCCTTCTAATGCACAGTTTGATGCCCAGTATGCGTAGATTTACGTGGGACCTGTAGGGACCCCAAAATTTAAATTGTGCATATGACTTTTCTTGGCTGCCAATTCAGCTTCTGCAAACACAGCACCTTTTCTGTGTATTGTGTGTCATAACATAGCACAACCCCATCATATTCTATATTACCCAAGATTATTTCATATACTTTATATCATTCTCTCGCTATTCCTTTATCTGCTTCTGTTTAATACCTTAATTTTCTCTTTGTGTTTCCCCTGTTTTCTTTTTCTCTCCTTGTGTTTTTAGAGCATTGTTGCACTTGAACCATTTGTTGTGATCTGCCTCATTTTCTTAAAGGAATTGTTCATTATAAAAATAAAAACTGGGTAAATAGATAGGCTGTGCAAATTAAAAAATGTTTCTAATATTGTTAGTTAGCCAAAAATGTAATGTATAAAGGCTGAAGTGACTGGATGTGTAACATAATAGCCAGAACACTAATTCCTGCTTTGCAGATCTCTTGGTTTCCCCTGATTGGTTACCAGGCAGTAACCAATTAGAGACATGAGAGGGGCCACATGGGTCATAAGTGTTTGCTTTTGAATATAACCTGCTTGCAATTGCAAACTCACTGAACAGTTATGTCCCATGTGGACCCCCTTAAAGGAACTGTTCAGTGTGAAAATAAAAACTGTGTAAATAGATAGGCTGTGCAAAATAAAAAATCTTTCTAATATAGTTAGTTAGCCAAATATGTAATGTATAAAGGCTGGAGTGAACAGATGTCTAATAAAACAGCCAGAATCCAACTTCCTGCTTTTCAGCTCTATAACTCTGAGTTAGTCAGCGACTTGAAGGGGGGCCACATGGTACATTTCTGTTCAGTGAGTTTGTAATTGATCCTCAGCATTCAGCTCAGATTCAAAAGCAACAGATATGACCCATGTGGCCCCCCCTCAAGTCTCTGATTGGTTACTGCCTGGTAACCAGGGTAACCAGTCAGTGTAAACCAAGAGAGCTGAAAAGCAGGAAGTAGTGTTCTGACTGACATGTTATACATCAAATCACTCCAGCCTTTATAGATTACATTTTTGGCTAACTAACTATATTTGAAACACTTTTTATTTTGCACAGCCTATCTATTTACCCAGTTTTTATTTTTACACTGAACAATTCCTTTAAAGTCGCTGACTTTTAGGGGGTTAGAGAGCTGAAAAGCAGGAAGTAGTGTTCTGGCTATTATGTTACACACCCAGTCAATCTAGCCTTTATACATTACATTTTTGGCTAACTAACTATTTAAGAAACATTTTTTTTTATTTTGCACAGCCTATTTACCCAGTTTTTATTTTTACCCTGAACTTTTCTTTTAATGTGAGTCATTTACACAACTTGTAAGGTAATTGCATTGCAACATACAATATACTATAAAGTAATTTTAGTAATAAAAAGACGCTTTCAGTTTAGACATCCAAAATGGGGCAGACTCAGATGGAATAAGTTCATCATTTGAGGCAGGTTCAATTAAGATGTCAGATTCCAGGTTTAGACTAGCCTGCTAGGGTACGACAGTATCTCGTAGGCTATAAAGAATACCATTAGCCCTTTTTTCCATCATAAGCAATTATAAGCTCTATCACATTTTGGCTTTGTCTCCTTCTCATGGATCTGAAGGTGGGTCCTTGATGTCAGGTCTCTGATGGGCCCTAGGAAACCTAGTCCAATACTGGCAGCATCACTCACTGGTTATTGGAAAGACACGACCATCTGTATGTTCTTTTGAAGCACAATTCTAAGTTTAACACTTTTTTTCCGAGCCATCAGCATTATTTACAAAACTAACATTTTCTGTTCCTGCAAACATGAATCCTAAGATATGTGGAATAAAGACTCTTCTGAGAGGCTTTAGGTATTGGGTTAGAACATTGTGGAGGCTAGGTAGATTTTTCTTGTAAATATTGGCAGCTGGATTCCCCCCTATCAGAGCAAACACGTTATTCTGTCATTGCATTCCATTAGCTTACAAATCAGGCTGTATTGGATAAATCCATTATGTAATTCTGTGCCAAGTTCAGGTCTTCCTCAAAGTCATGTTCACTTGGGCGGACATAAGAGCTCTTACGAGAAATTTCTATATTCTCAAACTTAACTGCCTTAACTAGAAAGGATAATAGCATGCAATATGATGAACTGCGTAACTTGATGGCGCTATATAAATATATATTGATGATGAATATATTGTAATATCTATAGTAACCACAAGCTCTGCTGTCAGTAGTACCAGAATATACATCATCTGATAATGTGCTCCAGGCCCGTTTACAAGAATTGAGAAGACTTTAGACTGTTTTCTGGGCCTAGAGCAGTAAATTAAGAGAACAATGTGGTGAAGAACTGTGGCACCAGAGCCTTGCCCGTGACTGGCAATTACACAGGTCCTCTTTTATTTTTATTTTTTCCTGACAGGTAAAACCAAGTCACCACCTGAAATAAATTTTTAGACAGCAACAGTGATCTGACCTCAAACTGTTGTTTTGGGCTAAGTCTTCCTTTGTTGCTTAACAGAGAAACTTTCTCCTTCATCTTGTCTCTTAAGACTTGGCACTTGTTGGATGTAATCATATTTTTGTATTTATTTCCATTCTATTATTATACTGACTAAAAGTCGTATGGATAACTTCAATAGTAATGTTGGTGCAAATGCTTGAAGTGGCCACTTTTTTAAACACATGTCCAATGAGCCATAACAAAGATAGACAATATCCTCTAATGCCCTAGACATGAGCCCACCCTATAAAAAATGTGGCATGCCCCTCAAATTAGTTTTAAAAAATTGCTTACACATAGATTTTTAATAGTTATGACTTTTTGTAAGGGCCCGAAGGCGCAGTTGAAGTGCGGACCAAGGAGGAGGCAGGTAGTCAGCGAGTTCGTGGCACAAAGGGATCAGGCAGAAGAATAGTCGAGGTACAGGCAAAGGGTTCAATCCAGGCAGCAAGGGGTCAATCCGAATAACAGGCAAGGTTGGTACACAAGAAATCAGTCAATAATATAACTCCCAGGAATCACGAAGATTAACCTATACTTGGGCAAAGTTAGCAATGTCCAGGGGATTTAAATAGGCGAGTTTTGGCGCCAAGATTTGGACGCGATGACGTCATGACGCTGACGCCAGCGTCAAGACGCTAACGTCGTGACGCCGACGAACGTTCTGACGCCGGCGACCGTTCCGTCGCCGGCGACCAATCGGAGAGCGGGAGGCAGCCAAAGTCATCACACAGGGACCAGCAGGATCCACATGGGGGAGGAAGGAGTCGCCATCTTGGACGCCGTCGCCATCTTGGACGCCATGGCCAACACGAGGGTGAGAAACTTCAGTTTCCATTACACTTTTGAAGGCAATCCCGCTTTAAAAAAAGAAAAGTCGCCTGCGTTTATATTACAACTTTAATTCCTTTTCTGGCATACAGGTTATGATGTCACTGAAATAAGATTGAGGAAAATGTAGCTTCGTTTTACCAGTTCGCCTGGTCTGAGGTGACGAAGTAAACTCTGGCTAAAGAGGTAACGTTCAGTAAAATTTGCATCTTGGTGAATTTGAGGAAAAAGTCGCCTGGCCATAGGGTGCGAACAAATGCTAGCGACGGTCTTGTTTACTAGTAAGTTGTCTACGCCTGTTACTGAATTGGCAATGTCCCTGACAATGAGATTTGTAGCAAATATTCACTAGCGACGGCCACTTCGCGCTTTAGTGAATCTGCACCTTTAATCGTTTACCGGGAAAGCAGTGGTGCAGAGAGAGCTATTCAAGGGCTTTTAAACAATCACACAACTGATACAATTTATGAATGAATTTTTGGCCAATCAAGCAGCAGAAGTCACTATGGCCCAAAAATAAAAAATGTTTTTCACTGTATCAATTGCCGGACTAATGCTGGTAGGGCTCACTGACCGTGCCAAACAGTATGGTCCCTTGAAATCCCCCTATAATGGGTTAACTCAAGCAACATAAAATAATGCCTCCTTGTAAAGATCCCGAGATATAATATTCTCTCTTACAAATTGTCTGAAGTCGTTTCAAGAAGCATTTGACTTGGTTGATTAAAAACACGGATGTTTAATTAATGGATCCATTTCAATTGAGCCTAAATGCCACTTCACAGTTTCCCACTGAGAACATTTAAGTCGGTTGCATTTAAATTGTGTTCTTCGCTTCTGAAGACGTGTGGGGTTAAGGATTCTTAACCAATTCTAAACCAATTAAAAAATGCTAATTACTCAGGAGAGCAAAGGGGGCAGTAGGGAAGATCCAGGGCACACCACTGCATTTTTTTCCCTTCAAAATACTTGATGATAAAGAGAATTGTCAAGCTATGCTTTTGAGCATTCATATGTAGGTGTATATGTATAGCTTTTAGGAACACCATTCACTCCTTTATTCAGCAGAAGATGTGTATCCTGAACCCTTGCCAGAGAAACGGACTATAACAAAGCAAGCGACTGACTCGCCTGTTCCACCACCTGGAAAATACATTTTAGCAGATGACTATCTGACAATAGATAATTGCTTGATATAAAAGCCTGGTAACGACATTGCTGGTAATTATATCACTAGCGAGACTACAGGTGCTTATATCAACAATAACAATCACTCGGTATGTGATATCCCCATGACTATTGCTTGAATGAAACCGGAAAGGTAATACTAGAACACAATCAACAGAGAATGAAAGTTCAGTAAATTTCTATAACTCCAAAGACTTTACTTTGCTTGGTCAGTGCTACCCTACTGTAGAAGGAATTCACTCCAGTAAATATTCTGATGATTATGGACTTGGGTTTTTATCAATGTTTGCACCTTACTTAGAGTGTTCTGTACAGCATAGCATCCATCTTGCCCAAGTGCACCCATTGTTGTTGAACCCTGCCTTATTGATTACAGGGTCAGACTCACAATTAGAAGCCATGTATATAGATAGCACAGGTTGAGTGGCATCTAATATCCCAACTTTGTTAAATGAGAGTCCCAGCTCTGTTGCAGCATTGGACTTTAACGGGCACTGCATACCTGCTTTTGTCTACTGCTATACAGCCTTGTCTATTGCTATTGCTATACAGCTTAAGCCAGCAGTTTGTCTCTATAAAGGAGAACAAAACCCCCTAAAAATAATAAAAACCCCTACCCACCACCCTACATAGTCCCCCCTCCCCGCTTAGGTGGTAGGTGATTACCCCCGAAAGTGCCCCTAATTAATTTCGTATAGGTGCAGAGGAGCTCATGGGCGCCATCTTCCTGCTCTACGGATTTCTTCGGGTCCTCTTCCTTCCCTTCGGCAATTTCTGTCACTATTGGCGCATGTGCAGTTGCTATGAACATCAAGACTGCTCCAACTGTGCATGTGCCAATATGATGTTCACTTCCCGAAGAATACAGAAGAGCCGGAAGATGGCACCCATGAGCTCCTCTGCGCTTACTCTGCACCTATACGTAATGAATGAGTAAAGAATTAGGGGCACTTTTAGGGGTTATCTCCAATGCTGGGGGGAGGGGAAGCAGGGAGGGGGGACTATATAGGGTAGTGGGTAGGGTTTTTTATTATTTGGGGTTTTAGTTCTCCTTGAACTCTCCTGGCCAGACTCCATATGCACTGCATAGTTCTAGATTTTTTTCCCCAACATATAAGGCAGGCTTATTAAAAGGCATGGTTACAGCCTGCAATATATTGGCAGGTGGCTAGTGTAAATAGTATCTTACTTATTTTAATGCCCAAACAAGTGTCAAAAACATTGCATTATTATTACATTAAAGGAACAGTTCAGTGTGAAAATAAAAACTGGGTAAATAGATGGGCTGTGCAATATAAAAAATATTTCTAATATAGTTAGTTAACTAAAAAATGTCATGTATAAAGGCTGGAGTGACTGGATGTGTAACATAATAGCCAGAACACTACTTCCTGCTATTCAGCTCTATAACTCTGAGCTAGTCAGCGACTTGAAGGGAGTGCAATTGATCCTCAGCATTCGGCTTAGATTCAAAAGCAACAGATATGACCCATTTGGGCCCCCTCAAGTCTCTGATTGGTTACTGCCTGGTAACCAGGGTAACCAGTCAGTGTAAACCAAGAAAGCTGAAAAGCAGGAAGTAGTGTTCTGGCTATTATGTGAGACACCCAGTAACTCCAGCCTTTATACATTACATTTTTGCCTAACTAACTATATTAGAAACATTTTTTATTTTCTATCTATTTTGGCAGTTTTATTTTAATACTGAACAATTCATTTAAGTGGCACAAATGCTCTTGCCTTTAATTATTTTCTGCCAGTGTTTTTTTATTGTATCTGTAAATGAATACATGGCAGTTTTTTTTTCGAGGGATGCAGGCAGTACATGGCATGATTAGAGAAGGGACACAAACAATTGAAATCTCAACAACATAAAACCTATTTAAATAACTGGCACACATCCACTACAGGTTGGGTGCAAGTTTATGTGACTTACAACTCCTCCCTCCAAAAACAGTTCTACTTCTAGCATTGTATTTATTTTTTGTTAGTTTGTGTGTATTCAATTGAATGAATTCTAGTGGTTGTAGACTTGCCTTTGTCTCTAAACGCTTGGGCTCTGTGTCCTGTACTGTTCTGAGACCAGTCCAGTTTGCCTGCTGACATCAACTTTACTAGGGAGCAAGCCAATATTATTATCAGAATCTGTCTTGACATCAGCAATGCACAGAACTCTGCACCCATCTGCTAAACTTCCCTCAATCAAAGCAGCAATTTGTATAGGATCAGAAAGTTCTGAATTATGGAAAAGCCATCTCCTATAGACTCTATTTTATCCAAATAATCCAAATTTTTAAAAATCATTTCCTTTTTCTCTGTAATATTAAAACAGTACCTTGTACTTGATCCCAACTAAGATGGAATTAAACCTTATTGTAAGAAAAACCAGCCTATTGAGTTTATTTCATGTTTACATGATTTTCTAGTAGACTTAAAGTATGAAGATCCAAATTCCAGAAATTTCCTTTATCTTGAAAACTTCAGGTCCCGGGCATTCTGGATAAGAGATCCCGTGCCTGTACTAAGGTGGCCATCACTAGTGATCTTTGGAAAAAAAGCATCTCAAAAGGGAACTTCATTTTTTATTACCTTTTATCGTGGTCAATTTGTTGTTGGTTTTCCAGTTTTTTTTTAGTTCAGCAGCACTACAGTTTGTAATTTTATAGCTGGTAACTAGGTTCTTTTTTGGCAACCAGGCAGTGGTTTGAATGACAGATTGGAAGATGAATATGAGAGGATTTGACTAGAAAGATATGTAACAAATAAAGTTGTAGTCTCACAGAGCTGAGCTGCTAGGGTCAGTGACCCCCATGTGAGAGGCAGTAGAAGGCATAATGAAGAAAAGCTGACAAGTTGACATTCTGTGACATACTAAATGGTGAATTGTTTAATTTAGGCATAATTTAGGCAAGGTTGCCAAATGAGTGGATCTTTGCTTGATTCATCCACCCACCAATTAAATTTTAGAAATTACTGATTGGTCTATTTCTAGTCCATATTTCATGCAGGTCTCTTTCACAGGCAAATAAGCTGCCAACTGTGCCTGGAAGAACTGAATCAGTACCTTATATCTTCTGTATGGACAGCCAAGCAAGTTGATATTTAAAAAAAAATCCAATGTGTTTACTCCAGTTGCAGTTTCAACTCTTCTGAAAATGAATGGGAAATTGCAATTCAAGGTTATTTTTTGTGTTGTCATTTAAAGGGGTTGTCCACCTTTTTACAAAGTCATAGAAGTCTGCAAAAAACATTTCCCCAACACAACTGTTTTTGATAATGTCACAAATTACGCAATAGTTAATATTTTTTTTGGCTGGATTTCTGTTGGGGGAATATGTTGTCAATTGAAATGGATGCCCATAGAAATAATGTATCTTTCAAGAGGTCAGTAGATTGAGCTAATGCTTATGGCAGTGACAAATCAATTGTTTTAAATATACAATTAATGAAAAAAATGTCAGTCCCTTAGGTTATTTCTTGCCGATCACCTCACAGTCTCTCAGCTGTGGAAAAAAGAATCCAAACAAATGTGTATACTTCCAGGAAAATATGCACAAGGGATCAGCGCCTGTGGCAACAGAAATAAGGAACTCCCATAGCGTAATACGTTCAATATAGATGGTAAATATCACCATGTGCTTTTAGTTAGCTTATTCTGTAAGTGCTCCCCTTTCCCTTATATATATCTGGTTGAGGGAAACAAGTGTTAGAGGGGTGCAGAGTAAAAACAATTTTCTTCAGTGCAGCAATGGGTCCACACAGTTTTAAAACACCTCCACCGTTTGGAAGAATTGCCTACTTACAAACCACTCTCGTGGCCAAACGTGTTCATTAACTCCTCCTGTACGATCTTAACTTAACCTCGCATCCTCCATGGATAATAATAGTATTAAGCAAATCAGGTAGCACCTTGTAAATTTAAATTAAAATTGGGGTTATATAGGTGAACTACAACTCTCACTGCACAGAATCACCATAGGTAGAAACTGCACTTAAAATGATCCAAAAGGTGAACTAAAGCTCTCACAAACTGTATGTGGCTCCCCTTGTATATTGTGTATTGTGCATTGTATAATGTGTACTGTGTATTTTATAACGATGTATGACTATCTTTGATTAACCGACCAGTTTTAGCAGTTAACTTTGAGGGAGATGTGATTGGCCACGAATGTGAAGGGAGTTCCCCACCACAATCCAGCTCCCCAACGAAACTCTCACGATAGGGAAAGACGTACGTGTAATGCGCACAGAACAGGAAGTGAGCGCACTGGAACGCATAAGGCGGAACGCGGAAGTGCGAACAGCTACCGAGACGAACGACCGGAAATAGTTTAAAAAGGGCAATGTGTTTTTTAACAATTAAGCCTCTGATGAAGCTGTGAGTAACAGCGAAACGCGTTAGGTGAAGGAGAATACTTATCAGTCCAGTACGAGTACCACAAGGAGGTCTAAATCCGGCTGGCAATCACCATCCTTTGGGACTTTGAAAAACCACAACAAATTGGACTGAATTTGGACCGATTTTATTGAGAACAAAATGTGAGTGTATTTATTGTTTTTAAGAATTATTTTAAATAAAACGTTATTATACTATTTCCAGTTTTTCTATCCCTCCCTTGGAGTCCATGGAGGATGCGAGGTTAAATTAAGATCGTACAGGAGGAGTTAATGAACACGTTTGGCCACGAGAGTGGTTTGTAAGTAGGCAATTCTTCCAAACGGTGGAGGTGTTTTAAAACTGTGTGGACCCATTGCTGCACTGAAGAAAATAGTTTTTACTCTGCACCCCTCTAACACTTGTTTCCCTCAACCAGATATATATAAGAGAAAGGGGAGCACTTACAGAATAAGCTAACTAAAAGCACATGGTGATATTTACCATCTATATTGAACGTATTACGCTATGGGAGTTCCTTATTTCTGTTGCCACAGGCGCTGATCCCTAATGCTTATGGCAGTAGAGCAGTGGTTTATTCATAGTTAAAACTTTTGCATGAGAGATCTTGCGACAACACTTTCATCCTGTCACTTCCACAGGAGAAGGCTAATTCTTTTCTCTTATCTGTATTTAGCTTTGTCGTTTGGTTGGTATTGAGATCCAGACTTCTGACATAATAATTAAGAATAATCATATCAGCTTGTTTTTATAAGAGAGGAAACAATGGGATGTATGAGATATTCGTATATGATCTTATATAGTAGAAAATATTCTATTGCAAAGCTTCTAAGAGGAAATTTTAGAAGTTTTAAACTGGAGATGTTTATTGATGCTCATCTACTCGAGGGGCCACTTCTGGTTATTCTGCAAGACACGGGTATTGGCATCTGGGGCTTGCTGGAGGTTTTAGTTCAAAATAGCAAGTCTCAGGAGGTGGATCTCTTGCTTAATATTTAATAATGGGGCTTGTATAGGAATTGGAACCCCATGCCATCTATGCAGAACCTTTTAAAGGAGCATAGATCTGTGGGATTAAGATAATTATTCTGCCTCTTAGTATATATTCTGGATGAAGTCCTACCAGTACTTTACTAATACTTTGTAATTTTGATATCCAGTTCAATTGGCTATTTGGTAGCCACTACATGTACTGGCAGCCAACAGGAGGCTCTGTTTGGCAGTACATCTGGTTTTAGACAACCAAAACTTGCTTCCAAGCCAGGAATTCAAAATTAAGCACCTGCTTTAAGGCCACTGAGAGCAACATTCAAGGGGTTGGTGAGAAACATGTTGATAACGATCCAATGGTTGGGGATCACTACTCAAGATGAAGGCTTAAAGGAGAATTCAACACCCTAATTTGCATCCCACTTCCCCCCTACCCTAAATAGTTCCCCCTCCCTCCTCCCCCCTGGCACCCTGGGCAAATGCCCCTAACTTTCGACTTACCCCTCCTTGCAGGTCCTGTCCAGCGGAGTTCACAGCAGCCATCTTGTCTCCTTCGGTCTTCTTCCTGTAGTGATCGGCATTTTCTGGCGCATGCGCAGTTGGAGGAATCTTCCGTTGCCGAAAGTCACGATATTTCCGCTTTGTTTTTTTTTTTACCGAAGATTTTGTGACTTTCGGCGCATGCGCAGTAGCTCCTCAACGGAAGATTCCTCCACAAGATGCTGTGAATTCTGCTAGACAGGACCTGCAAGGATGGGTAAGTAGAAAGTTAGGGGCATTTGCCCAAGGTGCCAGGTAGGCCAGGGGAGAGGAGGGAGGGGGGCCTATTTAGGGTAGGGGAATGCAAATTAGGGGGTTGAATTCTCCTTTAAGCTTTAGTCCCTTAGGCAGCGGATCGGTGCGTCTAGTCTAAGACTAGGGCCTTAAAATAAATAAATAGATTTTCAGGTAAGGTTATTGGCTGTGGTCTCGCTATTGCAGGGACCACCATGCGGGAGGGACAAACATGAGTCCTGTAGGGGGGCAAAACATTGGGCTTCCTTCTTAAGGAATGGGTTATGACCAGGTTGTAGATAGAGATTGGGCTGACCAGGACAGAATTGTGCAGCTTAGGGGTGGACCCAGCTCAGTGTATGGGAACCCACCAATCCTCACAGCAACCCTGTGTATGGCTGGAGCAATACTGATCTGATGTTCTCCATTGCTGGTAGTAGTTCACCAAAGATTTAGCAAACATGCAGAGGGAATAGGCCATGGCATTCGACTAAGCTGATTACACATGGTCAGACAATGAACACATGGATGAATCAGCACCCATGCCTCATCCGAGCAACTGCAAAACAGCTGCATTTGGTCTTAAAGTGGCAATTTCAGCATTGCATTTGTGATATGCTTGTTCGTCTATGTGTTTGTAGCTGTAGTTGCTTGCGTGTGGGTAGGGAGGATATGATAACACGCATATCAGAACAAATCTTTTCTACACCGATGGGTAATCAGCCTATAGACAAATGTCTGGATTTCATATTGTGAATCCCCCACTTTACACCATTACTAAGGCATGTTGGGTCTTAGTTATTGTATTCTCAAGGGAAACTGTTGGAAAACATGTGATTTGCCTCATTGTCAATATATATTACAATATGGATTTTCCTATTTGTCATATTGTCATTTTCCCGTATACACAAGGTATTATGTGTGACATGGTTTCTACTAATTAATGATAGCACAATTAATAGATGGACTCCTTATTTTCTTTTAGCTAGTGCTGCTTCCATTGATTACCCAGGTACTTCCCTTGGCCAGTGGGGAGGAGAGGGACTGGGAAACACAACAATTACTGGGGCTCTATTTTTGCAAACAGAACAAAACTAGGGATATACCTTAATGCACAGTTTTTGGATTTAGTCAAACAGAAAAAAAAAATATTTCAAAATGTACATCAAATCTACTTAACTTTTTTCATTCCCAGCTTGACACCACGAGCATCGTTACGATTCTTTAGCATCAACTTGTATCTTATTTCCTTTATTTGCTGATTTTCTCTTCTCTGTTTTAGTTTTAACATTACAGGTATAGGATTCATTATCCGGAAACCCATTATCCAGAAAGCTCCGAATTACAGAAAGACCATCTCCCATAGACTCCATTTTATTCAAAGAATCTTTTAAAAATACCTTGTACTTGTTCCAAACTAAGATATAATTAATCCTTATTGGAAGCAAAACCAGTCTATTTGGGTTTATTTAATATTTAGATGATTTTCTAGTAGACTTAAAGTATGAAGATGCAAATTACGGAAAGATCCATTATTAGGAAAGCCCCAGATCCAGAGCATTCTGGATAACAGGTCCCATACCTGTACACTGTTTTTCACAGGTACATCCTTTCTTGAGCAGTTTATTGCTATTGGAGAGGAACAGAAAGTCATATTTTATAATAGTTTTATAGTACAGAAGAATTCATTTTTCTCTGTAATAATAAAACTGTAACATGTACTTGATCCAAACCAAGATATATTAGTCCTTATTGGAAGCAAAACCAGCCTGTTGGGTTCATTTAATATTTACATTATTTTTAAGTAGACTTAAGACATGAAGATCCAAATTATGGAAAGACCCCTAATCTAGAAAGCCCCAGGTCCTGAGCATTCTGGATAACAGATCCTATACCTCAAGTTTGTATGTTGACCCGGGTCTGTGTGGGTTTCCTCTCGGTTCTCCGGTTTCCTCCTACACTCCAAAAACATGCAGGCAGGTTATTTGTCTGCTGAGAAAACTGATCCTTGCCTGTGAATATGATATAGGGACTTTAGACTGTAAGCTCCACTGGGGTAGGGACTAATGTGAATGTTGTATAATCCCAATAAAGTGCTATATTGTCACTATCAAAATAAATAAGAAAGAGGTGTTTGCACCTGTAAGCAAAACAACTGCTAACTGTGCAACTGTAAAATGCTTTTCCTTTGTATCAATGCTGTAATGCCAGTAAAAGTAAGGAAAACACATGCTGTTTTTTAGACATCGCAGAAAAGGCAATATAATTGGGATTTTGCTGGATGATGTGTGTGAAAGACAGGTCAGTTTGAATCATTTACTTCCTCGTGTAGTGCCAATCAATGTCAGTTTAACAAAGCTGACACTTGGGGAAACCAAATCTATTTTTTTCTCATTGGTAACCATTTGAATAGAATAGAATCTTCTGCCCAGAGGTACTACAAGTAATAAAATATAGGCACTCTTTTAATGAGAGTGGTGCAGATTATTAAAGGAACAGTAACACCAAAACTAAAAGTTTTAAAAGTTATTAAAATGCAGTATAATGTACTGTTGTCCTGCGCTGGTAAAAGTTCTATGTTTGTTTCAGAAACAGAACTATACTTAAGATTGTATAAGCAAGCTGCTGTGTAGCCATGGGGGCAGCCAATCAAAGCGGAAAAAGGAGAAAAGACACAGGATACACAGCAGATAAAAGCAAAGCTCTGTAGTATACAATGGGATTCTGCAGTGCTTATCTGTTATCTACTGTGTGTCCTGTGCTTGAATGGCTACACAGCAGCATGTTTACATAAACTATAGTAGTGTTACCTAAGCAAGCATTATTAATTATTTCAAAACACTTTAATTTTGTTGATGTAACTGTTCCTTGTTTTAGCAACATGAGGACACTTTCACTTTGACATATTAATTCCTGAAACTTAGGGCAGCAAATATTTTTTTGTTTTATGTCCATGGTTTTTGTTTTTTCTTTTATTAAGAAGGCTAAACAATAAAAATACATTGCTTTAAAGAAATTCTATTTTTGGAGGAATAACAGATATGATTTTGGGGTAGTGTAGTAAAAAGATTTCAGGTTTGACCAGGTTTTGTAACTGTTCACTTAAAGGAGAAGGAAAGAATAAAATTAAGTAAGCTTTATCAGAAAGGTCTTTATAAATATACCAGTAAATCCTCAAAGTAATGCTGCTCTGAGTCCACTGTCAAAAGAAACACAGCATTTCTGGGCTTCTGTATCAGACTTCCTGTTTTCAGCATAAACCTCCAGGGCTAGGGCTTGAGCATGTTCAGTTTGCTCCTCTTCCCCTCCCTCCTCCCCTCCCTGCTGTAATCTGAGCTCAGAGCTATGCACAAGCAGGGAGAGACTCAGGCAGGAAGTGATGTCACACCAAGCTAATATGGCAGCTGCTCTCCTAAACAAACAGAGAGAGTTCTAAAGCTGTTTACTCAGGTATGGTAAAGCGTTCTGCACAATAAATATATTGTTATATTATTGCACTGCTAAGAAATCTGAGTTGATAACTTATGAACTGGCAAAAATAAGAGCCTGGAAGCAAGTAGGGTGGTCAAAAGGTAAAGTTAAACAGCTAACTTAAGAGTGGAAGAGTGTAAAGTTCTAAAGCGTTCCTAAGTGGCAAGGGTTGATATTATAACTATGAACAGGAGAAGTAGGATGGTCAATGGTATGGAACATAACACATAATGAAAACGTGCAGGTAATAAATGTCCTGTTTGTCCATTTTAGCTGTCCTTTACTGTTCATTCAATGGGCAGTTTATTAATGAAAATATTAATGAAATTCTGTGGCTCAAGATACGTTATTGTTCAAGAGTTAAGAAATGCTACATTAGGACTAATAATGAAATGGGGACAGGTTGAACATTTGTATTTGTAATGTTAAACCATTTCATTTGACTAATGTCATAATAACTTCACAGTTGTAATGAAATCAATATGAGACACAAAAGGAAAAATGTTGCCTGCTAAGGAACAAGCACCTCTTCTGTCCCATTACTTAAAAATAATATTGCTTTTTTCTTAGACTACCAATAGAGTTGGTGACCGTGGTTGAAAATGGGCTATGATTAATAGTTGCATGCATATCTCCAATTCATGGAACACTGATTTGCCACTATATATTGCAACTCATCAATACAGAGCATTCAGATTGACTTGGTTGCTTATCACCACTGGGTGACAAGTGCTTTGACACTTGTCTTCTTTCCGTCCCCTAAACTCTTATTCACTCTAATTGGTCACTTTGCTGGGCTCGCTTGTAGATACAACTGCCATAGGACAATCTGCAGAAACATACCCGTGAAAGTAAACTAGACATGTGATCACATTTTGAAGAATGTATTGCATGCATTTTTGCAGATTTCCAGCATTTCGTTTTGTAAGCGTGGCTTTTAGCATCGCTGTTCCTTTAAGCAAAAACAAGGTAGGGAAAAGCAATTTTCTAGATTTTGGGAGCCAGTGAAAGGAGGCTTTGTTTCAGAAGAAGCTTTAATCTGCAAGACAAGGTCATTTGATGGCTGGCTGCTTCCTTTGAAGCAATGTGCATGAAGAATAAAAAAATTCTGTAACCTTGGAGTGACAAGCACCAATTTATTCTGTCTGAAATCGGGCTAATGCTTCAGTCTCTGGCTTTATTAATATCACACCAAATTTGCTTACAAGTGCATTAGTATAGAGAATGCCTAGATAAGGTCATGTCTAATCTAGTTTATCACTGCTTTGCTGGGCAGTAATACTCATGTCTGTGTAGGAAATACAACCCCTACATTCACTCCATAAAGGGCATGAATGGAGGGAGGGGAAAAGTATTCATATGGTATGAGCATATTTATGCCACACAACACTGGCCCCAAGAACAATATTTTACATTTAGATATTTGTTACATTTCCTTGCAAAACCATCCCAAATGCCTGAAATGCTGTGGCCTCAGAAGTATTAAAGCTAGATGTTTCAACTCAGCTTTGTTGAAGACTTTGTGGGCCAAAGTCAGTGGGATGGTTGTGGGCATAAGATTTTTTTAGTGTTTTAAACAGAAAAGTGCTTGTGGTTTTATGCACTCCTTTATAGCTATTTTACTTTTGCTTTGTTTAAAGACCCCCAACACAAGGTGCTGTGTTCTCTGGCAAAAGAGAACACAGCCTTAAGCAACCAATGATGTCCCTATAGTGACTCAAACCTACAACAGATGAATCGAATATAAAGGAGTTTTTAAACAGATCAAACGCCACAGAGTACACACATTGACAGTAATCCAACCAGGCCCAGATTTGTGGAGAGGCCACCAAGGCCCGGGCATAGGGTGGCAGGATTTTAGGGGGTGGCATGCTGCCCAACCACACCCACATTGGTTCAGTATAAAAATAAAACTGGGTAAATAGACAGGCTGTGCTAAATAAAATACGTTTCTAATATAGTTAGTTAGCCAAAAATGTAATGTATAAAGGCTGGAGTGACTGGATGTGTAACATAATAGCCAGAACACTACTTCCACTAATTGGTTACCAGGTCAGTGACTTGAGGGGGCCACATGGATCATAACTGTTGCTTTTGAATCTGGGCTGAATGCCGAGGATCAATTGCAAACTCACTGAACAGTTATGTCCCATGTGGCCCCCTTTATGTCGCTGACTAACTCAGAGTTAGAGAGCTGCAAAGCAGGAAGTAGTGTTCTGGCTATTATGATACACATCCAGTCACTCCAGCCTTTATACATTACATTTATGGCTAACTAACTATATTAGAAACATTTTTTATTTTGCACATCCTATCTATTTACCCAGTATTTATTTTTAATTTATTTATTTTTTTGAACTATTTTTTAATTTATTTATTTTTTTGAACTGTTCCTTTAATCGCACTGTCAACATTGGGGTTTTTTTTACTGTTCCTTACATCTATGAGGCTATTGGCCTCTCTTTGAGTGCACTGTAGGTGCCGTACCAGTTTTTTTGCACATTTCAACCATTTAAGAAATAAGTCCTAGTATCCTCTACTGCAGCTAATTTCTATGGTGATATTTTTTCCTTGGACTCTGATAGTGCCCACCCATCCCTTTCTGCTTATTGTTTGTTTACTGACAGAGAACAAGCACCAAAGGGATACAAACTATATATTTCTAGAAAACAATATTAATAGTATTCATTAGTTCCTTCATTACTGGCACAAGCCCTTTGGCATCAACAATGAAATGAGCCTTAATTAAAGTCAAAGTCATTAACCCAAGAAAATAATGCTATATTTCACATAACCAGTAGAACTGGGATCTTAACTCCCAAATGTAATTTATTTTTCTTTCTTCTACATTAAGCAACGGAGAGAGAGAGAGTATGTATGTGTAAGGAACATTACTAGAACTATATGAGAGACTTTTAAATTTTTTATTACACAGGATTTATGAATCCACATTTGCTAATACTGTAGTCCCCTGAGCATTACTGACATATAATGAAAGCTACATTAGATGGAGCTACTTATATGACTCTGGCTCAAGTAAAGCTGATTAGCTTTAGGGTACTGGCACACAGGTGCTGTCCCTGGAGGAATTTGTAAGTAGTTTATTTTTTTGTCTCCAAGGTCCCCAGTGTATTCAAAGACTTGTACTAAAATCTTGTGGCAGAAATAAGTTCTTGGAACCAGGTTCATACTGCTGTGTTTTAACTAATTTCTTTTTATATAACCATTTTTTTCCATCATTTTCCATTTACATACAAAATTAAATAAAAATTTAAAAAAATGGAAATATTCTGGAATTTTCAAAATATGTTGCATAACTTCTGAAACTTTATTCTCCACTGTCGCTTAAATTACCAAAGCAACCTGTCAGTCTTCTGAATATAATAAGGTACTTAATGAAGGTTTTATGCACACTATCTGAACTCCTCTGCGACTGAAGTAGAATCCCACAAGAACCGAAATCCCACACTTGTCACAGAGAACGCACTACTTATTAAACTGCCAGTCAGTCCTGACTAACCTGCTCATGTGGGGGATACATAGTTAGTGGCTGGGAATCCATTATCTGAGCGGAGTTCATTCTAAAGCCTGCAGAAGCGAACAAGGTGGATAAAGTGTTATTTTTAGTCTAGATGTCATATTCAAGAGGATTTATACAAAGATATAGCTTCTGTTTAATACTCCCCATATCCTTATCGACCTTGATTGTTATCCTTCTGCAGCTTTAGCTCTAGGCCTAGAGCACTTCCATAATTTAGCAGCCCTGGTGTTGATGAAACACAATCTTCTTCTGCTTGTTAGGCAGTCTATAGATAGTAAGTGTGTTTCACTGTAGGTTAAACCTATTTTAATTACTTTTTTCTCTACTTGACTGTGGGTAACCAACTTAAAAGCGTTGGGGGTCTGAACCAAGCTGTGACCAATAAGATCGCTGTCATGTTTCCAGCATAATTATTTGCTGATCCAGCATCTTTAGAAGATAGCGCTTGGTCTAGTAGAAAAGAGCAACCAAAGATACACATGAAATGAGCCTTGTATATGAGAAATGCATCCATTAAATACTTGTTTGTATACAAAAATCTCTTCTAAACCCAGGCTACATGTTGGGAGGCTACAGGGGGAAAATCAGAAGTATCAGTGAACTGTAATAGGCATAGCCTGTCCTGGAATTCTAAATTATAGCGGCCTCAGTGGGGTATACCAGACTTGATATGTTATAGTTATATAAAAACAAGGGGTCTGCGGTATCTTAAAGGTAATTGCAGTTGAAAAGCAGTCGTAGAATGATGTGTGATTTCTGCTGCTAATAATATATGTATTATATATTATTATTATACTAATAATATATTTGTTGCGCTTTTGCTAACACTGGGAGGTATTGGAAGACTCTCTGGGTATTTTGGCCTATCCTACCTTCATTTATTGTAGAAATTATATATATATATATATATATATATATATATATATATATATATATATATATATATATATATATCATCATCATCATCATTTATTTATATAGCGCTGTCAAGATACGCAGTGCTTTACTGCAGTTATAACAAACGGAATAAATGGTGGATAACAAACAAGGATTACAGAGTACAATAGGGTTAGAAGGACCTAGAGATTAGAGTTTACAAACTAAAGGTTAGGGTACAATTGAGACATTAGGATTATATAAACACTTTGTCATTTTTGATACATGATTAATTAAGGTACATCGAATAAGCCTCTTTAAACAGGGTGGGTCTTTAAGGAGCGCTTGAAAGTTTGGAAGGTAGGAGAAAGTCTGACAGCTTGTGGCAGAGAGTTCCAGAGAAAAGCAGAAGCCTGAGAGAAGTCTTGTAGATGAGAATTGGCAGAAGTGATCAGAGGAGAAGTGAGGCGAAGATCAGAAGCAGAGCGTAGGTTTCGTGAAGGAGTGTATTTGGAGATTAGAGATGAAATATAGGGAGGGGTTTCATTATTAAGGGCCTTGAATGTGAGTGTAAGTAATTTGAATTTGATTCTAGAAGACATTGGGAGCCAGTGAAGGGACATGCATATGGGAGCAGCTGATGTTGAGCGGCGAGCTAGATGAATGAGTGTAATGGCCGCGCTTAGAATAGATTGGAGTTGTGAAAAGTGACTAATTACCTGTGAGGAGTAAGTTGCAGTAATCAAGGCGGGAGATGATGAGAGACTGAATCAGTGTTTTAGTTGATTCTGAACTGAGATATGGTCGTATTCGAGCAATGTTGCGCAGTTGAATACGGAAAGATTTTGCAAGTGTTTGAATGTTTGGTGAAAAAGACAGATGTGAGTCTAAGATAACTCCTAGGCAGCGTGCCTGTGTGGTGGAATGAAAGGTGGTGTTGTTTACAGTGAGTGATATCTGAGGGACAGGGGAAGATCTTGAAGAAATATAATGAGTTCTGTTTTTGAGAGGTTCAGTTTCAGGTGGCGCTGTGACATCCAGGAGGAGACAGCAGAGAGACAGTCTGTGACTTGGGAAAGGACAGAATTAGAAAGATCAGTAGATATAAAGATATATAGTCTAAAAGCCTCCCGCACTAAGTTCACAGTTTTAAAGGACTGGGTGCCTCCTCAATGCGCTCATTTGTATACATAAAAAAAGTAGTAGCACACCGGTAATTTGAAAAGGTTCAAAAATATCAATTTTATTAATCCATTTAAAAACAGGCCAATGTTTCTGGCTCCGTCTAAGACCTTTATCAAGACCTGAGGTGTGTGTGTGTCTGTATATATATATAGCTTTGTTACAAAGCTTAAACCTTGTTTTTGTTTTAATATGTTCACATATTTTTGGAAGTCTGTCGAGAACTCGTGTTTAGAAGTTAACATGTCATCTTTTTTCCTTTAGCTCATAGGCCTTGTGATCATGTGCATTGGCATTTATGCAGAGAGTGAAAGACAGAAGCACCGAACCCTGGAGGGAATCTTTCTGGCACCAGCTATCATCTTGCTTCTGCTTGGCATCGTAATGTTTGCGGTCTCCTTTATCGGAATGGTTGGATCCCTCCGAGATAATATACTGCTGGTGAAGATAGTAAGTGTTTGCAAGATGAGTTATGTATTGGAAGGGGAAAGGGAAGGCAACTAAAATACACTATATGCAGAATCTCTGGGAAATCATAACATGGCCAGAACATTACATCCTCATTGCAAGCTAAGACACTGATATAAATTGAAAGGAGGAAAATGTGCATTCTCTGGAGTGTAGTTTTAACCCAGAAAACACTAATTAGCTTTGAATAAAATAAAAGGAACAGTATTTACTGCTATAACTTATGATTAACAGTTATGGGTCCTGTTATCCATAATGCCCTGGAGTTTTCCTGATAACAGATCTTTCCATAATTTGGAACATCAAACCTACTGGAAAATCATGTAAACGTTATTTAAACATATATATATATATATATATATATATATATATATATATATATATATATATATATATATATATATATATATATATATGTGCCATAAGCCTATAGGGGCATTACAGTAAAAAATATATACAGGTACATCATTTAGAGAATTATAATGTTGGAAAAGGATTTACTAAAAATAAAAAGGTTAAACAGGGATCCATTATCAAAAAAATGTTATCTGGAAAGCTCTGAATTATGGAAAAGCCATCTCCGGTAGACTCCATTTTATTTAAACACTCCAATTTTTAAAAAATCATTTAATTTTATCTCTATAATAATAATAATAATATCTCTATTATAATAATAATAATAACAGTATTATGTCCTTATTGGAAGCAAAACAATCCTTATGCATTTATTTAATGTGTAAATGATTTTCTAGTAGATTAAAGGTATGGAGATTCAAATTATGGAAAGATCCATTATCCTGAAAACCCCAGGTTCCGAGCATTCTGGATAAGAGGTAAAATACCTGTAGTAGCCATTTTTTTGTATCTGAATTTCCTGGCACAAATTGGCCTTTCTTTTTTTTTTTCTTGCAATTATGTCCAATCATCTCATTTGTCTCACCCATAAAAAAAAAAAAAAAAAATCAGCAGTCTGAAATCCCAAATTAGTGATTTAGATAAGGACCACTAATTTTCTGCTATAAAGAAAATGTAATGGAATCTTCTGACCTGCTCCAAGATGGCGTCCAAAATGGCGATTCCTCTTCCCTGCACATGGTTCCGGCTGGTCGCAATCCTCCTGCATCATCTCCTTCTCGCCCTGTGATTGGTCGCCGGCGACGGAACGGACGCCGGCGTCAGAATCGGGCGCCGGCGTCAAGGCGTCAGCGTGGGGACGCTGGCGTCTGCGTCTGACGCAAGCGCGTCAATTTTGGCGCCAATAGACTGGACTATAAAGACCCTCATTTCCTTCCTGAACTTGCCCAATTATAGGTCTGTTTCATATAGTTCCTGGGTGCGATATATTCTGTCTTGATCTTCCGTGTTTTGAACCTTTGCCTGTTATCGACTTTGAACCTGTGCTGCCTGTCTTGACCATCCTGCCTGTTTGACGACCATTCTTTGATAAACCCTTTTCTGTACTGCGAACCTGATTTGTTGCTTCCTCTTTGGTCCTTACTTCAACTGCGCCTTCGGGCATTACAGTATAATTGGGCCATGGACCCCTCGGAGGAGGCCCAAGTACCCCTCAATGTCGGAGGGGCCATTCGGGGGTTGGCTTCTCGCATGAAATACTATGAAGCCCAGCAGTCTCAAATTGGCCAGGCTATTGATGTTATCCTGGAGAAATTGACTGCCATGTCTCCTGCGGCTCCTGCGGCTGTGCCTGTTCCTGCCATTCCTGCCCCTCTTCAGGTGTCTGAACCTCGTGTTCCCGCTCCACCTCTTTTCAGCGGAGACCCAAAAGCTTGTCGAGGTTTTATTAACCAATGTGAAATTCAATTCACTCTGCAGCCAGGCCAGTTCGTCTCCGAGCAAGCCAAGGTTGGTTATGTCATCTCCCGTCTGCAGGGGAAGGCTCTGGAATGGGCATCACCCCTTTGGGAGAAGAGAGACCCGCTGATCGACAACGCCGGGGCTTTTCTCCAAGAACTCCGGACGGTGTTTGATGCTCCAGGTCGTACTACTGCAGCCTCGGCTCGACTGTTCCAGCTTCAACAAGGCACTCGCTCAGTCCCCGAGTATGCCATTGAATTTCGTACTCTGGTGGCAGAGACCTCCTGGAATAACGATGGTTACCACGCGGCCTTTTACAACGGCTTGGCTATACGCATTAAGAATGACCTCGTTTCCCGGGAAATTCCTTCTCGGTGGGAGGATCTGGTGGCCTTGGCGGTGAAGGTGGATACCTGGCAGAGGGAGTTCCAGCTCGAACTCGACCGAGAGCGTACAAAAAGGTACCCCCGGTTCCAACCTTCTTTGGCCCCCCGCTTCCAGAGACCCCTGCTTTTCAATCCTGTTCCCCCAGTGCTTCCTCCTGCTCCTATGGATTCTGCTTCTTCCTCCTTGCCGGCTGAAGAACCCATGCAGATTGGGCGGGCCCCGTCTGTCCGAACAGGAGAAACTCCGGAGAAGGGCGGCCGGTCTATGCCTTTACTGTGGGGGTAAAACCCACTTTGCCCAGGAGTGTCCAGTGAAGCCGGGAAACGCCAAAGCCTAGGTAAGCATGGGGAGACTTACCTGGGTGGGATTTGTCATTCTCCCCATTCCTCTGCTCTACGTTTCCTTCTTCCGGTGCAGATCCAGCTTGGCTCTCTAAAGTTTTCTTCACAAGCCTTTCTTGATTCCGGTGCTGCAGGAAACTTCATGGACCGAACCTTTGCAGGACTCCATTCCATCCCTCTTCAACCCTTGGCTGTTCCTCTTCGTGTCCTGGCGATTGATGATCGTCCCCTGTCGTCTGCCTTCATCTCGCATTCTACTCAGGAACTTTCCTTCAAGGTGGGCACCATGCATTTGGAGAGACTATCCTTCCTCCTCATTGATTGCCCTTCCACTCCGGTTGTCCTGGGTCTGCCATGGTTATGTGTACATAATCCAGTCATTGACTGGTCCTCATTGCAAGTTTCCAGATGGAGTCCTTTTTGTTTACAAAACTGCCTACCCACTGTTCCGGTTGTCAAAGTTTCTTCTGTGTCCTCTAATTCCTCTATTCCCTCTGTGTACCAAGCATTTTCCGATGTATTTAACAAGTGTTCCGCTGAGACTCTTCCTCCCCATCGGCCTTACGATTGCCCTGTGGAACTTCTATCCGGCTCTATGCCCCCCAGGGGCCGCACCTACCCACTCTCCCCTTCGGAAACTTCTGCTATGAAGTTATACATCCAGGAGAATCTCCAGAGAGGATTCATCCGTCCTTCCACCTCCCCTGCTGGAGCAGGTTTCTTCTTTGTTGAGAAAAAGGATGGTAGTTTGCGGCCCTGCATCGACTACAGAGGACTCAACAAGATCACAGTTAAAAACAGGTACCCTCTTCCTCTTATTTCTGAACTGTTCGATCAGCTTAGGGGTGCCAATATCTTTACAAAGCTGGATCTTCGGGGGGCATACAATCTTATCCGGATCCGTGAAGGGGACGAGTGGAAGACCGCCTTTAATACCCGTGATGGACATTACGAGTATTTGGTCATGCCCTTTGGTCTCTGTAATGCTCCTGCGGTCTTCCAGGAGTTCGTTAATGATATTTTTCGGGATTTGTTGGGTCTATGTGTGGTCGTTTATTTAGATGACATTCTTGTTTTTTCTAAAGACCTTTCGGAACATCGTGCCCATGTACGTGAGGTCCTCTCCAGACTAAGGAAGAACAGTCTCTTTGCTAAATTGGAGAAATGCACCTTTGAAGTCGGCAGGATTCTGGACTCTCGTTTTTCCAGGGGCGCTCTCCAGTATCTTGTCGAATGGAAGGGTTTCGGTCCCGAGGAATGCTCTTGGGTGAAAAAATCTGATGTCCATGCCCCCATCCTTGTTCGCAGGTTTCATAGGCAGTTTCCTTCTCGTCCTGGTCCCGGTGGTCCTGAGGCCCCCCCTAAGGAAGGGGGTACTGTAATGGAATCTTCTGACCTGCTCCAAGATGGCGTCCAAAATGGCGATTCCTCTTCCCTGCACATGGTTCCGGCTGGTCGCAATCCTCCTGCATCATCTCCTTCTCGCCCTGTGATTGGTCGCCGGCGACGGAACGGACGCCGGCGTCAGAATCGGGCGCCGGCGTCAAGGCGTCAGCGTGGGGACGCTGGCGTCTGCGTCTGACGCAAGCGCGTCAATTTTGGCGCCAATAGACTGGACTATAAAGACCCTCATTTCCTTCCTGAACTTGCCCAATTATAGGTCTGTTTCATATAGTTCCTGGGTGCGATATATTCTGTCTTGATCTTCCGTGTTTTGAACCTTTGCCTGTTATCGACTTTGAATCTGTGCTGCCTGTCTTGACCATCCTGCCTGTTTGACGACCATTCTTTGATAAACCCTTTTCTGTACTGCGAACCTGATTTGTTGCTTCCTCTTTGGTCCTTACTTCAACTGCGCCTTCGGGCATTACAGAAAATACTAAAGATCTAACTTCACATGCTGTCCAGTGCTGCTGTGTATTTAATTGTGCATATTCACTTTACTATCATGCAAATGAGAGATAGCTTTGCAATTTTATTATCAGTGGCTGTTGAGGAAGGAGGTATTATTCAGCGCCACTGAATGCAAAGCAGATAGTATCATTTCATCTTTTTGAATATTTACCACTTTCAATTTGAATATCACATTTGTATTACTTTTTAGTTCAAGCTATCCGATAAAAAACGTACAGTACAAGCATAATTCTCTATGAAAAGTAAATTGCTCTCCTTAAGAAAAGGCTCTGACCTCACTCTGCCATTGCTGGTTAATATTGGATTGGGGCTGGAAGAATGGCCAACATTCATGTGGTTGTAGCACATTCACACTCCTCCCTTTAATGGCTTATGCCTTTAAAAATAGGTGCTCTGGGTAGTCTTTCTACTCTCTAAAACCACAAGCGGGGGGTTTACCTTGACATGACCTGGTGGCTTGCTGATTTTATGATCATAATTTTGTAACTAAAAATCCCTGTTTTTGAAATTACATGTACTTGCACTAATATGAAATTACTTATGAGACAGGGGACCAGGTAATGTGCATTGAGCAATCCCCTCTCTTCTGTATGCTGTTATCTGATCTTGACCTGAAAGATTGGATCAGCCCAGTTTTGACAAAACCAGAGAAACACCGTCTAGTGACCTCACAAGAGCAGTTTGCTCCATGAGCACACACTACCTACCGTTCTTTGGTTTGTTTTGGAGAAGATAATAAATTGTAACCAGCATCATTGGCCATAGGCTCATTTTAGCTTCAGGAGGTTTCTCCAAGTATCTGTAATTTTAGTCCACCAGGCCCTTGGGATTCTTTAACATGCCAAGTGCCTGAGGGATGGTGCAACTTTTTCCAACCCTGCAAATCTAAGGAAACCCTCCTGCATCTGTGTATTGATCCGTGTCTGCAGTCCAACAATAATCTGATTCCCCTTCACTTGATCTAGTTAACTAGTCAAGCCCTTTCCTGGTATTGGAAGGGATGGATTTGCGCCTGCGTAATGCATTCCATTTGCAGACTGTAATTATTGAGTCATATTATGGCCAATTTATGATTGTGATTATGGAGAAATTTTTTTTTTTATTTAATATTCATTAAGACTTTTAAATATATGTAACACACATTCTTTGCAAGAATCTTTACACTTTCTCTATATCGTAACACAAACGTCAATAAACATCAGCAGTAAATCTGAAACTGGTGTTTCTATGACTGACAAGGAAGTATTCTATGTAGTTTCCCTTGGGGTAATGACCTATAATTCAGGGGGCAGTTAATTCTTTCCAGGAAACCCATTCCAGTTCTTCATCATATGTTATAGGATCTATCATTATTTAAGGTAAGCCCTTATGCTTTCTATTGCTGCAATCCATTTTGTCTTTGATATCATCATCATAATTTATTTATATAGCGCCGACAAGATACGCAGTGCTTTACCGTAGTTATAACAAACAGGGAATACATGGAGGATAACAAACAAGTGATAGAGTACAATAGTAATTAGAGGGTCCTACAAATTAGAGTTTACAAAGTAAAGGTCTCTAAGGAGCGCTTGAAAGTTTGGAAAGAAGGGGAAAGTCTGGCAGCTCAAGGCAGAGAATTCCAGAGAAAATCAGTAGCCGGAGAAAAGTCTTGTAGACGAGAATGGGCTGAAGTGATGAGAGGAGAAGTGAGGCGAAGATCAGAAGCAGAACGAAGGTTGCGTGAAGGAGTGTATTTGGAGATCAGAGATGAAATATAGGGAGGGGCTTCATCATTAATGGACTTGAAAGTGAGTGTTAGTAATTTGAATTTGATTCTAGAGGAGATTGGGAGCCAGTGAAGGGACATACATATGGGAGCAGCTGATGTTGAGCGGCGAGATAGATGAATGAGTCTAGCGGCCGCATTTAGAACAGATTGGAGTTGTGAAAGGTGATTTGTTGGAATATAATATCTTTGTCAGGAGGTTTGATTTTCTCTGGTTATTTACACCTGTTTTAAAAACAAAATCATTCCAAAAATGTGTTCTCCCCTTTTGTGAATTCCCTCCCAGTGATTAAACTAAAACTCTGACTCTGACTCTGAGTAACATTAATATAATTCTTGGCCTTTGCTGGTTGCAGGACTATTATAAATATATTTATAATATTATAGGTCAGGTATAGCTGCATGTTGAATAATTCTCATATTTATATTTTTTTCTCTTAAGGCCTTAGAGTTTGTACTTTTACTATGGCCCTATCTACT
Organism: Xenopus laevis; assembly: GCF_017654675.1. Taxonomy (NCBI): domain Eukaryota; kingdom Metazoa; phylum Chordata; class Amphibia; order Anura; family Pipidae; genus Xenopus; species Xenopus laevis. The sequence goes on from NC_054376.1 coordinate 32,401,501, forward strand.
CTGACCCGCTCTACCCTGCTTAACTAAGACATACGTTTTATATTTCCTGTCCATTTAGATGTGTGGAGACCCTGTTGGCTATTGCGGGCATCTCCAGCACAGTGATCCTTCTACGGCACAAATCAGGAAATTAACAAGCATCAGAGTCTGCTGATACAATCACTGGCGCTGATTAACTGAGCGCTATCAATTATTCATGGGCTAACCTTGCCTTCCTCCAGCAGCGCACACACATACAAAACAGTTCGTGCCTCGAGAGTATTTACATTCTTACGGTACTTTTTTGTTCATGTTGGCATAATTTTTCTTTCTTTTGGGACTACAGTTGAAAAGAAGAAAGTATTTCTTTGTTTAGTGAAAGTAACTAATGAGAAATAAGGAACTTTTAATGTAAAGGGAGTGTAGCTTCTCCTGGCAGATAAAAGCTTACAAAACAAACAGTTTTCATTACTATATCCTATCTTTGGTTTTTAATTGTTTTTCTGCATATGGGAAATGTGAAATTGGTTAAAAGAAAAAAAAAATACTCAAACCACTAGACTGTAGTATCGACCACTCATCTTATATTTAGTAAATAATGCATACTTAGCTTCTGGCTTGCACAGAACTCTCCGTATAAAATTCATATTTAGAAATATGTGTAGAGGCTGCCATGTATTTCAGCTGATGCATTTTGCATAAACCGCATCAACATTTAGATCTTCTTACGGGGCAAAATAGCACCCCTTTACACTATACAAGAAGTGCGTGTGAATGTGCCATGCATCAGATTAAAAAAGTGTGCAAATTATGGGTCTGCTGGTTAGAAGGAGGTGGGAACGCTTATGTGCTCCACATCCCCCCCCCCATTCCAACCATCGTGAACACTGCAATGCTAAACCCAGGCAGCACTATACCCATAGCGGTTATGCAAGTCTTTGTGCTCCGTTCTGAAGTTTAAGAACTTGCAGACAGAGACACTTTTGGTGGGTTAGGGTGCAAGATGCACTTTGCGCCCTTCCTTGTCATAAGTAAATGACCCCTATGATGTACCGGTAATAGTAAATCAAATATCTAAAGTCCTGGAGTCTTTTCTAGCCATGGAATCTATTCAGATGTTTATACAATACAGTACAACTCTCTCCTACTGAAACCAGAACTGGACAAGGTATATCATGATAGCAAAAGGCACAATGCTGATCTGAAGGAAGATGATGGGGATAAAATAAACCTGGTACTAAACTAGGGTTGCCATATTTTACTGGTATCTGATCTGGGCAGGGGGCAGGCTGGTGACTTTGCGGGTCAGTGATGCAATGGGACAGGCTGGTGATGTCTTGGGTGGGCAATTGTCATTATGGGTCAGGGCTAACAGCCAATTGCTGATTGCTTGGTCAATGGAGGGGATCCTGCCTGGTTTTCCTTGACCCCGGCAGCCCTTCTGAAAACTGGGCTGTCCATGTCAAAACCAGATGGGGGCAACTCTGTACTAATCTTTTTACTTTTTATAGCACCTATGGGTCATTCATTCAATGCCATGAATGACCCACAACATATAGGCCTGCAGTTTTAGTGGCCATAGGAACATTTTTTCATGAGAAACACTATCCCAGAGGGAATCATTCTACCTCAGACCCATACATTGACCTATTAGAAGGATCAGCGACCTTCAAGCATAAAATTGGAGGCTCGTGAAAGACCATAATATGTAGATAAAGGTTTGGCCTTTCCATTTGCTGACAGTTACAATGGATTTTTTTCTCTCTCCTGGAGCAAAAGCTTTGTTAAGATGCAAGTCTCCAACTGTGCTCCAGACTGTGTGACATTTCCACAGCCTTGAAATAAATCATCTCTTTCCAGCTTTCCTTGTTCTGTTAATGTCCATTAGACGCAGTTCATGTATTAAGTGACTGAGTTTGAGTAGCTCTTTCGCATAAAATTGTAAATAAATGTTTTGAGCAAAAATAGTAATTTGCAGTTGGGTAAAACATAATGGTATTAAAAAATCATAGTTAAATAAAGTACTATAAGCATCTTGTATCTGTAATGAAACAGAAGGTGGAGCTTATGGAGCTTTAATTGACTTGTTTTTATTTTGTTTGATGCTTCAGTGTCCGAATGCTCCATCCTACCAAATATGGTAGTACTGGATTCTAGGGATGCACGAATCCACTATTTTGGATTCGGCCGAACCCCCGAATCCTTTGTGAAAGATTCGGCCGAATACCGAACCGAATCCGAACCCTAATTTACATATGCAAATTAGGGGTGGGAAGGGGAATACATTTTTACTTCCTTGTTTTGTGACGAAAAGTCACACGATTTCCCTCCCGACATAATTCCGCTCTGTTTCCCAGTCCCCACGTTGACAGCCCTACAATTATTATGCATCATAGTGCATTGCCTTAAAGGATTAATATAAACTTAAATTTTCCTGAAGAATCCTGATAGAGTATATGCCATGTCTCTACAGGCCATGAGAAACCTATGGTGAGTGCCAATTATGATTCCATTTGAATAACCATCTCTTCAGTGATGTAATTTCACATCCCTTGACTAACATGCCACTCCCCTTCCTGCCTTCTTTTAAAGGGGCTCTTCACCTTTAAACTAACTTTTAGTATAATGTAGAGCAGTGATCCCCAACCAGTAGCTCACAAGCAACATGTTGCTCTCCAACCCCTTGGATGTTGCTCCCAGTGGCCTCAAAGCAGATGCTTATTTTTGAATTGCTGGCTTAGAGGCAAGTTTTGGTTGTATAAAAACCAGATGTACTGCCAAACAGAGCCTCCTGTAGGCTACCAGTCCATATAGGGGCTACCAAACAACCAATCACAGCCCTTATTTGACATCCCATGGACATTTTCATGCTTCTGTTGCTCACCAACTCTTTTTTACATTTAAATGTGGCTCACAAGTAGAAAAGTTTGGGGACCCCTGATGTAGAGAGTAATATTTTGAGACAACTGCATGTTTTATAATTTGTAATTTTTAAGTTATTTAGCTTTTTATTCAGCAGCTCCCCAGTTTGCATTTTTTAGCAGTCTGGACTATGAATAGGAGAGGGCCTGAACAAAAAGATGAGTAATAAAAATTAACAACAACAAAAATAATAACAATGTGTAGCCTTACAGAGCATTTTTTAGATGGGGTCAGTGACCCCCATTTGAAAGCTGTAAAGAGTCAGAAGAAGGCAAATAATAGAAAAACTATAAAAAAAGAAAAAATTAAGGCTAATTGAAAAGTTGCTTGGAACTGGCCATTCTATAACATATGTAGCGCTATAGTAAACTGACTTGTGATAGGGCAGTTTAAGCTACTTTCCTTGGTGGGCTAAGACCACCAATGAGCTCTCTTTCTCAGGGGTAAGCCCTCGCAGCGGTGTGGAGGCAAGGGTGTAGTGTAACTGTAACCTGATGCGATAGCACAATGATGGGCGCCAGTAGTTCTTTAACAGTTGAACCATGAACAGTATTTATTGAACAATAGTACAGAGATCATTTAGCACATTGATCCACAATGGAGTATAGAACATACACAGCAGCATAAAGGAAGCATATACTCACAGCACGTATAGGCTAATATACAGCAGAGAGTAAGTTGACAGCATGTGATGGGTATTGCCCAGTTTTCAGGATATCTTCCAGTGGCAGACTAGGGGAACTCCTGACATCCCTATCTCAACACTTGGTTCCTTACTCTGGGTCAGTAATACCCTGGGATCTTAATCCCTCTAATCTCCTCGGTGGAGCCTTGAGCTGCTCAACTAATTAACCTCTCTATCACTCCTAGAGTGATCTATAAAACGAGTATAGCTGTCTAATTACTAGGGCCAAGGCGCCTAGGGTCAGCACTACTCATTCCCTTCCAGCCTGCTTGGTTGGACTAAAGCAATGGACCCAGAGCACATGGTTCCTACACCTTTTATACTCTGGCACAGTGCCATCTGGTGCAAACTGTGTGAACTGCAGGGGTTACATAAGCACAAGGTCCCCATAAGGACCCACTAAGGCAGTGGTCCCCAACCAGTAGCTCGTGAGCAACATGTTGCTCTCCAACCCCTTGGATGTTGCTCCCAGTGGCCTCAAAGCAGGAGCTTATTTTTGAATAAGGCAAGTTTTGGTTGTATAAAAACCAGGTGTACCAAACAGAGCCTCCTGTAGGCTACCAGTTCACATAGGGGCTACCAAACAGCCAATCACAGCCCTTATTTGACATCCCCATGGACTTTCTCATGCTTGTGTTGCTCTCCAACTCTTTTTACATTTAAATGTGGCTCATGAGTAAAAAAAGGTTGGGGACCCCTGCACTAAGGTGTCCATATTACTAGGGATGTGCCTGTCTGTAAAGTGTAAGGGTGTCTAAGATTTTCACATCCCTACAATACTTAACGTTAATGGGGAAGCAAAAGTAAAAGAATTACATATTCAGCTTATTATATTATCTGTAAGAATACATAGGGAAAGAAAAATTGATATAAGAACTCATTTACATCTGAAACTGCAGCTGCAGTCACACGAAATTGGATGCAGTCATTGGCCAACTTGACAGCATTCATTAACTGGCCTCCTGTAGTGAATTTGAGCTACCGTGGAGCTACCATCTTGAATGCATCAGCCAGCATCAAAAGTGTTTCTTCAGAATCACATGCAGACATCATTTGGACAAAGAGAAGCGAATATTATGTAATCCCAACTCTGAAAATTCAGCACAATTGTGTCAAAGCGCAATTGCACATATTTGAACGCCTGCATCCTCTTCTCCTGGTCATGATTGCAAGTATTCTAGAATTATGGGAAAATCTGGATTATGGGTAAAAAAACATGGCTACTCGAATCCAAAATTGCAATTTGTACTCTGCACTTGCAGCCATAAAGGACCGTTATAATGCCCCTTTAAGTAGTTCTAGAAACTCATAGCAACCAAAAAGTATTTGCTGGCCTTCTGATTGAAAGCAAACAGCTTATTGTGTTTTTTTGTTTTTTTTGCAGTAGTTTACTTGTGCCTTTTTTGGTATCTGCTACGTATCTTTTTGACTGGTTGTTTTGGTGGGAGAAATTAAACCAGATACCCGAGTATTTACATTGTTAAAGGGCTTACATATCAGCCTAGACTTTTTAGCTGATAAGGACCTGAGATGTGGTGTGCATGAGCCTTTTATTATATTACCCTTTATATTAATTGATTTTCAGACTTTTTGGGTAACTGTATTTACAGATGCAGTTATAAAACACCACCAGAAGCTCTTAGAATTAGGTACAACTCTTCTTGCTCCATTCAAAGAGCCCTGATAGTAGCACCTCAGGGTGCAACCTGCAAGGCATGGTGCAACAAACACATGTCACACACCTTCTATATTCCCCTGTGCACCTTGCATGTGGCCTACAGATTGGCAGCTAAAGAGTGAAGCTAATATCTTGGATGTCTAGACCTTGCTCAGAATAGTGTTCAATTCATAAATGATTACCATTCTCAGTAACAAAATATTGTTCTTTCATCCCAATCTAATGATCTAATTTATCATCTGCAGTATTGGGAAGAGAAACGCGGGTTTTGCTTACCTGCTCATTTCGTTAAAGTACAGAGGTTAATACCAATAATGTAACACAGTGCTGAGAGCCAGCAAGGATTAGCACGCAAAAAAGGTTGCCTTTTTACGTGATCCTTAATGTCCCAGTGTGACAAGATGAGAAGTTTTCACCGGTATTGTTTTACCGCTGTGATAGCCGACTGATTGCATTTTAACAGTATTATATTCCCCTTTGTGCTGCCATACTCAATGCAACTGATACAAGAGGGGCATAGGAGATGAACAAAATCAGGATAGGAAATAAATACATTACGATGCATGAATGCATAAACATGTAAATGGCACTAGGCCTATAGCTCATGGGAAAATCCATACAGAAATATTGCATCTTTGTGCCTCCAAAAATGGATGATTTGTAAGTGTTTTTTAAATGTATGCATGCTCATCTAATATGTATACACTTGCAGAAATTAAGATGCATTTGTTTTGACTTTAGTCTATTTATTATTTATTATACTTTATACGGTGCTGCAGCTCTTTACAGAGATTATCATATATATATATATATATATATATATATATATATATATATATATATATATATATATATATATATATATATATATATATATAGTCAACTACAAGAGGTCCTCTGCACTCAACCCATTATCAATATATTTAAGACAGAGACATTTTGTGCATACTGCTACTAAAAAATGCCTTACCCTTTAAACAACACAGGGATTGTTTGTCCATATATTGCAATATATTTAAGCTGGCCAACTACGTCAAAGTCATCCCATATCTGGCCAGTCCTACGCTTAATTTTCATCTGATTCATTAAGAATTCAATTGCTTATACATTTTACAAAGGGACTAAGTTTTACCTGCAACTTACTAGCTGCTTTCAAAGTAAAACTCCCAAACTTGGCTGCCCTTTTATTAGACACCAGTGGGATCACCTGACTATAGCTGGGAGGGGTGGGAGCTACAACATGGAGCTGGTCACTGCTCCTGTATAACTATAACAAACAAGGGAAAGTTGTGCTCACCACTAGTTTTTAAAACCATTAGGCGGGGGTGCAATGAGGGTGTGACCACAAAATACATATAGTCAACTACAAGAGGTAAAACTTAGTCCCTTTGTAAAATGTATAAGCAATTGAATTCTTAATGAATCAGATGAAAATTAAGCGTAGGACTGGCCAGATATGGGATGACTTTGACGTAGTTGGCCAGCTTAAATATATTGCAATATATGGACAAACAATCCCTGTGTTGTTTAAAGGGTAAGGCATTTTTTAGTAGCAGTATGCACAAAATGTCTCTGTCTTAAATATATTGATAATGGGTTGAGTGCAGAGGACTCTTGTAGTTGACTATATGTATTTTGTGGTCACAGCCTCATTGCACCCCCGCCTAATGGTTTTAAAAAATAGTGGTGAGCACAACTTTCCCTTGTTTGTTATATATATATATATATATCAGTCCTTGCCCCAGTGGAGTTTACAATCTTGGTCTCAATAACACACACACTATCAAATAAACTTGCCTGACTGATTTTGGAGTGTGGGAGGAAACTGAAGGAAAGCTATACAAGCCCAGGGAGACATGGAGGTCCTTATTTATCAAAAATTTTCTGAGTATTTGAATAAAAAAGTCAGACCAAACTAGAATCCACGATAGGACCTTATATATTAAAAAAAACACAATTTAATTGGATTGGGGACAAATCGAAAATCTTACGGTTTTTATATTGAGTTTTTTCCCCAAAAACACATGTTTTGGATTTTTGGGCTCATTTCAACTTCCAAATAGGATAGGGACCTCTCCCATTGACTTATATACAACCTCAGCAGGTCTGAGAGGCTGGATTTCGGATTCTAACTTTTTCCATCCTTGGGGTATAATACATCTCTAAAAATAAGAGGTCTTTTTCCACTAAAAATTCAGATTTTATAGTAAAAAAAACCCCAATCTATGCCAACCAATAGGGAAGGAAAATAAAACACTATGGGCTGGCTGTGCTTCCATTGGTTCACTTGCTGTCAGGTTCAGTACAGCATTCTCAGATTCTCATTTCAGGAGTTACCAGTATTTATACTTTTGTTTGGGTGGGACAACAGGGCATGGTGGAGTCTGGGTGGCACGAGGAATGACCAATAATCACCTGGCTTCGTATATGGGGTGGTTGACGTCTCTACTTGTACAGTATATAGTATCTTAGTGTCTTGTGGACCTGATCATATAATACTGTTTTAACTGCATTTAAAATAGCGCCAACTCTACTCATTGACTTTCCAGTTACTAGATGGTTTGATCCTGTGAACCTTCTAGCACTGATGCCCTTGCAGTTGCACCTCTTCATCACTGTCATACTTGTTGCCTTCCCCAGTAGGGGGCTGTTTGGAACACTGAGCAAATGTGACTCTGATTAATTACTGTAGAAACACTGCAGTTAAACAGAGAATATTTTTTAAGTAATATAGATGCAATCTTGCGTCTTCTATTAACCTCACTTTTAAATAAATTGGCAGTGACTTCATTGCTGGCAAAGTGTTATACAGAATTTAATAATAATTCCATGTTTTTATGAGCCATGTGCATTAGTTGAACTCGGTTGGCATAAAGAAAAAATTCACCCTGTGGAATAGACCAATGGGCTTTTTATGGCTAAATAAATCTCTGTACCAATAAATACCATGCACACAAATGCAAGGGAATCGGGGAAAAAACCCTGCATTTTTATTGCGTCACTTTGTGTAACATTTCTGGGGTGGACCCCTTCGTCAGACATACGGATCTGCATACAGAGAAGTGCTTTATACCCTCATTAATTACCATAATAAAGTAGATCCACTCTCTAGTGAAAACCAGCATTAATAATACAACATATCATATTTGGACAAGGTTCTTGACAGTCCTTATAATTAGTCCATATTGATTAAGTACACTTCCAAGATTTAGCGCAAATTTAATGGTTTAAAAAGTCCAAATGAAACTATAATTTATAATATGTTTTTATAAGCCATGTGAATTAGTTGCAAAAGTTGCAAAAAGTCACCTAGTGGAATAAACCAATGGCCTTTTATGGCTAAATAAATCTCTGACTGTTCACACATAATACAACAAATGTCTTCCTATTATGCTGGCTACACAAACCTACTGCCCTACAGTGTTACCGACAGAGAGCTGTGTCCCTGGTGAGCTTTCAGACTTTCCTACTGATTTTATACCAACTGAATGCCTCCTGTTATCCTCAGGAATCCCATCACAAAGCAGGGATTCCAACGGCCTCGGGAGTAGTTTAGCTCTTTTTACTGAGCGGAGAATGATCAAATTACAGATAAAGAGCTTGACTTTTTTCTCATATTATCCCCCAGTGTCATCAACAATAAAGCAAAGGAGTGGTCTGTAGATTAAATTCAGTAATCACACATATTTATATTGATATTTGGTACATGTTAATCAAAATCAGGTTTGATGCTTATCAATGTGCTTTGTGTGTATAAGTCTCTATTCTAACACATCTTATCCTTTCTTTTACAAACAGTTTTTCTGGTTGCTTGTGGCCATCTTCCTTATTGAGGTCCTGCTAATAATCATTGAAGTGGTGTTTGAAAATCAGGTATGTACTTGCACCATGCTTGCTTTTGGGGTGGGAAATTATCAAAGTAGGGCACAGGCTTTGCATTGGGAGCCATGAATCAAACAGAAGAAGGATAAGAACAATTGCACATATATATATATATAAATACGAGAGCCATTAATATCATGTAAATTACATCCTTATAAATGGTGCTCAGTGATATCATTTTGTCACATATCACGTTGGAGTTCCATGACCTGTATAGAAGCACTCGTCCTTTGGCCTTTTGCCTTTAGCTGATTATAGAACGCCTCTGTGATTTATAATATCTGATGTTCCCTTTCATTTCATGTCATATTAAAGGAAAATAAATGGAACTTAAATGTGAATAGGGCCATAAGTATGGATTGGCAGAAGAGGCATGTGTCTAGAGTGGTGGGGGGGCACTAGGCACATACCTCTTCTGTTGCCTACACCTAGTCTAGACCCTTGTCATCCCAGTGCCTGCATATCTTGTAAACTCCCCCCACTCTCATTGTCAACAAGTGAGCATGCACACGCTCTTGGGAACCCGTCTGGCTTGGCCCGGCCCTGAATGTGAAGCATGAAACATGTTGGAGAGTGCAGCTTTGCCTTAGAGCTCAATTTGATTGTAGAGACAGCCTAGAGAGAGACAGTGTGACCTTGAGTTACACCGACATCCATGTAAATATTGTAAGACAGTTGTAGCAAAATCACATTTCTCACAGACATTACAGATGCAGTCAGCCTACTGTACATACCTATTCAAGCCAGTACACTATTTCTAGATGAAGTGCTTCCAAATCTTCTAAGTATTTTAGAATATATCCCTGTCCCTGTGTGCATGATTCAGATTTGCATTTAATATTTCACCTTAATACAAGTATCCCTGGTCTATGTCTAACTGCACCCAGACACTAGCACAGTAAAGGGCCATGGATGTATTTTATTTCTTGTAGTATCAGTGTCTTTTCCTTTGTGTTGTGATGATGCTGAACCCTGGGCCTGGCTGTACAGCTTTCAATAAAGGATTTTACTCGTGTTTTTAGTTGAATTCCCATGTGTATGTTCAACCACATTCAGCTTTTCAGTTTGCTCCCATGTGTCAGTCCTGATAGAGAAAGGTTCAGCGGAATCTGTTGTTCAGCAACTCTGAGATGCTGGTATATTAATAATTAATTATTGTTCACGCACAGGTGCTATACCCAGGAAAGTACTTCTGCATGTATATTTTCTCTTTAAGAGGGACTTGGGGGCCCATTTACTTAGCTCGAGTGAAGGAAAAGAGGAAAAAAACCTTCGAATTTCGAATGTTTTTTTTGCCTACTTCGTCCATAGAATGGGCTTCTTCGACCTTCGACTACGACTTTGAATCGAACGAACTGTCTCTTTGAAAAAAAACTTCAACCCCCTAGTTCGCCACCTAAAAGCTACCGAAGTCAATGTTAGCCTATGGGGAAGGTCCCCATAGGCTTAACTATATTTTTGTGGTCGAACAAAATCCTTCGAATCGAACGATTTAAGTATTAAGGAACGAATAGCGCTAAATCCTTTGACTTCGATATTCGAAGTCGAAGGATTTAACTTCGACAGTCAAATATCGAGGGTTAATTAACCCTCGATATTCGACCATAAGTAAATTTGCCCCTTAGTGTGCATTACATTTGGGAATATGCTTAAAAAATATTTTTATATATATTATATTGGATATAACTTTTAAAGAAGGTTGACATCTGACTATGTGGATTCTTTCAGGTTTTTTTTATTCTGTTGCACATTTATTTCCTGCAAGCTGCTTCTACCAAATACATTCATTTGTTTGTAATAATGTTCCTTGCTGGAATGCATGTTCTTTACTACTCATCTGTATCAATAGCCCAGAGGCATATGTGCTCATGGACAGTAACAATCGCTGCTGACACGTACTACTGTGTAGGACTGCAAAAGTATATGTATAAGCAAAAAATATAGCGGGCACTCGTGTAAAAGAGACCAGTACAGAATACAGATACGGCAATAGAGGAAGATATATAGAAGGAATATCGCACGCTCAGATTAAAAATGTTTATTATTTGTAGGAGACTGACATTTCGGCTAGCAATCTAGCCTTTGTCAAAGTGAATAACTATATTAAGACGGTGCCTAATAAACACAAAATAGCAGGAAAGTGCAAGGAGTGACTTCTTAATATGCAATAAAAAGGGACCCAGAACAAAAGGTTGACAGCAGAGCTATCTACAGTTTCATTTTAATCTTTAGAAACCATGTGAGCAAAACATAAAAGTTCAAATTAAAAACAGCAAAAAACATAAATCATAAGAACATACATAGTTACATAGTTAAACTCAGGTTGAAAAAATACAAAGTCCATCAAGTTCAACCCCTCCAAATGAAAACCCAGCATCCATACACACACCCCTCACTACTTTCACATAAATTATATATACCCATATCTATACTAACTATAGAGCTTAGTATCACAATAGCCTTTGATATTATGTCTGTCCAAGAAATCATCCAAGCCATTCTTAAAGGCATTAACTGAATCAGCCATCACAACATCACCCGGCAGTGCATTCCACAACCTCACTGTCCTGACTGTGAAGAACCCCCTACGTTGCTTCTAATGAAAGTTCTTTTCTTCTAGTCTAAAGGGGTGGCCTCTGGTACGGTGATCCTCTTTATGGGTAAAAAGGTCCCCTGCTATTTGTCTATAATGTCCTCTAATGTACTTGTAAAGTGTAATCATGTCCCCTCACAAGCGCCTTTTTTCCAGAGAAAACAACCCCAACCTTGACAGTCTACCCTCATAATTTAAGTCTTCCATCCCTCTAACCAATTTAGTTGCACTTAGTCTCTGCACTCTCTCCAGCTCATTTATATCCCTCTTAAGGACTGGAGTCCAAAACTGCACTGCATACTCCAGATGAGGCCTCACCAGGGACCTATAAAGAGGCATAACTAATGTTATTGTATCAATATAAAAAAATATTATCATCCATGTAATCACAATATTTGTTGTGATTACATGATGTCACTTCCGATTTAATGGTGGTCAGCGGGTTGCGGATAAGGCCGTTGCAGGCCGGGTCAGGTAGTGGATCCAAGCCAAATAATTATGTCGGTTGCAGTTCGGGTCACAGGTTGCTGGGTCCAGGTCTCAAAAATTGGTTCCACACAGGACTCTAGATGATTAGTCTCAAATAAAAACTTTTCATCTTTACATCTATATAAGATCTGAGAGTGCATATTCTATATATTTGTATTTGAACTTTGAGCCAATTAAAGTACAGGTATGGGTTTCATGTTTGACATAAGAAATAACAAAAACTGTAGATTTTTTTTTGTGTTTAAACCAAAAGGCAAAAGAATGTTCAGCACAAGCCTTCTTCACACAACTCATATTGAACAGAGGAGGGGGGCATACTACACCTTGAAAATAAAGGTTTTTGTGATCTTGGATTCCATGGAAGTCCTGCAATTTCCCCCTGGTGATCATTGACCACCGTTGCATCCATTTAATAAAAACATTCAGTGTTGGTGTTGGTAAATATGGGGAACTTCAGCAACAGCTGTAGCAAATTGCCCATGTTGAGATTTCATAGTATTAGGATGCATTAAGATTAAAGGGAGCTGTTTATATGCAGCGGCAGTGGAGCAGGTAATAGTATGGTTATGCTCTGTGATTACAGCATCAGATTAAAGGCAACAGTAATGTGGGATTTATCAGTAGTGCCTGTCCAAGTAGATAATGGATCCATGATGGGCCTTGATCATAAGCAGTAATAATATATATTACAGCAGGCGATGGGAGGGTTACGGAAAAGCAGGGAAGAGGGAAGGTTTTGTTTGAGGGTAGAGTTTATGAAGTACAATGTATGGTTAAAACCGCTTTATACAGTTTCTCTTCCATTTTTGTGTGGTTTCTCCTAGGTCCACCACAAACTTTGTACCCCTATCAATGGCTTTTCACCCTAGTGTAGCCCATTACCATTAGTAAACCCATAGCTGTTCCCTGACCCCCACTTCCCTCCATTTTTTTGGACGGGGAGGTGAGAGCTGACCACCCAAAGAGAAAAAGAGCCTCCAAATCCACTTCCTTTTTAAAGGAGAACTAAAAGCTAATGTGTCTAGAAAAGCCATATTTTATATACTTAACTTATTGTTATAAGGACAGAATTCCGTCCTGAGAGTATCTATTCCCGTCCTAATTAGTTTGTACAATGGTCTAGACCGGAAGAATCACACTGACACAGATTGTTCAGTATACAAATGCTTCTTCTGCTTTATTGCAAGGCACAAAGTATTATATAGGCTAAGTGGGGTGTCAGCTCCGGATATATGAGTTTTAGCAGCATAGCCAATAATCATGATAGAAATCATAATATGTCCTGCAGTCGTCTTCAGGAAACAGGGGCAGAGTAGCATGACCACAAACTGTTGTGACGCCCTCTTAGCACGAGTCTGTATCTGTGAAGAGGTTCCTCTTGGTTGCATCCTAGCTTTTAGTGATATATGATATATGTATTGCAAATAGCTGAGCAAGGAAATAAATGAAAATGCACAGTTTAACAGTAAAATAGACTTTTTACCTGAGAGATGATAAAGTAACATTGTTACCTGTCCTCCACAATTGTACAAGCCTAAAGTTTCAGCTTTTCAATAGCAGCAATGATCCAGGACTTCAGACTTGTCACATCTTTACTGCTAAAGGGCTGTGGTTGCATTGGCTGGTACAGAAACACAAAACATAATGTACAACATTTCTAGCTACCGTATATACTCGAGTATAAGCCGAGTTTTTCAGCCCCCAAAATATGCTGAAAAACTCACACTCGGCTTATACTCGGGTCAAGCGCAAAAACGGTCGCCGGCGTCTAAGAATAGTTGCCGGCGCCTAAGAATAGTCGCAGGCTTCCAAGAATAGTCGCAGGCTTCTAAGAATAGTCCCCAGGGTCCAAGAATAGTCTCCAAGAATATTCGCCGGCGTCCAAGAATGGTCGCCGGCATCCAAAAAATGAGACGCCGGCACCTCCAATGGGAGCAGAAACCCTCAATTTTTTGATTAAAACTTACCAGAAGCTGCTGCATTTCTCACCCTAGGCTTATACTCGAGTCAATAAGCTTTCCCAGTTTTTGGAGGTAAAATTAGGTACCTCGGCTTATATTTGGGACGGCTTATACTCGAGTATATACGGTACTTCTTTGGTTAAGCTTTACTTCTCTTTTAACCCATTGTGGCTTCTCATCCCAGCCCATGACAACTACAGACCCCACACTCCCTAACCCATAGGGCTGAACTCCACGGACGATTCTCGTCGGATCCGTGCCAAATATTATGGGAGAGATAGAAAAATCTCAGGTGCAAACTACACACAACACGACTGTCGTATGAAGATGCAGCGTTCGTTGTTCATATCCGACAGTCGTATCGTGTCTAATACATGTAGTTTGTACCTGCAATTTTTCTATCACACCCATAATATTTGGCGCCTGCTACTTTTCGCATGTGATGGATCCAACGAGAATTGTCCATGGAGTTCAGCCCTTAGCCTATCCAGTTCCCTATTTCTAACCTTGCCATGACCCTATTATTCCCAGTCCCTGGCATCTTTCAACATAGGAGCACTGGAGATGCAATATCATTAAATATTATTTACTGGATCTGGGAAAACATCAGCAATGGTTACATTGAAGCCTTGTGTGTGAGACAGATGTCACTCACCCCGAGGCTGAGATTACATTCTTCAGCCACTACTACACCCACATTCATTATTCAGAAGTCACAGAGCACAAAAATTCGCTATCTGTAACTTCCCTATCTGGGGGGACGCTGGTTGATAGAAGTAGCTGTACTGGCATTTACTGAACATGCTGAGGATAACACATGCCAGAAAGAGAAAAAGAGAATCAATACTCATTACTGTTAACTAGTTGCAGTAAGCGCATACAATGGAATCTCTAGACACCAATCTAGTTTGAAAGGTTGCAACGTTGAGTGCTCCACACTAGATGGTATCATCATCCATTATTTTAAATCCTTACATGGAGTCAGTACAGAATAAAAGGGGGGCCCAAGAAATGCAGAAGGGTTTGGCCCCTAACCTGAACACATCACTTAAATGACTGTTGTCTATGATGGCTATCCTGTGTCAGTATAGTTATAGCTACAGCTAGCATTTAACAGCAGAGTGGAGGGACAGTGGTTGGATGCTAATTTAAAGAGCAATTAACTGTGTAATAATGATCACTTGTAACTTTATCACTGTTTTTCTGGCCAGGGGCCCAGTCTGTGATTTTGGGCTCTCAGAGCAAATGACTTTCCCCACACGTGTCCTTTTTACGCACAGGCAAAAAAAAAAATGATATCACTATTGTTCATTGGAGCAGATCTGCTTATTATCAGGTCCAACCTGTTAATTAACATTTAACTATCATTTCAGATGGAAATAGTTGGCAATTAATCCACATGAGATCCTCTTAAGAATGTCTTCCTTTTCCATATTATATATATATATATATATATATATATATATATATATATATATATATATATATATATATATATATATATATATATATATATCTGACATAAAGCTACAGTATGGAGTTATGATATAACAATGACTACAATGGATCAAGGTTCCTCAGTGTAGTAAACGAAGAGCAGTGACGTATGGTAGGTGGCAATAGCTGTCTCTAGACAAGTTCAAATTTAACTTCCATTACAGGCAATTTAAAGTGAAGCTTGCCTGCATATTAAACAAATTTTGAGGTTTTGGTCCCATTATATGATAATAGTCTCTAGGCTTGCTAACCTCATTAGGTTACTTCATATAGTTATGAGTCTTCTGTTATGTAATTCAGGAAGATTCCCTCTATCTTATTAAGGGGAATATCATGCAAGGTATTATTGGCAGGGCACAACATGAACTTCTACAGGCAGTCATTTCAGGGCTGCTATTTCTACCTATTGGTAATGTGGTGGTCTTGCCCCAAAT
Organism: Xenopus laevis; assembly: GCF_017654675.1. Classification (NCBI taxonomy): domain Eukaryota; kingdom Metazoa; phylum Chordata; class Amphibia; order Anura; family Pipidae; genus Xenopus; species Xenopus laevis. The sequence goes on from NC_054376.1 coordinate 32,417,621, forward strand.
CTAGAAGGTACAAAATCTGAGTTGTAGGTTTCCCACTCAAGGTTCCCTACCAGCATCCTATTAACAAATATGGCAGAATATACAAGTAACACAGAAGACTGCAAGACCCATAAATGATGAGAAAAACAGACACCCATTAAAGGTGAAATTTACAGTTCTTGTGCCCCATTCATAAATAAGCTTCACTTACTTTGGGTGATTCATATTTCTGTAGAATAATCTTTTTTTTTATTTAGTTTCTGTGATCATAAAAAAGAAAAACCCCAAACAACAGGATTTGATGCCTAAGGTAAAATATACATCAGGTTAATATTGCCTAATATCTCGCATATCTGATGGATTGCCCAGTGGATTATGCCAAGCACCTGTCTGGCATGTATTTTTGAACTTACTTCCCCGAGTAATGACTTTTTTGCTGAAAAAATATAATGTGAAAATTCTGGGCACCTACCTCACTGTAAAATAAAAAGCTCTCATTGAATCATAGGAACCGTGCTGCAATATTTTAAAGGAATTATTCAGTGTAAAAATAAAAACTGTGTAAATAGGCTGTGCAAAATAAAAAAAATCTAATATTGTTAGTTAGCCAAAAATGTAATCTATAAAGTCTGGAGTGACTGGATGTGTAACATAACCAATAACCAATCAGTGACATGAGGGGAGGCCAACTGCTTTTGAACTGAATGCTGAGGATCAATTGCAAAGTCACTGAACAGTTATGTCCCATGTGGCCCCCCTTAAAGTCGCAGACTAACTCGGAGTTAGAGAGCTAAAAAGCAGGAAGTAGTGTTCTGGCTATTATGTTAGACATCCGCTCACTCCAGCCTTTATACATTACATTTTCAGCTAACTAACTATAGTACAATTTTTTTTATTTTGCACAGCCTATCTATTTACCCAGTTTTTATTATAACACTGAACAGTTCCTTTAAGCCTCCCTTAGCTATTTATCAAACCTAATACACAAAGCATAATTTAGCTATATTGCGCCAGATTCAATTCAGTGCGAAGAAGTTATCTCATGGTTTATCATGTGAAAACTCATGGACATAATTCAATTCAAGGAGAAAAAAGCTTTCTCCAAATTCAGTTCCAGTTTTTTTCCCCATAGACTTCAATAAAGTTCTCAGCTAATAAACTGTGACATGTTTTTCTTCATTGAATTCTGTCATGATTTTTATGATGTAGTTTTTATTTCTAAATTACACTGTTTATACAGCAAACAATGCACTCTACCATGTCAAATTTAATTCCTGAACCAACAAATATTTTTTTTTTTTTTACTTGTAATATTGGTGTGTAGGCAGCCATCTCAGGTCATTTTGCCTGGTCATGTGCTTTCAGAAAGATACAGCACTTTAGGATGGAACTGCTTTCTGGCAGGCTGTTGTTTTTCCTACTCAATCTAACTGAATGTGTCGCAGTGGGACCTGGATTTTTACTATTGAGTGTTGTTCTTATATATACCAGGGAGCTTTTATCTGGTTACCTTCCGATTGTTCTGCTGATGGGCTGCTGGGGGGGGCAATATCAATCCATCTTGCAGTACAGCAGTAAAGAGTGACTGAAGTTTATCAGAGCACAAGTCATATGACTGGGGGCACCTGGGAAACTGACAATATGTCTAGCCCCATGCCAACGGATTTCAGTGCAGAATTCTGCTGGAGCAGCACTATTAACTGATTCCCATGACAGTATCCCTTTAATTTGAATCTCGTCCATGACTTTTCACGCAATAAACCGTTTTCTCACTGAATTGGATCTGGTCCATTGTTTGATGCACTGGTCCTAATTATCAGCCCATAGATTGGATCTGTCAGGGAAGTCCAGTTTGGGCAACCTAATATTTAGATATCCTAAACCTGGTGTTGGTTTAAGCTAACCAGGTTTCATGTGATCAAGAGATTGCCAAATCAATCGTCAAGCGACATATACAGATCGTTATACAGTTTACCCAAAAATGTACCTACTTCTAGAAAAACTCTTTGTATATGGCCGTCTTAAATCTGCCAAATTCTGGACAATATTTTTACTCATGAATAAAAGAAAAGATAGGTCCAGAATGAAGAATAAAGTAGATAAAAGATAAGGGGTATAACATTATTCAATTATTGTGTGATAAATCAAGTTTTACTAGACACTATTAAATATTGGACACTAATAAATAATTAGGATGGCTTTATGGTAATTGATGGCTGTTATTAATGGCATGAAGGGATCTGATCCTGATCCACTGTGTAAAGTGTAGAAAAACTGTGTTAATCTGTTCAGCTCGAAACTTTAGATCCAGACGTTTTAGCTCAATTACCTGTCATGTTCATCTTCAATTAAGTGAAGAAGTAAACTGCACAGCTGACAAAATTGGCATTATGCATAATTAACAAAGCAGCATGACAATTACCATTTTTGCTGTGTTTAAATAACTTGGCAAGCAGCATAAGCCATCTGTGCCTTATACACCTTAACAATATACTGACTTTGTAACTATCTGTTTTTGTCTGAAAATTGTTGTTAGGGCTCTTACAGACGAGCGTTTTTCCCTGCGCTCCCCTGCATTCCGTTTTTCTGCATTCAGCCGCAGGGGAGCGCAGGAATAGACTCATTAAATTTTTTCCAATGGGGCTGTACTCACACAGGCGCGAACGCAGGAAAAATGCAGCATGTTGCGTCTCAACCGGCGTTCGGCACCTACATGCACCTGTGTGAGTACAGCCCCATTGGAAAAAATGTAATGCGTCTATTCCTGCGCTCCCCTGCGGCTGAATGCAGAAAAACGGAATGCAGGGGAGCGCAGGTAAAAACGCTCATCAGTAAGAGCCTTAAAGGAGCTCTGGCTGAAAAGCTCTTGCTGTAAAGGAGAAGGAACGGTCTTTTAACTTGGGGATGCCAAAAGTTATGTACCTCCAAGCGTTCGCATGTACTTACCTGAAACCCCAGGCCGGAGCTCCTATCAGAAGAAAACTGCGCAGACCCTGGATTCTTCCAGCGAGCACCACGGAGCGATCATCTTCTGGCTTCTTTTTTTCTTGTGGCTGCACATGCATAGTAGAGCGAAAACCCGAACTTTAAAGAAAAAGTCAGCTATTTTGTTCCACTGCGCATGCGTCTGCCCCAGGAAATTAGAAGATAGAAGAAGCCTGAAGCCAATCACTCCATGGTGCTTGTTGGAAGAATCCCAGGCCAATGCAGTTTTCTGCTGATAGGTGCACCGGCCCAGGATTATATGGAAGTAAAAGCGATTAATTGGGGATTACTTGCCTACCTTTTGGCACCGCCAAGTTAAAAGACCTTTCCTTCTTCTTTAAGCTTGCCTACAAGAGTACCCCAAGTTGCACAGTAAGTGTGCTAGATGGTGCAAGTTGGGCAAGGACAGACAAATGGATCAAGTTCCTAATTTATTTGTCCTAAATGGTTACCTTACATACATTTTTTGGATTAATACAGGCAAATACTTAGTACAGGCAAATACCAATTAGATTATTGAAATCATTCTAGTGCTGTGATTATTCAGCTCATTAACCTCATAGATGCTGTACTACTTTCCCCCATCCCTCTTCTGTATTTATGGCCCTGATTAACTGGCCAAATCAAACAAATATCCACCCATTGCCACCTAACCAAACAGTGTGACCTTTTTGTGTCGGCGACTCAATCTTTAAGGTCTGATCTGAAGTGGCTACAGGTGGAGTGAATACATTCTACCTATTGTTTAGGTTAAAAAGTGATTATATCTTATTGTTTTTGTTTTGAACGTGGAGAAGAACATGATTATGGCTTCCGGTTGTATTTAGTGTTGAAATAACTATATTTCCTTCTTTACAGATGATAAAATTTGCACATGCAAACATCTTAGTGGGAATGGAGCAGTATTACGATGACTTGGATTTTAAGAATATTATGGATTTTGTTCAAGAAAAGGTATGCAGGGTTTATGGGCTGTTAAACAGTTTTTTCTGCTTCTAACATATACCATTCCATATATTTTTGTTTTTTCCTATAACTAAAAGACACATCCATTTACCTGAGTGGTTAAGCATCCATTTACCCGAGTGGATTTTTGTATAATAATGACAACTACCCTTGTAAGGCACAAATAATAGAGTTCCAGAACCAGCAATAATGAAAAAAAGCCTCAATAGAGTCCATTCTGGTACTATATATATGAATTATTTCTTTAAAAACATCCATAGCTTGTATTGTATATGGATCTACCATTGATTTTAGTTATTGATAGATATAAATAATGTGGATTGCAAATAATCCTTTTCATTATGTCTTGTATCCTACAGTTCTCGTGCTGTGGAGGAGATGATTTTAAAGACTGGAAGGTGAATCAGTATCATTCGTGCAATAGCACCGGGCCCTTGGCCTGTGGAGTGCCTTACACATGCTGCATAACAGGGAAGGTAATTAACTCATGTAAATAAAAGGGAAAATGCGAAGACTAATCTTAACTGGACATTGTGCATGGTCCATTGGCATGTGATACATGCATTGTGTCTCAGAAAAAGCTTGCAGTAGACCAGGTGTTGTCCCAGCTATCAGCCATATCTTTTGTCTACTAATTATAGTGTTATTATCATATCTAAAAATGGGCATTTATCTCTGGGTGGAGTTTAACATACTTATATTTCCATCAGTAAACATTACAATGTCTTTCTCTCATCTGACAAAGCTCATATAATAGCTGATACAGGGAATTAAAATGTTTGCCTATATGTAATAAATAGCAAAAAGTTTTTCTAGTTATTCACTTATAAAGATTCCCTTTAACTCTCATCAGAATGTTCAATCCCAGCCCACTAAAAGTGCTATGTACTACTTATTACAATGAGTCAGACAATAGACATGCCTGTCCGACATGGAATATGGTTGACATATTTGTGGATGAAACTCATTAACCAAACTAGGGATGCACCAAATCCAGCATTCGTTTCGGATTCAGCCTTGTTCAGCTGGATTCGTTCGGATACTGCCTTTTTCAGCTGGATTCAGATCCTTCTGCTCGGCCAAACCGAATCCTAATTTGCATATTAGGGGCGAGGAGGAAATAAAAAATGTTTCCCCCTTCCCACCCCTAATTTGAATATACTAATTCGTATTCGGTTTGGTAATCAGCCGAATCTTTCGAAAGGATTCGAGGGTTTGGCCTAATCCAAAATAGTGGATTGGGTGCATCCCTACACCAAACAGGCAGATCTCTGCCCCAATTTGGCTACCCAATCAATGAGCCAGATCGAGCTGATCCAATCATTTTACCCCTGGGCCAGATATCTGTCTGCTAGGAGGCCAGAAAGGCCTGGAGGGGCCTAACTGTCAGCTTTTATCAACCCATTTTTGTCTGAATCACTGAAGCACTGAATTCAGCTGCTAATTTTATTGAGCAGTCCATTACTTAGGTGCCATGCAAGCCAGTATTCTGATGACTTGGTCTGGAGTAGCCGAGTTGGCAGCTAATGTCTGCCCTGCCTGGCCTCCTTTATTATAGTGTATACCATGAGGTGCAGCCAACCAAACAACTTTACCATCACTGCAAGCTGCTGCCACATGCATTTATCTTCAAGCCATGCATGCTTGTGGCCTAAACATACATAAAACCCTCATCTACCAAGAATGACTGTCCCCCCTTCGCAGCTCTCTGAAGTGTGATTTTCAGTTATAATATCTCATAATATGTGAAATATAATTTTGTGAAAAGCATAATTATAATTTATAGACTTATAAAGGTAACACACACAAGCTTGTTCATATCAGTATTGAAGAGACATTATAAACCACTGCTCAACATGAGCCCTATAAAGATGCCTGTATTAAAAATACGTTCTTTATTTTGTTGTAATCTAAACATATAGCTTTAATTTAAACTTGTATTGAACAGCGTAGATGGAGTGCAAATATAGGAGGATTATATTTTTAATTATTTCTGCCTCACGGGGAGATTTACTGATTCTCTTGCCTCCACTTAATCCTTTCTATAATGAACTACTCAGGAAAGGGAAGGAGATAGTTTATAGAAAAGGCCTTATGGGATGGATATTTTTATACACAGTGGATTACTAAAACAGTTTTGACCTCTTATCTCCCAAATCACTTTCTGCTGCCCCAGGATCCTCTCCCTATCTCCTCGTATGCTGTTGACTTGTTGTTATATGCAGCTTACAGTGTACCTACTGATCACATCATTTCATGCAACGACAAACACTGCAAAAATGCAACTGGTTGTATTTGGAATGTTAGCAGCCAGAAAGTACTCACCGTTCTGCCCCCCTGACAGTAACCTTATCAAAACACCCAAATCAGTAAATAAATAAAGATAAGAAACCACTTGCAATGATCGAACAATGACCAAAAGATGTGTTATTATAGTAACCTCAACAATCAATGAAATGCAAAATCTATACAGCTCAAACTCCAGTTTCTGCTCTGTTGCTTAGTAATAATAACAGACGGTATTTTGGTATGGAAGCCCAGGATCACTCCTATAATTTCCATGGAATATCCTAGAGATTGGGCCTCACCCAAGTGCAGCCAGGGCAGTATACTGATTAGATTCCCTAATGCAGACCAGTTTTGCCCTCATTGGGGCTCCTCAGTTTAATGCAGAGCCAGGGAAGTGGATCCACTAGTAAAGCATTTTGGTTGAGGATATACATACATGGCAAACACTTATTGAGTGCCAGGAGATGGAGTGCGGGACATCTGTTTACGGCAGTAATGCACAGGGCTCTCATGTGTTGCACTCTGTGCTATTTATTGGTTGCACAATTAAAGGCCCAACCAGAATAACGGGCAAAGAGGATCGACTATGCATCAACTCCAGGTGCAAGTGTGCGTGTTAACACAACTTTGCTGCCAGTATAGGCACAGGCCCTGAGATCTGCTCTGAACACCACTAATTAGGCACAGATTTGTGGAAAGGCCACCATGGCCCAGGCCTAGGGCGGCAAGATTTTAGGGGCGGCATTCCAACCAACCACATCCACATTGGATCGGAAGTTCTGGGGTTGTTCATGAGATACAATAGTTATTCAATTTCTCATTTGCCAATTCCCAGTGCAGGGGTTACGAATGGTAGTGGGTCTAGGGGTGCCTGGTAAGTAAGTCTGGCCCTGCCACTAATTGGTAGAGGCAACCAATGTTCACCATTCGCTGAGCTTACTTCAGGAGCCAGGTTACCTGCCTGTATGTTTTCTTCCTGTAATGAGGGGTTTGTATAGGGTTAGGCAGAGTTATACAGTATGAGAGTTCCACTGAAATATATCCTTTATGTATTTCTTGTATGTATTAATAATCAGTGACTATATCAGCAAAGGATGCATGCCCCAAGTGAGGAGAACACATGGTCAGTACTTGGCAAAACAAATTCATTACGGAATCTTGTGTAAACGGAACAGAAACAAGAATATGGCATCTCATTTCAATAAGCACTGGAGTGTGACTGGAGAATAATTCTCGCCTTCTGAGAACTAGCAAAGAGCATTCATTTACATTCCAGTATGTAATAAATGTGTCTCATAACAGAGTGTCTGGCAAGAGAGCTTAAAAGAGAAACTGCTCCAACACAAAGTATTTATTATTCTATTACTTATCCCAATATAGTGATATGGCTCATCTTTATTAACAGCAGGACAGTCTTAATGCGGGTATGCTGTGCTAAGTTCAGCCCTTTATTTATCATATAAATCCAATACTTGTAGTCGGCCTCGTGTAATTTTTTTTTACATATCTTGAGCCTTTACATAATACATGGTTGCGGATTGGATCACATCAGTCAGTAGTCTGTGTAGCCCTTGGGCAGACTTGGAGCAATAAAGCTATTAAGCCTCCCAATGGCCTTCGGTTATCAGTGCTCCCAGTAACCACCTCAACATGATCTTTTTTCCAGTGTCTTTTTTTAACAGAAAATTCTAGTCATTTTAGACTTTGCAGCCCTGCTTGATCTTTTTTTTTTTTTATTTTGTTAGGCTGGTTTATTAAATTCCAATGTTTACAGCATACACGTCTGTGGAGACACAGTTAGCATACATTTTGTACAGTTCCTCTGCAGACTTGGAACTAACTAAAATGAGTTGCAAATGCAGTTATTGCAGGGACACACATGCAGGCTCTGTAGCTATCCCCTTTATTTATAAGCAGTGGAATAAGGGGATGGATCATAAGAGGTTTAAAATTAGAGTCGGGTACCCTCAGGTTACCCGCAAAAACCTGCAGTACCCTTTGGGTTGCGAGTAGAAGTTTGGGGTACGAGTATAGACGCGGTTCTGCGGGTTTGCGGGATGGACTGCAGGTCTTCTAAAAGCGATTTTTACTTTCTTTTGTTCTGATCACGTCTACTTCCGATGATGTCACTTCCGGTTTACAATGACAGCACTTCCTGTTTTACTCCTTTTTTCTGATCATGCCTACTTACGATTATGTCACTTCCGGTTTACAATGACAGCACTTCCTGATTCTTGATGGTCAGCGGGTCCGGGTTGCAGATAAGGTACTTGCGGGTCGGGTAGCGGGTAAGAATGCGGGTCCAGGTTGCGGATTGCAGGTGTCTGGTACGGGTTACAAAAAATGGACTCTATTTAAAATAAACTGAACAATGTTAACTTATATAACATTTTTGCAAGATTGTTGCTGTATCATTCCCAAGATGTGGGATTCCGGTTTACAATGACAGCACTTCCTGATTCTTGATGGTCAGCGGGTCCGGGTTGCAGATAAGGTACTTGCGGGTCGGGTAGCGGGTAAGAATGCGGGTCTTCTCAAAGCGATTTTTACTCTCTTTTTTTCTGATCACGTCTACTTCCGATGATGTCACTTACGTTTACAATGATAGCACTTCCTGTTTTACTCCTTTTTTCTGATCATGCCTACTTCCAATGATGTCACTTCCGGTTTACAATGGTAGCACTTCCTGATTCTTGATGGTCAGCGGGTCCGGGTTGCAGATAAGGTACTTGCAGGTCGGGTAGCGGGTAAGAATGCGGGTCCGGGTTGCCGGATTGCAGGTGTCTGGTGCGGGTTCCAAAAAATGGAATCTATTTAAAATAAACTGAACAATGTTAACTTATATAACATTTTTGCAAGATTGTTGCTGTATCATTCCCAAGATGTGGGTATTGCCCTTTTTTTATCGAATGACACTATTTTTAGGGCTACAGAACCCCCCTCCCCTAAACGTCTAAGCCACAAACACCCACTGAAGAACCAGACCAATAAAGAACCCCTTGACAAGGCTGTAAAACCTTGCATATATCTTCATAGAGTGTGTCAATAAAGCAACCTATATTTCATATTTAAACAATATTAACGCTTTCTGAATATTACCATGTACAATGACGATCTGCTAATGTCTAATTATATATTACTGATGTGTCACACTTAAAATAATGTCTCTCTCTCTCTTACACTTACCATAGTTCAACCACCTATTTGCATTAATGTGTACAGTGACACTAGGCAATGTTTTCAGAGCTTTCATATTGGTTTAGAATCAATTCAGGCCTGTTTTATTGACACCCAAATATAGAAATTGTGATTCGTTTTTAAAATTCTCTTAATTGACCCTCTTTCATTTAATGACATGCTATACCTCAGGGCTTGTTAAGTACATAGCAGAATGCAAAAAAAAGGTACTTTTGCACCGACTCCAATCTGAGCACAGGTCTTAGTGCTCCCGAATTGAGCTGGCGGAATGTCTTTGCACTCCATTTCTACCATGAAGAAAGCACTGACTGCTTTCAGGCGGCACGTAGGTGTCCCCTCTTATACACCCTAACCTCTTCATTATTTGGATTCACAAATATGGTGTGCCATCATGCACAATGTGTATTTACCTTGCACTTGATAGAACCAAAAAAAGAGAAATGTGGAGTGGAGAGTTAAGGTGCGGAAGTTACATGGTCCCTTCTCCCCACTCCCTAGCAAACCAGTTCAGGCTCCAACAGCCAAATAAGATCGCAAAGTTTAACATTCACTTAAAATTAGCAAATAGGTGGACCGTGAGGGTATTGCAGGAATCACTATTATAATGTGGATATATTAAGTAAACATGCCAACATGCGTTAGTTCAAATAGCCTGTTCTCCCTCACTTCCTTATTCCAGTATCCCCAATTTCTACCTGTCTACGTGGGGATAGAATGGGAGCTAGGTCCCCCACTGTCCACCTATGCAGCCCTACGCGTTAGCCGTTACACCGGCTTCTTCAGGGGCATAGGTGACATTGGCAAGTACCTTGATCCAAACTAAGATATAATTAATCCTTGTTGGTGTCAAAACAATCCTTATGGGTTTAATTAATGTTCAGATAATTTTTCAGTAGACTTAGACCCCTTAAGTCTACTGAAAAATTATCTGAACATTAATTAACATTAATTATTTACTAAACTCCGAATGCCAAAAACCCCACAAAATGTTGTTGTTTTTTTGTATGAAATCTGAATTTTTAGTGGAAAAAAACCACAAATTTTTTGGGATTTATTATAACCAAGGATGGAAAGTCTAAATACAAAAATCTGGCATCTCAGACCTGTCGAGGTTGCATATAAGTCAATGGGTTTCGTGCAATAACCCTACGATTTGGGGTTTTCGGGCAACAATCTGAAAAATTCTGAGTTTTTGGGTGGAAAATCAGAAAAATTCACAATTTTTTAAAGGTTTTTTTCAGACAGGTGTATTGATTAAGGCAAAAAACCTGTGCGGATTTGGTCAGCATTTTTTTTCCCCCACAAAAAATTTAGATAAATTTGGACTTTGATAAATAACCCCTTTACAGTATGGAGATTCAAATTATGTAAAGAACCCTTATCCAGAAAACCCCGGTTCCCAAGAATTCTGGATAACAGGTTTGTACCTGTATAATGCAGGGAAGGCCAACCCATAGTCCTCCAGCTGTTCTTCAATGGGATCTCCATACTCACATGCAGCATCGGACTGGGGGAGGATGCCCTAAAGTGGAATTAGGGTGGTGGTAGATCAAGGGTTCCCCTTTCTTGGAAGGTGCAGTTGTGCTCAATTCAGCAGAAGAGGCAGTACAGACACAGCGTTGTAACTCTATGGATCTGCAAGAAGCATGTTTGGACCCAATTACCTTTGATGAAACATTTGTGTCCATAAAGCTGAGTATTTAAATAGTTGCTCTTATATCTATCCCTGACACACTCCTTTACCCCCCTATAAATATAAGTGCATAATAGAATTGTCTTACTGCAAAAGGTGCGTCTGCCGGCTGATAGAACAAGAGTTAATAGCCCAGTTGGGACTGATATACTGTTGTATTCCTCTTTTAAAAGTAAACTGCAGTACATGTAATTAGGGAGCCATTTAAATTGCGTCAACAGAGTAAAGGGCTGTGGGGCAAATCCATCATTAGAGAGATATTGTCAGAAACAGCAGCAGTATTATACCAAGCCGGATACAGACAAGGAGTTTGCCTGCTCTTCCCCGAAGAATTAATGATAAAGGCAACATTATGATATGAGTGGTGCTATGAACCGGAGAAATGAATCCTCTACAGCACACAAACACAGGATTAGAATAGACCAGGACATTTCCGGCTTCTCTTAAAGGAAAACTATACCCCCCAAACAATGTAGGTCTCTATAAAAAGATATTGCATAAAACAGCTCATATGTAAAATCCTGCTTCATGTAAATAAACCATTTTCATAATAATATACTTTTCTAGTAGTATGTGCCATTGGGTAATCATAAATAGAAAATTGCCATTTTAAAAAATAAGGGCCGCCCCCTGGGATCATAGGATTCACTGCACTCACAAACATACCAACAAACCATACATGTTAGGTCACATGAGCCAATTAACAGACAGAGTTGTGTCTTTTTCTTCCACACTTCTTCCTGTTACAGTTAGAGTTGAAGTATTTCTGGTCAGGTGATCTCTGAGACAGCACAGAGACCATCACGAAATGGTGGCTCAAGGCAAGAGATGTAAAAGGGCAAGATTTACTTAAATATATATTCCAGTTTGGTAAGATTCTTTAATATGCGACTTAATATGATATGAACTATCTGTTGCTTAAGTGTTCATTTTGGGGGTATAGTTTTCCTTTAAAGCAGAATGGCCACTGCTAAATACATCCATCCAAATGTTAGTACAGGTACGGGATCCATTATCCGGAATGTCCATCTCCCATAGACTCCATTTTATCCAAAAAATCCAAATTTTTAAATTTAGATTTCCTTTTTCTCTGTAATAATAAAACAGTAGCTTAGGTCCCGAGCATTCTGGATAACAGGTCCCATACCTGTATAAGTTATTAGTAATAATTATTTTTGACAAATAGCTTTCATCATTTATTTTGTTGACATAAAAGAATGTGGGTTTATGAGAATCTGCATCTCGTTTAAGCTAACAGCGCATATTGTTCTCTGGATTGTTTATGGGCACAAGCGACCAGGTTAGTTTATAGCAAATAAGACTACATTACATATGTGGACTTTAGTTCCCTGTTTTAGCCAGATTTCCCCAAAATCGCAGATCTTTATACCTTTTGGGTTAACGTTTCCCATTCCTGGCCAATCATTTGTTCATTGGATGCTTAGCTCATGTCAAGGTGAAAAAATATATGAAAACTTGGTAGTTCTAGGTGGGATATTAAAGAAGAAGGAAAGTCTTTGGGGCAAATTCACTAAGATTCGTAGTTGCGCCAGGCGTAACTTTGCCGCACTTCGCCAGGCGTAGTTTTGCCAGCGCTCCGCCAATTCACTAAAATCCGAAGTTGCGCACGGGTAGCGTAAGGTTGCGAAGTTGCGCTAGCGTTGATTCACTAAGCGAAGTTACGCTAGCGATGGTTAATTTGCATACGGCGCCAAATTCAAATTTCAATGGAGGAATACGTAGAATCACTACAAATGCCTGGGAAACCTTCAAAACATCAAATAAATTTTTTTTTTGCCCTACACATGTGCCCACTGTATAGTTAAGTTGCCATGAGTTAGGAAATGTAGGTGGGAAGGAGGGGAGCCCCAAAAAATTTTTCGATCTTTTTCAGCCTATCACCCATAATATAGAAAAAACACCAGTGTTTTTTGGGACTCAGAAAAAATTTTAACTTTTTTTGAAGCAATCCCTATCTACTCTATTGCGCTTCGCCTGGTCTGAGGTGGCGAAGGAAGTCTAGCGTAAAAGGTGGCGTTCAGTACACTGCACGCGTTAGTGAATTTGCGTAGTTACGTCCGTAGCGAAAATTCGACAGGCCTAAGGATGTGAAGTAACACTAGCGAATTTACGCCAGCGTTCGTTAGTGAATTTGCGAAGTAACGAAAATGCCCAACGCTAGCGAATTGACGCTAGCGTTAGAGGCTTCGGCGCTTAGTGAATTTGCCCCTTTGTGCACTTGGGGGTGCTCCTATCAGCAGAAAAGTGCACTGGCCCGGGGATCCTCTTTCAGCTTATTCTTTCTATACGTGGCTGCGCATTCACAGTAGAGCGAAAAGCCGAACTTTAACTAAAAAGTCAGCTATTTTGTTGAACTGCACATGTGTCTGCCTGAAGAAATTTTGAAGAAAGAAGAAGCCGGAACAGGATCGCTCCGTGGTGCTCACTGGTATAACCCCTGGGCCGGTGCAGTTTTCTGCTGATAGGAGCATCGGCCTGGGGTTTCATGTAAGTAAATACACTCACTTGGGGGTGCCTAAGATTTGGCACCCCCAAGTGCAAGATGAGTTTCCTTCTCCTTTAAATAAGGGCCTATTTCACTCTGTTTGCATTCACCCCATACACACAAACACACACCATTTGGGAATTGCTAACTTCATATGAAAGAACTTTAATGGAATCACTAATAGATCATCCATTGGTAATAGCTCCTACTCATCCAAATCATTGTCTTTTGTGGTTGACCTTTCATTATGGTACCACAAGACCATTTTTTTTCTTTTTAATAACAAGCATAATACTTCATACAAGCATAATACTACATAATACATGATTAAAATGTGCACAAACTGTCATCAAGGCAAACAGATAAGAGATGGCAGTGACAATTCTGTGCACAGGGAAAGTGCCAGGCAACAGATGACACCAGTGCTAATGAGTTTGAAACCTAATGACGGGATTATACCATAAGCTTTATTAGACAGCACTGGGCAATACAAAAACAAACATTACACTTAAAAAGTCTCTCTTATGTGCATCGGGTAGCTAGAGTGAATAATTGCCCACCGAGCTGTCATTTGCAGAAGTGCCAGCAATTAGAATCAGAGCTTAATATAGATGGCATTGTCCTCTCTCTATTACAGCCAGTTGATAATTGTGATCCTCCCTTTGTGGAGGCAATATTTTTACCTTACATTTACAGCACCATGGAATATGTTAGCGCTTTATAAATAATACCAGAGAAAACCCTGAGAATAGCAGAATTGTTTAGTTATCATTTAGAGGCTACAGTGACAAGTTATTCATTTAATGAAAATACATCTCCAATAAAACCTTATGCGTTTCATGCCAAAGAAAGGTCACTGAGAGGGTTATTTACTAAAATCCGAATTTATCTCGTATTTTAATTTTAAAAAAAACACGACCAAGCTCCCTTGCTCGATTTGACCTTATTTACTAATAAAAGAACTCAATAATATCAAGCAAAAACCTGAGAACCTCAAGTTTTTTCGAGATTTTGCCCAAAAACCACTCGAAAAACACATAGCAACAACGAATATACATTTTATTTTTTTATGTGCACTTTGTGTACAAGGGTTGTGTAAAAGCAGTAACAAAGACAGATATCAGAAAGATGGTTACTCGCACTTACGTGTGAAATTTAATCCATGGGGAAAATTCACTAAAGGGCGAACTCTCGCCTTTGAAGGCTTCAACAACCCTTTGCGCAACTTTGCCAGGTGCAACTTCGCTACCACTACGCTAATTCACTAAAATGCAAACGGACGTCTCGGCAGCTGAACACTGGCAAAGTATCGCTAGCAAAAATCATTTCATAGCGAAATTTCACTAACATTAAATTCTGCCTAGCGTGACTTCGTAGGTTAACTTAGGTCAATTTGAATAGGGCGGGTACATATAGTTCATATATATGTCTTTATTAGTGATGTTGGTGCAAATGCTGAAAGTGGCCACTTGAAAATGTCCAAGGAAGCAAAATAAAGACAAAAAAGATCCTCTAATGCCCTAGACATGAGCCCATCCTAAAACAAATGTGGCATGACCCTCAAACCATAAAAACAGTTACAACTTTTAAAGACAATCCCACTTTTCAGTAGGAAAAAACACCAGCGTTTTTTTTTGTTTTTTTCATTTTTATAACTTTTGGGCTTACAGGATAAGATTGAGGAGGATGCAGCTTCATCTTATCAGTTCGCCAGGTCTAAGGTGGTGAAGGAAAATCTGGTGAAAGGGGTAACGTTCTGTAAAATTCGCACTTTAGTGAATTTGCACAGTAACGATGGTTCGGCTGAGTGAAAATGCGATTGGCAAGAGGGCTCGAAACTTTGCTAGCGATGCTCTCTTTCGCTAGAGAATTGTACTCTATGCCTGTTAGTAAATTGGTAATGTCCCTGCGAATTGGATTTCTGGCAAATTTTCACTATTGACGGCCACTATGCTCTTTAGTAAATTTGCCCCCATGAATTGGCATCAATACTGGCATTTTGTCTTAGTGATGATTCCTATGAAGGCAATACAGTACATATAAAAATATAATTTTCCATAATAGCAGAATAGAAACCGGCAGCAAGGCATAGCTTGAGGAGAGTTTGGAATACTCAAAATTACAAGATCATGTATCTTCATTAGTTCCCGGCTAGACAGAACGGAATTATTTAAATGTGGTCCAAACAAAGCACCCATAAATCAGACTGTATCGCCTCACGTCCAAGGAAAAGAAATGACTTTGCTGCTCAGAAGTCTTTAGATGTTAATGAAGTTTTGCTTACACTATTTTTCATGTGGATAAGGAGAGTCAGGCAGCACTTTAATGATTTCTCTTTGTCCCCTGTAGAGAGTGCAGCACATATTCTCTCTAGCAGGCCCGGATTTGTGGGAAGGCCACAGTGGCCGGACTTAGATGGGCAGGATTTTAGGGGCGGCATACCCCCCAGCTGCATCAACATTAGTTCTGAAGCACTGTGGAAATGCCGGCGATTTGACAGTTTTTGAAATTTTCCCCTCACTTCTTCAGTGTTCTTGACCCAAAGAAGTAAATTTGCTTATGTGCACATGTCAAGCGGAGGGTGGTGGGGGCAATGATCAGAGACGGGACTAGGGGCGCCCGATGAGTAAATCCGACCCTGCTCTCTAGATAACCACATCCCAACTTCTTGTTTTTTCCTTCTTTTATTCACAGTCCTGCTCACTTTTATCTCCTGTGCTTCTCTTTGTTCTTTTCCTTTCCTTGAGTTCCTCCTATTCCATTCCAGTGCCCATGCTTCATTGCATGCAATTCAGTGTGAATTAACTCAAGATTCGCCCGAATCTTCAGCCAGATCCTGGATTTGGTGCATCCCTTTTCAATATGGATTACTGTTGCTCAATACCTTATGACTACCTCATGCCAGAGATTTGTCCAAAAGTCAAATATTTGGGGCCTAAGGCCCTCAGACTTAAAGGGATACTGTCATCGAAAACATGTTTTTTTCAAAACGCATCAGTTAATAGTGCTGCTCCAGCAGAATTCTGCACTGAAATCCATTTCTCAAAAGAGCAAACAGATTTTTTTATATTCAATTTTGAAATCTGACATGGGGCTAGACATTTTGTCAATTTTCCAGCTGCCCCCAGTCATGTGACTTGTGCCTGCACTTTAGGAGAGAAATGCTTTCTGGCAGGCTGCTGTTTTTCCTTCTCAATGTAACTGAATGTGTCTCAGTGAGACATGGGTTTTTCCTATTGAGTGTTGTTCTTAGATCTACCAGGCAGCTGTTATCTTGTGTTAGGAGCTGTTATCTGGTTACCTTCCCATTGTTCTTTTGTTTGGCTGCTGGGGGGAAAAAGGGAGGGGGTGATATCACTCCAACTTGCAGTACAGCAGTAAAGAGTGATTGAAGTTTATCAGAGCACAAGTCACATGACTTGGGGCAGCTGGGAAATTGACAATATGTCTAGCCCATGTCAGATTTCAAAATTGAATATAAAAAAATCTGTTTGCTCTTTTGAGAAATGGATTTCAGTGCAGAATTCTGCTGGAGCAGCACTATTAACTGATTCATTTTGAAAAATACAATTTTTCCCATGACAGTATCCCTTTAAAGTGACTTACTAAGTCATATGGAGCCAATGTAGGACACTGCTTCAGTCAGTCAGTGGGGGTCATTTTTAAAATTTGCACAGCGCATATTTATTCACAAGTGGTTTTAATACCCATGTTTTTTCCTAAATGCAAAAATATTGCACTGCTGTGCCCATCTTTAGTTTGTTGTTTTTTTTTTGCGAATTCACATTGCGAACAAATTTTCACGAATGGCTCGTAAATGAGACGGGTGTTTGTGTGAGTGCGGCCACTGTGCGAGGCTGATGTGCACGAAAATAGCACTTTAAATTCACAATTTGCAAAACTGTTTTGCCAATATTTTCTCCGCCACCAAAGTCGTGGCATAAGTGTTTGAATAAATATTCGCGATTTTTGCCATATTAAAAAGGCTCTTATGGACATTCGCAGTGCAAAAGAAATTCTCTTTGCACATTCAATACAACACTCTTATCAAGCTTTATAAATATCACCATGCGCAGTGCAAATATATTCACTGTGAGAATTATTCTGAGATGCGCCAAGTTTATAAATGAGCCCCATGTTTGCTTGAGAGTTTTGTGTGTTTGCGTGTCCAAAGGTGTGTTGTAAATTAAATTCTGTTTGTTGTGAGTATGTGCGCAGCATAATTAGTTTGCACCGACGACTAAAAAACATGTATGATAAAGCATGTATTGCATTGGATATGGATTTGGAGCTGTGTTTGTAGTGCCCAAAACTTACTTTTCTTATCATATACAAACATATGCTTAACCCTAATTAAATTAATATGAATGCAGCACAAGAGCTTTGCAAACTTACGCCATATGTATTCTGAGCACATGAACAAATACATATATATTTATGTGCACTGCTGTGTAGCACAAGGCAACCTTCAAAATAATGAGCTAAATATTGATGCCTGTAATAATTAATATTAGTCTCTTCAATCACACAAAGTCTTGTTATTAGAGAAGGGCACATGGGTTGGTCATAATGGTAAAAACATTGATCCATTTCTACGGATCATAATTATAAAAAAAATGTAATACTAAATAAATATGCGGAATCCATTTTCAACACAAGGCCTGCACATGTTGAATAAAAGATGTTTGTATTGCCCCTTAAAGTAGGCAAGGACAGACCTGTGTTAAGAATTGGAGGATGGTGTTGACCTGATATTAGGGTATTTGGTGGCCCACGTATATACTACACTATTTGTGACCCCCCAACCCACACACAATGATCACCAGGCTAAGCAGTGGAAATGCACTGAGGTTTATATTCGTGAATAAAGTCTGAATTTTAGAGGACACATTTTTAATTGAAACTGAATATG
This sequence comes from Xenopus laevis, assembly GCF_017654675.1. Classification (NCBI taxonomy): domain Eukaryota; kingdom Metazoa; phylum Chordata; class Amphibia; order Anura; family Pipidae; genus Xenopus; species Xenopus laevis. The sequence goes on from NC_054376.1 coordinate 32,436,149, forward strand.
CAATTGCAAATGCTGCACCCAAGTAAAAAAATACATGAAGTTAGGTAAATATTATATATACCGTATATATACAGGATACTTATCTGGGAGCTTTAGTCTGCAGCATGTCAACTGTGTGCAATTTACATTTTCTCGTATCCATAAGTGTGAGAATAAGTGTATTGTAGTAGAGCCTCTGGAATACTTACAGCCCACTGATTTAAGCTTGTCAGATAACATTCATCAAATTAACAAGAATGACAATGATTTCTATATTACCAAAATGTTAGCAATCCTTTGGATATGAATGCATGAAGCAAGAAGTGAGTTCCTGGGTGGCATAATGATCTATTGGGAAATTTTACCACTGCTTACAAGACTGGCAAAAACTGGATCTCCTACTTGAGGCCTATTTGGCTAACAGCTTTACTCTAATCGTTTCTCTTATCTTTACTAACCATAATGCCGGGCGTTTTGTCAAAACCTGAAATGAATGCACAACCTGAACCTTCGCTATGAATAGTATCATATCTATTTGGAGTGCAAATAGGCCTGTTAGGTTAAGTTTAATGAGATGCTGTGCTGTACTTAAGGGTAAGGGCACACCTGGCGATTTGGGGAGATTTAGTCACCTGGCGACTAATCGCCTCGTCACGAGGAAACTTCGGGTGACTTGGGAATACGAAGTGCTGCATGTGCCATGCTGCAGGACAGAGGGAAGGCGTTCGAGGAGATAATCACCGCAAAGACAAGGCGATTAGACGCCAGGCTACTAAATCTCCCCGAATCGCCAGGTGTGCCCTTACCCTAATGCAGTATTCTGTATTTATAAAAGGTTGTGAGGAGCCACTCACACACACACACACCATATATCATCACCCCCCCCATTAAAACATATTGAGGGATATTCACTAAAGGGCAACTTTCTGCCAACGAACAATCTGCCCCACTTCGCCAGGCGCTACCACCAACCTAATTCACTAAAATGCGCATTTGCGTCTCTGCTGCTGAACTCTGGCAAAGTTTTGCTAACGGTAATTCATCATCGCGAGCATTTCATATCGATCTTTTGCTAGTGTTCAATTCTGCCTAGCGAAACTTCGTTAGTACTCTTAAGCTTAGGTCAGTTTGAATAGGACGGGTACATAGAGATCGTATAGATGTCTTTATTTGAGATGTTGATGCAGATGCTTGAAGTGGCCAATTATTATTAAAAATGTCCAAGGAAGCAAAATAAAGACAAAAGAGATCCTCTAATGCCCTAGACTTGAGCCCACCCTAAAACAAATGGTTGAAAAAAAATGTGAACACAAAAGTCTTTAATAGTTAGGACTTTTGACGACAATCCTGCTTTAAAATATGAAAAAACGCCAGCGTTTTTTAGAACTTCTATGACTTTCCGGCATACAGGATATGATGTCACTGACATGAGATTGAGGAGGATGTAGCTTCATCTTATCAGTTCGCCAGCTCTAAGGTGGTGAAGGAAACGAGGTAACATTCTGTAAATTTCACACTTTAGTGAATTTGCGGAGTAACAGTCGTGTTGAAGAATAAAGACACTTTAGATCCTTAGATCTAAATTAGATCCTTTAGGGTAGGGGCACACGGCGCGATTTCGCCGCGATTCTGCGCTAAGCGAGTTGTCGCTGCGTTTTTTAAGCCGAAATAGCTTTGCTAACTTTGGCGCTGGCGTCAATGCAAATCGCGGCGAAATCGCTGCGCTAATTCACAAGCGGCGATTCGTTTTCTATTGTCGTCCGAAGTTGCCTCGCTGGGCGTTTCCGGGCGACAGTAGAAAAAGAATCGCCGCGTGTGAATTAGCGCAGCGATTTCGCCGCGATTTGCATTGACGCCAGCGCCAAAGTTAGCAAAGCTATTTCGGCTTAAAAAACGCAGCGACAACTCACCCAGCGCAGAATCGCGGCGAAATCGCGCCGTGTGCCCCTAGCCTTATGTTAAAACCTGTTATCCAGAAAGCTCAGAATTACGCAACAGCCATCCCCCATATACACCATTTTATTCAAATAATCCAAATATTTAAAAATGATTTCCTTTTTCTCTGTATTAATAAAACAGTTTCTTGTACGTGATCCAAACTCAGATATAATTAATCCTTATTGGAAGCAAAACCAGCCTATTGGGTTAATTTAATGTTTACATGATTTTCTAGTACAATTAAGGTATGAAGATCCAAATTACAGATAGATCCGTTATGCGGAAAAACTCAGGTCCTGATTATTTTGGATAACAGGTCCCATACCCGCATATGATTCTTGTACTAGCTAAGAACAAAAAAAGCCATAAATCATTGATGGACTTCCCACTTAGACTTTCCCATGTAATCGCCCATGCTTTTAACAGTCATCCCATAGGAAATAAAATGTTACTTAAGATCAGCAGTCGGGCAATTCAGCAAAAAGTCTATTAAATATTCCTGTAAAATTAATCTGTCCAAAGGGGGAGGGAAAGATAGTAACAAAAGATGGCTTTATTAATAAGAAATCATTTAAAAATCTTCTTTCCACTTTTAAATTTTAAAGGGGAACTATCTCGAAAATGAAAATTCAATATTCGCTTCAACATACTGAAATAAGAAACTTTCCTAAATACAATCAATTAAAAATTCTGTAGCGTTTCTGAAATAATCCCGTTTATCTTCACTATTCCTCTCTCAGCATCTGTTTCTCTTCATTCTGTCTGCATGCAGCAGGTGGGTGTCAGATATTCATTGACCATTAGATCCAATATATCTTATAGGGGGCTCCATTTGCCTATAAGATGTAAAAGCAGGGCCAGAACTTGGGGTAGGCAAAAGAGGCACCTGCCTAGGGCACAACAAAACTGTCTTCTACCTACCCCTTGTCCGTTCTCTTTGGTCTCCCCCTCCCCTTCGCTGTTCTCCCCCCCTCCACCGCTCTCCCCCTTCCTATTCCCCTCTCCTCCTTCGCACTCCCTCTTCCCCTCCCCTCCGTCACTCTCCTCCCCTGCGTCCCCTCTGTCGCTCACTTCCCCTGCATCCCTTCAGTCACTCTCACCGATTTCTCCGCTCTCTCCCCGTACTGCGCATGCACAAGTGGGGGTCCATCTGGGACGTTCAGGCGGCTGACTTGGCCCGCCCTGTCTATTACAGCTCACTCTATTAAAGGGCATGTAAAGTCTAAAATAGAATAAGGCTAGAAATGCTGTATTTTGTATACTAAATATAAACATTAACTTACTGCACCACAAGCCTAATCAAACAAATAATGTATGCTTTCAAAGTTGGCTACAGGGGGTCACCATCTTGTAACTTTGTTAAACATCTTTGCAAGACTAAGACTGTGCACATGCTCAGTGTGGTCTGGGCTGCTTAGGGATCGTCATAAACAAAGCTGCTTGAGTTCTGCATGGCTGGGAAGTAAGGCGGGGGCTCCCCCTGCTGTACATAAGTATGATTGTTTCCCTGCTCAGCAGTTAGGGACCATCTGACAATTCCTATCCACAGCAGTAAATGAAGGGAGAATTTCACTGCATACAGTCAAGTTTCTTATAAAAACAGTACACATTTTTCTATCAAAGTATATTGTAGATAGGTTTCTTTTTCATTAAAGAAAGCAAAAATGGGATATTGTTTTTTTGCCTTTACATGCCCTTTAAAATCACCAGAAATCCTGTCTCTCTACATGCAGAATTTGTGCAAAAGGCAGTTATTTTGTTAGATTTTGTTTGTACTGGAATCAGTTATTTGAGTGAACTTGAATACATCTGATAGGAAAGGGAGCCCCCCTATAAGATATATTGGATCATTCATCTGACACCCAACTGCTGCATAAAGACAGAATGAAGAGAAACAGATGCTGAGAGAGGGAAAGTGAAGATAAACTTGATTATATCAGAAACTATAGACATTTTAATTGATTTTATTTAGAAAGTTTCTTATTTCAGTATGATGAAGCTTGTATTCAATTTTCGCAATAGTAACTAGAATGTAGAGATTCGCCTGCCTGTACTTGTCATACCATTGTGGGTGCTGTTAAAAGGAGTGCAACAAGGAGAAGACTTGCCAGGTTAATCCGGGGCAGCACACAATGCCTACATAACACACACGTGTACATACACCGCATACAGATTGTGCATCTATGATTCATGACCAAGACCATAAGATTTCTTTGTTGTTGCTCTACTGACTCACACCCAGGGTTGCCGGTTGATGTTGATCTCAGCTGACACAATGTAGATATGGTGACATTGTCTAAGCCAGGGTTAAGCCTTAGAAGCCAGTGGAAGATGTGACCTCCTGAGGTATGACAAGAGATGGCAAACACACAATTATTTTTGAATCTTCCAACAAAGTGTTTGATCTATTGCAACTTGTCAGCCGGGCTCTGGGTTCTTGTGACGGGAGTGCAGTGTATCACCTCGCTGACATTAGCTTTATATTGCTGGCTTGACAGATGAACAACAGGTCACCACAAACACCTTATTATTAGCTATTTTATCTTCTCAAATAAAAAAATCAACCGTTTTTTCTTATCAGGTAGCCACAACAAATTCATTGTGATGTTAAACCAGAGTAATGTGTTTAAGAGAAAGTCAAATATAATTTACTGAAGTGCCCAATTACCCATGTGCTATTAAGATGGACAGACACTATAAGATCCTCTTGTTTCCATGTCACTAGACAGATCTTTCAACTAATATGGGAATATCGCACTTAATCAGATTGTTGACCCTAGGGGGAAATGATCAGATTACAATGGCTGGAATACAAGCCTCAGTCCAAAGGGGCAGATAAGCTGCTGAATCGGTCTAAGGCTAGTGCCACACACAGCTGATATTGGAGCAATTGGTCTTGAGTATCTTTGCCAAAATCTATCGGGAATGTTCGCACCAGAGTGAAACCACAGTTCCTTATGCAAACAGAAGAGGTGGCTACTGCCTCCCATAAAGGCTGATTTTCAGTCTGCACACTTCATCAGGCCAATTTAAGCCCCCCTTGTAGCACCAGGGCCACCACTAGAAATCACAGGGTCCTGTACAAAATGTTCTTGGCCCTGCCCACCTTAGCCCCCAAGCCCCACCCTAGATCCCACCCACACCACAGTTACAAGACCACATAGACATCAGAGCTAAAAACAGTAAAACCCCCACACACATGTTATAAAAAGCCTTTGATGGTCAGGTACCCCCTACAAGTTAAAAAAAAAATTGGTGACCAGGGCCCCCCCTATAAGTTTAAAAAAACATTGATGCCAGGGCCCCCCATAAAAGTTTTTTTTAAAAAAATTGGGGCCCCAGAGAATATTATTAAAAAAAACATTGGTGGAAGGGGACTATAGAGGCCAGGGCCAGGAGTTTAACGGAGAACCAAATCCTTTTTATTAAAATCTCCTACCCTACATAGACCCCCCTCCCTGCTCCCCCCCCAGCCTAGGTGTTACATTGGGTAAATGTCCCTAACTCTTTACTTACCCCTCGTTGTAGATTCAGGGCATCAGAGTTCATGGGCGCCATCTTCTCTTTGGGTAATTTTTGTTCTTCTTCCGGCGCTTCAGAAATTTCCGTGTCTTTTGACACGCAATTGTTCGGGACCGGAAGATTGCGCTAATTGTGCATGCGCCGATAAACCACACTTTTATTGAAGATTACGAAGCGAATAAGATGTCGCCCATGAACTTTGATGCCCTGAATCTGCAACGAGGGATAAGTAAAGAGTTAGGGGCATTTACCCAGGGTAACAACTAGGCGGGGGGATGAGCAGGGAGGGGTCTGTGTAGGGTAGGGGATTTTAATAAAATGGGTTTGGTTATCCTTTAATAAAATTAAAAAAAAACACATTGGTGTTCAGTAGAACTGAAATCGTGGCTTCAGGACTTCAACTTAGGGTCTTTTTCGTGGCTTCAGGACTTCAACCTTGCCTCCTTTCAAGTCTTTTCGCGGTTTCGGGACTTCAACTTGGGCTCCTTTTGTGGCTTCAGTTCTTTTCGTGGCTTTAGGACTTCCTCTAGTACTATACAGCCACCAGGATGGAAGCACAACTACTACCCTCTCCACTCAGCAGATGATATAGAAGGTGCAGTTTGCAGATACAGAGAAGGATCAGGGAAAAGGTATAGATCCACAGGGTACAGAACACTGCCAGTGGTAAGTGGTCAATAGTAATCAGATGTAACAGGTAAACTGGACAAAGTCAGGAAATCAGCATCAAAAAGAAAGATCACAAAAGTTTTATTTATTAGCATCAGATACAAGCTCAATAAGAATTGATGGGTTCTGGCATAGAGCTCTCCACAATGGAGTTTGCTCTAAACAGGACTCCATGAGATATCACGCCCCCTATCTTCTTTCCTTTGCTTGGCACATGGGCATGGAAGCTGTCATACAGAGACTGCTGCAAATCTTTGCCCTCCATTTTGGGAGCACACTATGCTCATTCCTTTCTCCCTCCATATATAATCATTAATATCTAGTAAGCCGAAGAATTATGTGAAAACAGAGCAGGATTATTGCAGCATTTACGGCTTGTCTCTGTTAGCAGCAAATGTAGATATACGGTAACAGCAAACGTGCACTTTCCAACCCATTACATTATCAGCTGGTGATAATAAAGCTATATCTGCATAATGATCCTTGCAACCCCAGTGCCACAATGTGCAATGAATGAACTAATATGCTCCATATGATTGGCTGAACGATAAGTCAATTGAGCCTGGTGTGTGTAAATTAGATTTCTCGGAGTCTTGAGCTGGGCAAAGTATTGAAGGGATTTACGATACAATTCTGCTAGATAAGGCTGAATCCTTAATGCATTCAATACTTGCTGCAATGTCACCCTTATATCAGCTGTTGGTATAAATTGAGCCATTTTCTCATCATTAATTTTTTTCTCCAGTTTATTTGCATTCCATTTCTGCCCACCTGCAACTAAAAAAATGTGGAGACTTTTGCAACACCAAAAAATAAACTTTAAAGTAGTTCAAATATAACCCAATGCTGCCCTGTACTGTTAGAATTGGTAGGTTTGCTTCAGAAACACTATTATATTTATATAGTAGTATATACAGTAATTATACAGTAAATAAGCTTCAGTGTAGCCATAGGAATTTTTTTATTTATTATTATTTATTTTTTAAACTTTTTATTATTATTACAGAGAAGTGTAAATGATTTACTCAAAATGGATTCCATGGAAGATGGTCTTCCCATAATTAAGTGCAATGTAATTTTCCTACCACACATTAATACTGCAATGGTGGCGCTGTTCTTCCGTTGGTCCGGCCGGATCCCTTAGCAACGCATACGGGTAGAAGTGGCCGTGTCGCCTATGTTATGTGGGTCAGACCTCTAGAGCCTTCAAAATTCGAATGAATGAACATAAGAGTAGAATAAGAAATCTCAAACCTGAAGTTAAAGGGGAAGGAGCCACTGTCAGAAAAAGGAAAAAGAAAAAGAGAAATTCAAAAAGGAGACCCTAATAGCAAAACATTTTTATGAGGCCTAACACAACATCTCACAACTCGGATGGCAAATCCTGGAAGTAATACATAGGGAGAAAGGTGAAAAAGGTCTTTATTAAGACGGGAGACCTTTTGGATTTGGCAGTTAAAAACACTGACACCATAAGGTCTCAATGAGAATTTTAGCTATACGTGTTTCTTATGATAGATTATTTTTTAATCTTTCTTTCCTTCTGGTTTCTGTTTTTTTACAGATAAGAACTGCCGGGTGATAACATAGAGTACTAAGGGATACTAGAAATCCCAGAGGCAGTAAGGTATCTCGTTTCAGTAAAAAAAAAATATATATTGTAACTGATTTTTTACAACAATGTAACAATAGAAGTGAATATGTCATTTTCTACTCCCAATACGGGTCATATTAATATGGGCTGCACTTTGGACACTTTAATATGCAAAGATGCAAATTTTTCTTAATTGGACTAACGACTGAATTCCACGTAAGGGTTAATGCTTGAGAAAGTTGCATGTTGGGAAAAGAAGGAAGTGGGACGTTGGGTTTAAATGGGTTTCTGCACTAAGAATTGTATCCTAATGAAGGGAGGGTGTTCCCCCCTGAAACGTTGATTTGTTTGGTGGCATAATAAAAAGGGGTCCATTCCCCGACTGCATAATCTGGAGTGTGTGCAGATCCATTTCTACATGTATGCTTCCCATAATTAGGCGCTTTCTGGATAATGGGTTTCTGGACAATAGGTTTCTGGATAATGGATCCCATACCTGTACTATAAAACTAAATGGGTTGTGTATGTTTTGTTTGAAGCAAAGCTTTAGTTGCAAAATTACTGTCCAAGAAACCATTGTGCTGAGGTGGGAATAGGGAGATGTAATAAGCCCAATCTTGTTTTACTGGAGCATATATATATATATATAAAGATCCCTGTGCGGACCGAAACGTCACGTCGGCTTGCATGTAATTTCACAATATAACTTTGAGCATTCCACAAATTATCTCGGTGTTGCTGGTCTTCTTTTTGCATATATATATATATATATATATATATATATATATATATATATATATATATATATTTATATATATATATATATATATATATATATATATATATACTGTATATATATATACTGTATATATCTAACTTATCAGGCAAGCTTTCAGAATTCATCAATTTGCATGCTGTATCATACAGGTATGGGACCTGTTATCCAGAAAGCTTGGGACCTGGGGTTTTCTGGATAACAGATTGTTCCGTAATTTGGATCTTCATACCTTAAGACTACTAGAAAATCATGCAAACATTAAATAAACCAAATAGGCTGGTTCTGCTTCCAATAAGGAATAAACATATCTTAGTTTGGATCAAGTACAAGGTATTGTTTTAGAATTACAGAGAAAAAGGTAATGGAAGATGGATTTTCCGTAATTCTGAGCTTTCTGGATAATGGGATTCCAGATAATGGGTCCCATACCTGTATAGGCTTTTATTATCAGCCTGTAATTTTGCTTTGTATGTCAACATTGATGGCACTGTATTTACTGTAATGTAATACATATTTGCACTTGCTTAAAGGGGCTGTTCACCTTCCAAACACTTTTTTCAGTTCAGTTGGTTTCAGATTGTTCACTATAAACAAAAAAATTGTTCAATTACTTTCCATTTTTATTTGTTACTGTTTTCCCAAAAGTTGAATGTTCCTGTCTCTGGTGTCTCAGACTGGCAACTCAATGATCCAGGAGCAGAATCTGAACTGTTACAAGTTGATACATTTAGTTGATACATTTCTCGGCGGTATTTGTGGAATATTAGCAACTATTGTATCAATTCTAACAGCTGCCAATAATGAAACGCAGGGACAACGATAAGAAATTTATCAACTAAATGTATCAATTTAGAACAGTTAAAGAGTCGGCGACCCTCCTCCCAGAGCTGCTTTAGAAGGTGAAAAATGAAACTTTACACTTCAATATTAGAAAAATGGTCACAAATAGAAAGTAATTGGAATACTTTACATGCCCATGCCCAAGGACTGCCTCAGTATCTATCCCATGCTAAGGGGAAATAATGTGCAAACACTGTCACAAATCAGAAGACTGATGGGGTTCTGAGTTAAACACTGCTGGGCCCCGCAAAGGAAAGTAGTTTTGGGCACCTCACTGCGTACGTTTTCTGCATCAAACAGGGTCACATTGTTGAAAGCTCGACGTGATTGTCTCTCAAAATGTATTTCACTGGAGTTGCTGGTTTTCAAAAACTTTATAATAAGACTTATCCATTTGTATTAGTCCCAAGGCTCTGAACTCCCAGGCTCGGGAATGTTGGTCGGAGGCAGTGTAGGGCATCCTGCTGGGAAACTGAATGATTTTCTTCAATTCTGCATGCGTTTGGAAACATCATTAACCACTGTTCTGTCATTGTGTTTTGTAGGAGACTGGAGGAGTGAAGAACACACTGTGCGGGTACCAGACCCTGGATAAAGAGGTATTATTTGTATGCCAGCCCAAAACACTAGAACATCAATTATTAAAGGGTTGTTCATCGCCTTTAAATGAATTTTTGGTTTGATGTAGATATTGATATTCAGAGATCTTCATATTCAGAGTCTTTATCCATGGCTGTGCCAAAGCCAATAACATAACTAGAAGCTGCCCAACAGCAAATCATGCCCATGACTTATTCCCTAAACTTTTTGTTTGTGGACAGAATTAGTGGCATTGCCATTGGGTCCCTCTTCTCTGTAACTGCATGTGATGAAGGACTGATGGCTGGACAGAGAGCAACATAAACAGGTATTAAATTAAACATAAACCCTCTAATCAACTGAATATAAAATTGCACTGGCCTGAATGGACCATGACCATATGCTTTAATGAGCATCTATAGGAAATTAAAGTCCAATTAATAAGGTACAGTGAGTTCTCCCTTTAATTTGACTGCAGGAGTTGAGCAGAGAGGGACCACTCAAGCACTTCCTTAGCTTCCCAGTAAAGTCAAAAGGTAACATACAGAGCTAATGAGATAATACATGTGCCTCCGAGGTTGACCTGGGCTCATTGGACACTTCTTTTCTGCAAATGACTTGTCTCAAACTTTTTAAGTATATGAGCACTACAGAATACAGAAACACAGAGCTAATTGTCATATGTTTTACACAGCATTCTCACCCAGAATTCCAGCATATTTAGATGCACGTTAAAATTGGTGCTAAAAATCTGCGCATTTTGTAAATTAGGTGCAATTAGTTGGGATGCACCGAATCCAGGATTCGGTTCGGGATTCGGCCTTTCTTCAGCAGGATTTGGATTCGGCCGACTCCTTCTGCCCGGCCTAACAGAATCCGAATCCTAATTTGCATATTTAAATTAGGGTCGGGGAGAGAAATTGCGTGCCTTTTTGTCACAAAACAAGTAAAAAGTAAAAAATGTATTCCCCCCTTCCCACCCCTAATTTGCATGTGTAAATTCGGATTCGGTTTGGTATTCGGCCAAATCTTTTGTGAAGGATTCAGGGTTCGGCCGAATCCAAAATAGTGGATTCGGTGCATCCCTAGCAATTAGTAGCACGTGTGCGCAACATGCAAGTGAGCTGGAGGCAGGCAGTAATTCCAGGACTCCGAGAGCCATTTATATCAAAGCAGGTACAAGCACCTTCATACTCATATTGGCTCCTGCACTGACATCTACTGGAAACAGCAGCGGACTCGATTACCGTGGGACTGTTTTGTTTGATGATGGCAGGAAGTTACTTGTCTCCATTTCCAATCAGTGGGAGCGTGAGCACTGGTTCATTAATATTCCAGCTGGATTGAAGTCCCTGAGCAAGTGCCAGAGAGCTAACATTCAATCATGCAATGCCTTATGCAAGCCTTGCCACTGGGGAGAGACCATGATGGGAGAAAGCTTTATGGCATTATTCTGATTAAATCAATTTCAATCTCAATATAGAGATAAGCGGCCCATTGTGTGTGGCCTCACAATTGCACAGAATTCATATCTGACCATCAATCCACATGGGTGGGCCCAAGGGAAACGAACGCTGCATCAAGCAAAATCTGCATTAGTAGAAAAGGAGAGTTTATTTGGCTAAATGAAGAAAAAATCCCCCTATTATACACCCCCTTCGGAGGAGCACCCTGGCCCCACTCCCATTAAAATTTTAATGCAAAATCAATACACATGAGCTGAATAAGAAATATACTGTATACAATGTACATCGCAATAAATACCCAGGCTTAAAGGAAGAGGAAAGCTATGGAGGCATTTTATTGTCAATAGATTAGCTGCAATAGTGCAAGTTAGAATGCTATATTTATTCTGTAGAATGCGTTAAAGTTAAAGTAAAAAGCTCTGTTTAGGATAGCAGCTGCCATATTAGCTTGGTGTGACATCACTTCCTGCCTGCATCACTCCCTGCTCACTCATAGCTCTGGGCTCAGATTACAGCAGAGAAGGGAGGGGGGGGAAGAGGAGCAAACTGAGCATGCTCACTCCCAGGGCAAGGAGGTCTAAGCTGAAGGCAGGAAGTCTGATACAGAAGCCCATGTGTACAGAAGGAAAGAAATGCTGTGTTTCTTTAGTCAGAGGAACAAAAAGACAGGTACCGGCACTCTGGGCGATTGCAAGCAGGGGACAAGCCTCTTACGTGTTTATTAGTCGTCACAATGTTTCGGGCGTTCCCCCTTCGTCAGGTGTAGTATATAAACACGTAAGAGGCTTGTCCCCTGCTTGCAATCGCCCAGAGTGCCGGTACCTGTCTTTTTGTTTCAGAGTATATTGTGGAAGGGCTGACTTCCTATGTTCTGTGCACCGGGTGGAAATCTTAAAGAAGGGCCTGGGTGTGCTTGTGTCTCTTCGTCAGAGTTGGACTGGAGTAATGGGGGCCCACTGGGACTGCCACATGAAGGTCCATCCAGGCAGTAACCGGCGGCCCCCTCCTGGCTTTCCTCTGCGTGCCTCCCACTCTGGCCTCTGTCTCCATCTGTGCACTGCGGCGTGCACCTGCGCGAAACATCTGTGCACTGCGCAAACTCCCTTGCACTGCGTGCCTGCGCTGCATGGTAGCGCAGCAGAGACTTTTTTTCAAGGGGGAGCTCGATCGGGAAACATGGCTGGGCCGGCGGGGGCCCATCGGGTTTTTTCCCAGTTTCCCGCCGGCCCAGTCCTTCTACTTTAAAAGGACAGAGGCACAAAGTCAAATTTCATTTTTAGGGTTTAGTTCTCCTTTAATCCAGAGGGATCTCACAGAAGGGCTGAACTTGATGGACAGTTGTCCTTTTTTTCAACCCAGAATGAAACCTTATAGGAAGAGGTATTCTGTTAAAGTTTGTGGTTGGTCTGTTTTATTTGTTCTGCACTTTGCATTTTAAACTGTTATGTGGTTGATAGGGTTTGCTTAGGAGTGTGGTCTACATGAAAGATGACTAGGGGAAGGCCTTATTAGCAACATAAGCAGATTGTCCTCTCTGGTGTCCACGCAAAGAAGATCAAGTTTAACAGCAGCTGCCTATTAATTGTGGCTTTAGGGATTATTTAGGTTGAGATAAATTATTTACATTCATATAATCCTCTAACCTTGTGTGGTGTGGCCTCCTCCATCCTTTCAGCTGAACTCTTTTACCTTCTGTCCACAGAGACTGGAAGTCCACAGTATTATCCACGTGAGAGGCTGCATCCATGCCGTGGGCCTGTGGCTCAATGATAACTATGGTGTGACGATTGGATTAGTCGTAGCTTTACTCACACCCCAGGTAAGCATACACCTTGATCTTCATCTGTGGCTTACCAACAGTGAAGTAAGAGTGGGTAGAACCACCCAGTAGGAAATCGCAGAATCTACAATCCTTCAGCCATCTCATTCATCCATCCTACTTTCCCTTCATCAGTAAATCATCGGCTAGCATGTATTTAGCCATCCCTTTGTTACCTTAATACAGGTGTCCCCAGCCTTGTAAAAAGAGTTGGGGAGCAACAGAAGCATGAAAAAAACTTCCTGGGGGGACAAATAATGGCTGTGATTGGCCATTTGGTAGCACCTATGTGGACTGGCAGCCTACAGGAGGCCTTGATTGACAGTACACATGTCCAAACCAGGAATTAAAAACTAAGTACCTGCTTTGAGGCCACTGGGAGCAACATCGACGGGGGAGCACTGCTTTAACACAACCCTGACAATGTGCAGCAATGCCCAAACTGAGGCCTTCTACATGTTTTCAGCTCTAGTATGTATTGCATTCCTTGGAATGGTGTAAGACAAGAACTGGAGAGACATGGACTGGATGTCACTGGTCTTTGCTTCCTTGCATTTCAATGTTGGTTCATAGTCCTACAGCTGTCTGTTGGTCAGGAGATGCACCATTGGACAAAATTACCTTCTCTTATGATAGGGAATCGATCAGCCTCTAGATCCTTCTTGCTACTACGTGTAGGCACCAAAAAGAGAGCTTGTCTTCTCCATAACTGCATTAAACTGTCCATGAACATAGCATTTGTTTTGACCTGAGCAACAATACCTCTTATGCATGGCCAGGCTATGAATATCTTGCAATTACATGGATAGATAATATATGGACTTATGGATATAAATAGAGAGAGAGAGAGAGAGAGAGAGAGAGAGCTAATTATGTGAGAAAGCACTTACGGCATATAGAAAGTTCAATTTAGTAAATTACCAAGGACAATGATGCATTTTGATCAACTTGGGATGTAAAACAAGAAATGAGCACACACCTTAAATACCCCTCATGCCACATTTTTTTCAATTTTAATTAAAGTGCAATGTGCTGGATATAAAAAATGATGAGTGAATACATATAATAAATACTCAGATTTAAAGAATGCAACAATGTAATATACCCATGTGTAAAAAAAGTAATAATTCATAAATTCTAAAATTAACAAATCTTACAAATGCATGCAAAACTGTCATTAACCGAGCGCATTAAATACAAAATAATATGTAGTCTAAAATAATTGTCACTTTACGAAATTCATATCTCACCTATCGGCCATAGTACAATAAGTTACTTCCCTGGTCAGCGACAACAGTGCCATGATCCTCGGATTTAAAACATAACCAGATTTCATGGGGGTACCAAGCATATTATAGATTAGTTATAGAAAAAAAGAAGAAAAATTGATCAATGCACATTCCCTGGTCCCCTGTCATATCAGTAATCTATGCAGATGCATGTATTTACAAAGACAGGGGTTTTTTAGTTACAAAATTATGATCATAAGATTGATAAGCCACCATACCACATCAAGGTAAAACCCATATGGCGGTCCCTAACTATTTACCTCTGGTCATAATTTCAAATGCTAAAGCCTCCCGGCATAAGAGCATTACCTGAAATAAAAGGTCTCCCGACCTGGGCATTGGTTTTCATCATAGGGCTTAGTCCTCCCCCGCCATTAGCTTTCAAAGGGAAGAGATAACCTAGACCCCAGCATTGGTTCCATGAGATTAATCCTCCCCCGCTTGCGGCTTTTAAGAGAGAGAAACTGCCCAGACCAACACCCATTTCCAAAGGCATTGTTCTACCATTTAAAAAGACAGGTGTGGGGGTGCTACAACCACATGGAAGCCTGGCCTGCAGCATAGCTGCTGAACTTCCGAACAGAATAGATCTGCTACAATGCAAAAAGGAAAAGTTGTGAGAGCACTCACAACTTTTCCTTTTTGCATTTTGTATTATAAATTAGTTACCCTTTCATTATACAATACATAATCAATTATGAAATTATTCCATCTTTGGTAAATAACCTGTGGATAATCAATTATCCTCCCGACTTAACCTCCAACTCCTTATCAAGTAGGGTTGATAAAGTTTCATATAATAACAATAATGGGGTATATTCTCATGACCACAAAATTATTGATGTAGTAGATAGCCTCCAAATTTTCAACATCCATGGTCAGTGATAATGAGCATAATACAGGTATGGGATCTGTTATCTGGAACACCATTATCCAGAGAGCTCTGAATTACCTCTCCCATAGACTCAATTTAAAATTTTTAAATATGATTTTCTCTCTCTCTCTCTCTCTCTCTCCACTGGGGGTGAAATTTGGTGTGCCCCCAAAAGAGCCTTCCTACAAGCCTCAATGCCACATTGTGTGGAAGTATTGTATAGAGGCTAGATAGATACTTACTGGACTTTTGTTTTTTCAACCCACATGATCTGTGTAACCCAATAGCAACCACCTAGTGTTGCTTCCAAAGAGAAGTGTGAAGTGGACCAGAGCCATTGCCTTTGTACTAAAGCTTATTGCAAGACATCAAGCTATGTTTTATTTTATATAAAGCAAGTTTCTACAGCATGCTGCCAAGAGATAGATATGTTTTCCATGCCTGGAAGTATGAGCATTTAAAAACCTTAGAAGGCCTTTAGTGAGCGTGCATACATATGCCAAGGGCTCAATTCATGTGATACAAAATATGTTGCACTCAATGGTGGATTGGTATGGTAGTGAGCCTGTATGGTTTGGCACAGAAATCCCTGATACCTTGTTAACTTCTGCATTGTTATATTATCCATGTTGCAAACGTATCACTCTAGTGCCTCATGAAATGAGAAACCCACCTCCTGGATCCCCTCCAATCTAAGTTCTCAGTAAGGAGCAGTTCTGAGCAGCCCTCCACATTTGCACCCGCTGCAACTCTCTAAAACTGGGATCCCCAACCAGCGGCTCACGAGCAACATGTTGTTCACCAACCACTTGGATGTTGCTCACAGTGGCTCCAAAGCAGGTGCTTAGTTTTTAATGCCAGGCTAGGAGTGACATTTTTTTTGGTTCCATAAAAAACAGGTGTACAGCCAAACCTCCTATAAGCTGCCAGTACACATAGGGGCTACCAAATGACCAATCACAGCATTTATTTTGTAGACCCCAGGATTTTTTAATGCTTGTGTTGCTCCCCAACTCTATTTATATCTGTTTATGGAACGTTGCTCACGGGTAAAAAAAACGTTGAGGACCCCTGCTCTAAAGGATCCTCTGAGATATTCCGTGTGCTCATATCTGTAACAAATGAGTATACATGTGGCAATTAGGGCACCAAGAGGGATCTTCAGCCCGGTTGCCACTCGTTATGCCAGCTTATAATTGGGAATTGATTTAATGTATGTTAATTTGTTCAATTACACTTAATTCTGGGGCGTCTGAACTCCTGCTGTTCTGACGCCTTTTGATTTAATTTGCCTACTTAGAGCTGCCAAGCCAAATGCCGAGCAGGATCAAGACAGAGCTAAGCAGGTGCTGGGATTCAATTCACCTCCAAGTACAGACAGGCCATAAAGCTTAGGTTAATCTATTAACCCTGCAACAACCCAGCTCCCATCTCCAGCTTTAGGAACTTAAACATTAGCATGCAAAGTTGTGGCCAGTCCTTGCTGTACATTCACTATTCATCACTGTTGGGACCTTTCCATTATTCTTTCCATTATTTATCTGTGCTTAAAGAGATACTGACACCAGAAATTAAACCTTTTTTACATCTATCATAATATTGTCTTCACATGCTATCTATAATTTTGCTATAAAAGTATTTACAGATGCTTTTACATTACCCATCTGATCCCCCATGTTCCTCTATGAGGGGGCTGCCCTATTTGAGTTTCAGCCTGTTAGTATTAGAAACTCTAAATGGCATGTTGAGAAGGGACAGTCAGGTTGGCAAAACAGTCAGGTTTAGGAACTTCGAATAACAATTACTTACAAAAGCAGCCCTATCATCAAACCATCAACATGAGCTATAGGTAACTTTTGATGTACATTTATATTTTGGAAAATTATTTTTTAGTGTCAGTATCACTTTAAGAAGTTGTAGGACTACAGACTGTATAGACCATAGATCCCCTATCTGTTAATTTATTTATTGGGTAGCATTGAGATTAATGTGCTGGGAAGAAAACGAGACGCCACTATGATACGGTTTCAATAGACAGGTGTTGGATCTCTGTTGGGAGGTGTACTGATTCTACATGGCTTAGTCCACCCATTCTTGGGCAGTTATTGTCTAATCTATTCTTTATTCAACAACAGATTTGTGTGATGGTGAGAGTTGTATTGTCTAAGGACATTAAAGGAAGATGCGCTGTGAACCAATTAGTGCTTAATTTCTCCTGTTTATCAATCCCCTTCCCAAGAAAATATCCAAGGCTTTATATACAGCATTGGACTGGAGGGTCAGGGCCCATCACTGCTGCTGAATCACAGGCCCTCACACCCCACCCCCGGACCTCCAACCAGCCACCTCCACGCCCCTCTGCCAGGCCACAATCTACCACTACCAGGGTATTTATCAAAGAGTGAAGTTAGAGATCGCCACAGTCCTCTAGAGGGAAATTCCGACACTCTCCATTCGTTTCTATGGGATTTTTAAAAGAGTATTTATCAATGGGTGAAAGTTCATCCTTTGATAAATACACCTTTCAAAATCCCATAGAAATGAATGGAGAGTGGTGGAATTTCACTCTAACTTCACTCTTTGATAAATATACCCCATATGTCCTTCTTCAGTTGCCCATCCCTGTAGCTGTTAATAACCAACCCATTTATGGAACCATGAGTCACCTAGCAGTCATTTAATATTGATCATCTATAGGTTCAGTGCTACCCACTGCCTATTATTCACTCATTATTCACTACCCATGCATCTTTCAACTGTGCATCAATCTTCTGTTCACCTCTGCATTTCTAAGCCCTGCTTTTGCTATACACTTAATAATCATTACATGGTATTTTACCTCCACTCTAACACTCCACTCTCGTTTTCTCTCCCATAGTGCCTGGGCATTGTCCTGTCCTTTCTTTTTTGGCAGAAACTGGAGGACTTCTGCTCCCTTTATGATGACGTGGATTTCAGGTTCTTGAAGCAATATTCATTCAAGGATCTAGATCTCAGTGGCGCTGGGTGGTGCTTGTGCCTACCTCGTGAGGATGGATACCTCCCTGTTGACCAGGGCAGTGATAACGCTGGATTCGAACTGGGATCATGAGATAGAAGCTGCAGATATGCGTCTGCTGAAGTCACCGTTGCTGGGGGAGCTGAGTCAAGTAAAATAGAGCAGCTCAGAACATTTCAAGGAGATGCAGAAGAGACAGACGATGTATATAAGACAAAAGGTTCACATGCTGGAATTCAAACCTCAGGTTATAGTATCTCATAGGTAGCAATGTGCCTATAGTACCAAAATAATACTACTCATGGAGTTACTAAATGGCCTTCACGACTCTGATGTGTATAACATGGATATGTGACATTATCAGGAACCAATACGAGTATTTCATTACAACTTACTTTTTGAAAAACTTTGAAACGTTCTGGTGCCATTGGGAGAGTCACTTCATCCTTCTATCTAGAGAAGGAAGATGCTGGAGGTTGGTATTTTTGGTTAAATGGATGAATCACAAGAACCTCAAGACAAGACCCCCATGCCCAATAAGTGTCCAAACTTCTGTGACCATGACTGACAGATGAGCACCCATTGACTTCACTCTATGTGGGCACACTCCTTTACATGTTGATAAAATCCTACTCTTAGATACTGTATTTGTCTTTGTTTTAGACCTTCCTCACTCAACATATCTCATGTGGTGAACATGACCTCAATGAATTAAGTTAGAAGAAGACTGACTAGTGAAACCCTTCCAGAACACTGTACTGTTCATACTGTGCAACTGAGACTGACCTGCTCCTATGAGCACACACTGTAGTAACTACGTGAGTGTTTCCCCTACCCCCCACGGACAAATACTACAGATTTCTGTACTTTATATTTAGTGAGCACTGATTTGCATGAACTTAGGAAACTGACCAAAAGGTGGTGTTGTTGTTTTTTAACTTAATTGAAGAAAGGGATTTTTTAAAGGAATTAAGTTTTTGTTGTGCCGCTGGGGTGGGGCAGCCAATCACTGCCCTTAGGACTAGTTCCATATATTAATGGGCAGATTTATCAAGGGTCAAATTGAGAATTTGAATCTTCAAGTTTTTTTTTATGGGCAAAACTATCAAATGTGACTAAGGAATTGTTAAAATTCAATTTGAGTGTTTTTTTTTTTTAAATATTCGATTTTTGAGATTTATCATACGCTGGCCCTTTAAGAACTCGAATTCGAATATTTGCCACCTAAAACCTGCCAAATTGCTGTTTTAGTCTGTGGGAGATGTCCTGTCCAATTTGGAGTTGTTTGCAGCCTTCCTGACATTTGGGTTTTTTTCGGGAAAAAAAAAAACTTGAATTGAATTTTTGAAACTGGAATCGAATCAAAGTTTTCGGGTCGCACCTATTCGTTTTTTTTAATAAATTTCGATTGGTCGAATTTCAAGTTTATGGGAGTTTTAAAAAACGCCCATGAATTTGAAATTCGACCCTTGATAAAGCTGCCCCTAAGTGTCACACTTAGGAGGAATAATCGGTAATATTTTCTAGGGATGCACCGAATCCACTATTTTGGATTCGGCCAAATACCCGAATCCTTTGTGGAAGATTTGGCCAAATACCGAATCATTTGCAAATTAGGGACGGGAAAGGAAAAAGTGGAAAAAAAAATGTTTACTTCCTTGTTTTGTGACGAAAAGTCACATGAAATCCTGTCCTGCCCACAATTTGCATACGCAAATTCAGTTCAGCCAGGCACAAGGATTCGGGCGTATTGGAATCCTGCTGAAAAAGGCTGAATCCTGAACTGAATCCTGGATCATATTTGCAGTTTTACATGTGGTGCTCTGATTTCTTTGGCCAGCAGAATGATTTGGGTGCCTCAAGCTTATGTATTGCTGTTCATCCTTGTGAATTAAGCAAGCTCATCCATAATAGGCATGCATACAAACATATACAAACACTTAAACCACAACTGTGTTTTTATATAAATGTTTTAATTCTATATATATATATATATATATGTGTGGCTTTTACACACAATTAGCATGTGATTCCCCCAAGCAACACAAAACATGGAGTCTCCCTCTAGAATTGCATTGTGCCCCTCTCCGGACTTTGCTCCAGTGCTCAGAGACATTGTTGCTCTTCGCTTACGCTTCACAGCTGCCGTTAAATGGGGTTTTCACCTTAAAGTTAAACTTTGGTATGTTATAGAATGGTAAATTCTAAGCCACTTTTCCCTAAATTTGGTTTAGATATATTTCCTATTTACACTGTGTCTGTCCCCTGCAAAGAGAATGTGGAAAGGGCAGCAATGACCCTGTTCATGGGCATAAATCCACTAAACACTGAGTTCATGGTCAAGTCCAGGGTCCCTTTATCAGGAAGAGGCACTAAGTATTTTTTAACCTCTTTGACAAAAGGTCAAACGTCCTATCACAACGCAAGGGATGAGTATAGCGTAATATTTAGTTTGAAGCTTTTTTATCTGTATTACAAATTAGATTAGAATAATGTATGTGCTGAACAGTGTGAATTGTACAAAGTACCTTATTTTATGGAGGTGTTTTTACCAATACCATTTTTTTACAATAAAAAAAGGGGAGAATTTTGCAAAGAAATGTGTTTTGTTTTCAGTTGGAAGGGGTGTGAAAGTGGGTGTGCAGGGAATGGGTGTGTAAAATGGAATATTATTGGAAATGGATGAATAAGAATTATAGAAGGAAGTGTTACATTGAGAATGTGACATATAGAAGAAAGTCAATGGGGCAGATTTATTAAAGGGTGAATTGTCGACAGCGACCACTTCACACACTTTGCACCACTTCACTAGGCGCAAATTCGTTACCACTACGCTAATTCACTCAAGTGCGAAGTTGCGTCCTGGGTGCCGAATGCTGGCGACTTTTTGCTAGCGATACTTCTTCAGTGTGAGCATTTCCTAGCGAAGATTCACTAGCATTCGTTTATGCCTAGTGAAAAGTCATTAGTGAACTTAGCTTAGGTCAAGTACCTTAAAATTTTTATGGACGTCTTTATTAGAGATGTTGGTGCAAATGCTTGAAGTCGCCACTTTTTATTGCAAATGTCCAAGGAACCTTAATAAAGACAAAAGCGATCATATAATGCTGTAGACATGAGCCCACCCTACAATGAATATTCCATGGCCCTCAAATGTCTGGGGAAAAATGTTAACCCAAAAAAGTTTTTTCAACTTTAATGCATTTTCGGCAGACATGATATGATGAAAGTGACGTAAGATTGAGGAAGATCTAGTTTAATTTTAGCAGTTCGCCTGGTCTGAGGTGGCGAAATCAACTCTGGCGAAAGAAGTAACGTTCAGTAAAATCCGTTATTTAGTGAATTTGCCGAGTGAAAAGTTGCCTCTTGATAGAGTACGCACGCTAGCGATGGTCTTTTTCGCTAGCGAATTGTCGTCTGCGCCTGTTAGTGAATTGGCGATGACCCTGTCGATTGGATTTCTGGCGAATTTTCGCTAGCGATGGCCACTTCGCCCTTTAGTGAATCTGCCCCAATGAGTGCGAGTGAAAGAGTGCAGGCAGAATGAATAAGGGAATGGGAGAGCGATACAGGCGGAATGAAGAATGGAGGCAGTGATGGAGAGGGAGTACAGGCCAGTTATATATACAGTTGGTGAGAAGTAAAAGGTTATTAGGTAGAGAAAAGAAGACAGTCAGTGAGTGTAACAAATATATAAAAGGAAGTTAGTGAGATCCTGTGCGAGGTTAATAGTGAAAGAAGCCATTGACCATGTGCAGCCTGAATATAGTGTGACTGAGTATACTGGTATAGGACCTGCTATTCAGTATCCTCGGGACCTGGGGTTTTCCAGATAAGGGATCTTTTCATAATGTGAATCTCCATAAAAAAAATCATTTAAACCAACAGGATTGTTTTGCCTCCAGTAAGGATTAATTAAATCTTAATTGGGATCAAATACAAACACTTTTATTGTTACAGAAAAAAGCAAATCATTTTTAAAACTTTAATTTGATTGAAAATGGAGTCTATGGGAGATGGCCTTCAGAGCTTTATGGATAAAAGCGTGGATCCCATACCTGTACAGGTAAGATATAGGGACAAATTCACTAACCTCCGAAAATTCGCCAGTGGCGGCTTCGCTCACAGCGCAACACTTCGCCAGGCGTAGATTCGCCAGGACAACGATAATTCACTAAAATCCGAAGTTGCGTCCAGGGCGCCGAACGCTGTCGAAGTTGCGCTAGCGTTGGCTAATTTGCATACGGCGGGAAGTTAAAGTTGAATGGACGTATATGTTGCAGCAAATACATTACACTACACAAGCCCAGGGAACTTTAATAAAATAAAATAAAGTTGTTATATTGCCCTACACATGAGCCTAGTGTATAGTTTATGTGCCATATGTTAGGAAATGTAAGGGGGAAGCCGGTTACCCCAAAAAAAATTGTAGCCTATCACCCTGAAAAAGCAAAAGACCCTAGCGTTTTTTGGGACTTTTCAACTATTTTTTGAGGAACTCCTATCTACTCTATTGCACTTCGCCAGGTCTGAGGTGGCGAAGGCAAGTCTGGCGCAAGAGGTAACGTTCAGTAAAATCCGCATCTTAGTGAATTTTCGTAGTTACGTCCATTCACCAGAGCGCAACTTCGCCAGGCGTTAGGGATCGAAGTACCACTAGA
Organism: Xenopus laevis; assembly: GCF_017654675.1. NCBI lineage: Eukaryota > Metazoa > Chordata > Amphibia > Anura > Pipidae > Xenopus > Xenopus laevis. The sequence goes on from NC_054376.1 coordinate 32,459,155, forward strand.
GTCTATCTCCTTCTCTAGCGAAGTTACGCCAGTGACTGTTAGTAAATCGGCGAAGTACCGAAATGATGTCACGCGGACGAATTTTCGCCTTCGTTAGTTACTTCGCCCTTTAGTAAATTTGCCCCATAGAAGGAAGATAATACACAATAAACACTGAAATCCATAGAACGAGGTTAAAAGTAAAAAAAACAGAATATACAAAGACAGACAGAATGTGTAAGAAAACCAGTGGGTGAGTGTGGAGAGGAAAGAAGTGGATGAATAAGATTTGTAGAGAGAACATGTTGGACAGAAAACAGAGCTGGATGGTGCGCCATTATAATGTAGGAAGTGTTCAAAAATGGAGTGTTGGAGAATGCAGTGTGTGCAAAGAATTCACAGAAGAATGTGAAGAGAGAATGTAGAAGGTAGAAAGTGAGTTGTGCCAGGTGTAGGTGTGCAGAGGTCTTGCTATCAGGCCTGGACTGGCAATCTGTGGGTTCTGGCAAATGCCAGAGCGGCTGCTGTAAGATGCCATAGACACTCACTACATATTGGGCTGGTGGGGGGCTTTTTGGGCCTCTGTGTTCTTGAAATGTCAGGGACTATTTTGATTCTCAGTCCAGACCTGCTTGCCATCATTCCAAAATGGAAGCACAAAGGGCTGCGGCACACAAACATCTCAAATACAACGTTTGGCCAGTACACTAAGCCCCAGTATCATCCTGACCAGCGGGCCACAATCTCAAGTTACAGTATTATCAACCCAGATGTGTGTGTGGAGTTTATTAGAATGAGACCCACATAGAGAGAATTAGGTGGGGAAATGATGAAGAACTGCTGACAATACGCGGTTATCAACCTGCAGAACACCTTTATTGTGTGGATCACAACATGTTTTGTCATCATGATCTTCAGGTTGAAAACCACGGATTGTCAGCTGTTTTTTATTTTTTACAATTGAACACGAAAAGCTTACTGACGGGGAGTGCAAGGAAAACTGTGACGAACAAAGTACAGGTTCCATCTTATATGATTTAGATTTAGGTGGGGGGCTGTTCCATGGGTGGACACTCCAAACCTTTATGATATGGTCACTGATAATGTTTTTTTATGGAGTTCAATAATTAATTATGCCAGTGAGCTCTTACATGTATGTATATGTATGTATGGATATTTTTATTTGTATAGCGCTCCTTGAGGGCAAAGCACTGTACAATAAAACAATAAATTAGTAGTAACAAACAAGGTGTCACTGCATTAATAAGTAACAATAAGTGTATTATTAGAAATACAATTCACATAAATATAAATTATAATTACAATTATTATTAACATGTATTTATATAGCGCCAACATATTGCGTAGCACTGTGCAGATTAAGTGCTCAGTGTCAAGGAGACAAAAGGCTGGATGACCCTAACCCGTAGGGCTTAAAATCTAAATGGGAGGGTAATGTACAGACACAGTTCGGAGGGGTATTAAAGTGCTGTAGGATAGTAGGTGACACATCATACAAGTGCCAGTTCCCAGCTCAAGTGTTATCAAGGTGCTCCCATAGGTAGTCTTTGAGTTTAGTTCTGAAGGTATTGAAGGAGGATTCTCTCCGGAGAGATTCAGGAATGGCATTCCAAATATAAGGAGCAGCAAGAGAGAAGGGTTTGACGCGGGAAACAACAGTAGTAGTGGGGGGTACAACCAAGCGGAGTCAGCCAGTAACATATAGATAAACAAGAGATGAGATGTAGTTAGGTGCAGAGGAATGAAGGGCTTAGCTGGGTTGAAAAAAGACCAAAGTCCATCAAGTTCAACCTACGTTGCTTCAAATGAAAGTTCTTTTCTTCTAGTCTGAAGGGGTGGCCTCTGGTTCGGTGATCCTCTTTATGGGTAAAAAGTAGGGATGCACCGAATCCGCTATTTTGGATTCGCCCAAATCCTTCATGAAATATTCGGCCGAATACCGAATCCGAATTTGCATATGCAAATTAGGGATGGGAAGGGAAAATCATTTTTTACTTCCTTGTTTTGTGACAAAAAGGCACACGATTTCCCTCTCCGGCTGAATCCAAATCCTGCTGAAAAAGGCCGAATCCTGGCTGAATCCTGAACCTAATCCTAGATTTGGTGCGTCCCTAGTAAAAAGGTCCCCTGCTATTTGTCTATAATGCCCTCTAATGTACTTGTAAAGAGAAACTATGTCCCCTTGCAAGAGTCTTTTTGTCTGGCGAGAATAACCCCAACATTGACAGTCTCCCCTCATAATTTAAGTCTTCCGTCCCTCTAACCAATTTAGTTGCACTTAGTCTCTGCACTCTCTCCAGCTCATTTATATCCCTCTTAAGGACTGGAGTCCAAAACTGCACTACATACTCCAGATGAGGCCTTACCAGGGACCTGTCTTAAGCAATGTCCCCAAAAGAGAGGGCGGTGGCATTGTACTGTAGGCTGCGCCCCCCCTAATAAATGAGCCCCTACCTTTCAGTGTTATGATCAGATTGTTCAAACTCCAAAATCTCCTATAGAATTTCCTGCCATCCATTAGGGTAGTTTCTGCATGCCACTGAAAAGCCTAATGGCAGGAGAGAGGACGGGTTCAATCTTCACATCTGTGTCCCCCTGACACAGCAGATTAGTTATTAAAGGAAAACTATACCCCCAAAATGAACACTTAAGCAACAGATAGTTTAGATCATATTAAGTGGCATTTTAAAGAATCTTACTAAACTGGAATATATATTTAAGTAAATATTGCCCTTTTACATCTCTTGCCTTGAACCACCATTTTGTGATGGTCTCTGTGCTGCCTCAGAGATCACCTGACCAGAAATACTGCAGCTCTAACGGTAACAGGAAGAAGTGTGGAAGCAAAAGACAGAACTCTGTCTGTTCATTGGCTCTTGTGACCTAACATGTATGGTTTGTTGGTATGTTTGTGTGCACAGTGAATCGTATGATCCCAGGGGGCAGCCCTTATTTTTTAAAATGGCAATTTTCTATTTATAATTACCCAATGGAACATACTATATTATTATGAAACTGGTTTATTTACATGAAGCAGGGTTTTACATATGAGCTGTTTAATGCAATATCTTTTTATAGAGACCTACATTATTTGGGTGTGTAGTTTTCCTTTAAGGCAGAAGATGCGGCCTTCACACCTGTCAAAGGATGGTAATCACTGAGTACTTTTGTTTCCCATATAACGGATGGAGAGTTTGAGCCTTTGAGAGAGGAAATGAAAGGCATGTGGAGATCAAGGGGGAGAATCATATTAAACTTGTCATTTATTTCATCATTCCTATAACATCTTTCTGCTTCACTTGGTCCTAGATCTGCGCAGCTGAGGTTTAACTCCTTGCAGCCTGGCAGCGCAAACCCCTGAGCATTTGCCCTCAGTCCAGACTCATGAGTATTGTCTCCCCTACATTTTATTTTGCTAGGGATCAGTAGCCCACTGCTGTTGCATTAAAGAATTCACGATTGCGGGGATAAATGTTTTTGCAAGTGTCTCCTGGCCAAAGCATTGGTCCATCAGGTTGATCCGTCCCAGCAGTCTTTTATAGGGAGAGATCACTAAGATGTAGAAATAAGGAAGAGGGGGCCATCAAATTGGGTATTGACCTTGGAGATCTGTCCGGTATAAAAAGTCTCAGTAGGGCAAACACACTCCTGGAGAATATGATGCTAGGGTTGTTTTACAATTTCAGACTTTGGTGATTCCATAGAATGAACCTGCTGTGCCAATGTTACTGCTATAAGGAATGAGTTGGAGGAACACCAGCGGTGCCTCGTGCATGAAGAATGGACAGATGGCGATGGCTTTCACTTTACAAGTGCAGTGTCCCTGGGTCGAGGCTGATTATTCATTCATGTAAGGAATATTGTGACCAGGATTCATGAATCATTCTCATTTCATTTCGTTTCATCCTCATCTTTCATTTTTATGAGCTGCATATAAACTCTGGACTGATTGGTATTGGCAGGTCAGTTCCATTTTCTCCTTTAACTCTTTCTAGAGCCCTATCAGGTTATACACTTCACCCACATTTTCAAATCTCTGCATTCCTTGACATTCTTATAAGGCGGATTGACCTTCACTACAACCTTGGGTGGACTCACCCAAGCTCTACCCCTTTCACCAATGCCAGACCCCACCTTAACCCATAGGCCCCAGGCAACTGCATCTGCCACTGCATCCTCATATCTAATCTCGAGTACATGTAGAACTAGCAATTGCAGGGATAGAGTCAATGCATACTTTATTGGGTTATAGATGGTCTTTCATTGATAAGCTTGTAGATGATTTACCATAAGGCAATGTGTGCGAATATTAGCTGGTGGTCCAGTGGGGGTGCAACAGGGATGCCTGCCATGTTTATTCTTCACCAAACCATATCCCGCCTCCAGGTTTAACGAGAGTGCTAAATCTGGGGTTGTATATTTAAAGGTGCCATGTCCCTTTTCACCTTGCCCAAGCTGAGGTCCATTTCATTAGTTCCTGGGTCCGATTTCCAAGAGTTTCCAATTTGTTCCTGACCCTGCTTGTCTCAAACCTTGTCTAGTTTGCTGCCTGCTCTGACCCTTGTCCATGTACTCACTACTCTTTCGGATCCTGCTTTTACTGCGATATTTGGTTTGTTTGACTCAGCCTTTGACCTTGACTACTCTCTCGTCACTTGAATCTGTACAGCTTCTCCTGATTGGTTTCGACCTGTCCTGTCCCTTGACCACGCTCCTTGTTCTCCGTTCCAGTTGAGTTCCCTTGCCTGCCCAGAACTCTCTACCTGGTCCTCTCACGTTAAGACCTGGCGACTCTCGAGTAGCGGCGGGCTCCTCCCAAAGTGAAAGGTGGTTGCGACTGGGTGAGTGAGTGCGACCTTGGTGCTAGTTCTGGGTGTGGTACTCCGTTCGTAACACAATGGTTGTCAGGCTTTTTCATTTCAAGCCCCCTTTGGTGAGGGATCCCTTTGACCCATAACAAGGTCACCCATTCTGTTCCATCAATATATAGAATGAAATCTCACCCAGGCTGGCCTTAAGGCTACACCTACCCTAGCCATTGCACCAGCTTCCCCACCACCACCACCAATGGGCTCACTTCACTGTTTAGGAACTACTAGTGGTTCACCTTTAAGTTAACTTTAAGTATGATATACAATGGCTGATTATAAGCAACTTTTCAATTGGTCTTCATTATTTATTTTTTTATATATTTTTAATTATTTGCATTCTTCTCCTGAATCTTTCCAGCTTTCAAATGGGGGGTCACTGACCACATCTAAAAATAAAAGCTCTGTAAGGCTACAGATTTATTGTTCTTGCTAATTTTTATTACTCATCTTTCTACTCAGTCCCTCTCCTGTTCATATCCCCAGTCTCTTATTCAAATCAATGCACGGTTGCTAGGACCCTGGCAACCAGATTGCTGAAATCGCAAACTTGAAAACTGCAGAATGAAAAGCTAAATAACTCAAAAACCACAAATAATAAAAAATGAAAACCAATAACAAATTGTCTCGGAATTTCACAAGTTAACTCAAAGTGAAACAAACCCTTTAAAGGGCATGTAAAAGCAAAAAAAAGATACTTTATTAAAAAATGTGTTTTTATAAGAAACCTGACTGTATGCAGTGAAATTCTCCCTTCATTTACTGCTGTGGATAGGAATTGTCAGATGGTGCCTAACTGCTGAGCAGGGAAACAATCATACTTATGAACAACAGGGGGAGCCCCCGCCTTACTTCCCAGCCATGCAGAACTCAAGCAGCTCTACTGTGTAGAGATTTGTATTGGATTTTATTTTGGTTTTCCATTTCAATTCCATTTAAACAGATAAACTGGAATTTTATTTTAAGGATTATTTTGGAGAAAGTTTGTATTAAACAATACTAAAACTATAAAATTCACATTAGATTACAAGACAACACAGGACCCAGTGCAGTCTGTATATTCTGATTATTAATCGGTTTTGCTGTATCGGCTTCTGGAAGAAATTATTTGACTTGTGCAGTATTGATAATTTATGATGATCCCTAAGCAGCCGAGACCACAATGAGCATGTGCACAGTCTTAGTCTTGCAAAGATGTTTAACAAAGTTACAAAATGGTGACCCCCTGTGGCCAACTTTGAAAGCATAAATTATTTGTTTGATTAGGCTTGTGGTGCAGTAAGTTCATGTTTATGTTTAGTATACAAAATACAGCATTTCTAGCATTATTCTAATTTAAACTTTACTTCCTCTTTAAGTCACGGTCAACTTACTTGGATGTTGTGTGAAGCAAGAGTAGGCAGTGAACAGATATTTGTTCATCTATATAGCTGGCACATAGTAAAGATGGGCCTACACTGGCCAATAATAGCTGCAGACGGACAGCGTTGGTAGTTTATTGGCTTGGGTTCATGGCCCTCTGTCTAACATCCTTAAATCAGACAGATGTTGATCATGTAGAAATCCCATCGGGTATGGAGCTGGTTGGCTTATTGATTAGGCCATCACCCTGACTGCCTGTATTCCATCAATGTGATCTGATCATTGGGCTCAAGGGCTGAACAATTGGATCAATCCAATATCACATATCGGAGAAAGATCCACATATTTGGGGACCTCATCAAACGAGCAGATCTCTCAGTGTATGACCAGCTTTATTGTCTCTGACTCTGAAAATCAAATCTGACAAAAATCTGGTACAAGCAGCATGAAACAAAAACCATTAAAAGCAGGAAAATAATGCAAACTGCAAAAATGCTCAGGGGGCACTCAAATTTACATTCATTCTCTGGATTTAGATCCCTTTTGAGCAGGAAACCCAGGGATTCATCAAAAATATTTGATTCCCCCTGCCATAGATGAGCGTATGTGTTGTATAGAGTGTTAGCTGCATGTTCTACATACACATGCTACTCCCTGTTTAAGTATAGACAGGCTATAGAGGCCACAAACAGGCTATAGAGGCCACACACAGGCTATAGAGGCTACAAACCAGTTAGGGAATTGGTTTCTCAGTGCAATTATATCATGCCGACCTGTCAATATCTGCTTTACTACCAATTTCGTGGCCTGTTTCTTTTATGTAAGTAAACCAGCTTGAGGCTAGAAAGTGAGTAGGTGCTCCCATCTTGTGGCCTTTTGTAGAAACACACTTGGGAGGCACAAACCAACAGATTGCAACAAACTGGCTTTAGTTGTGAAGTGCAGAGAATTATAGTTTTTATTACTCGTCTTTCTATTCAGGGCCTCTCCTATTCATATTCCAGTCTCTCATTCTCTCATTGAACTGAAGAGCTGCTGAATAGAAAAACAAAATAACTCAAAAACCACTAATGATAAAAAATGAAAACCAATTGCAAATTGTCTCAGGATATCCCTCTCTACATCATACTAAAGGTTAATTTGAAGGTGAACAGCCCCTTTAAAGGTTTACTTATAAACTGGTGCAGCAGTGGGGTTTCGTTTGCTATTTACCAGCTCCAGAGCTTCACCCATTTAAGACAGAACATGATTTTTGCCTCTGCACCCATCTCTAGAGTGGGGGAATCTAGTTGCTCTGGGTGCTGGGCATAGAAAGGGTTTGTTGCTGCCAATTAATAAGTGAGGACTAATATGCACAAGTTACTTATATGTGATGCATCTGCCACAGCATTCTCCCATCACAGCTCTGTGCCCTCCCTTCATGCTTATGATTAATTGTGTCAGAGACTTTACTTTCACCCCCCCCAGAATGCACTGCTACCCAGAGGCATGATGGGATATATTCTGAAAATCAATACCCCTAAACCAAATAGTAATCTGGGCAGGGACAGACCTCTGGCATCAATGTCCAATTCTCACAGTGCCTGAGTCTGTTGTCACCAGTCTGCCGGCATCTCATGTTCTGCAAAACCAGAGCTCCCAGCTCATCCCAGTCCCTCCGTGACCCTTTCCAGTCGCCCCTGTGCAGAGAGACAGGTAAGAACCCCTCTGCGGAGAGTCTGCAAATGTCCAAATAAATTCTTTATATGTTTTTAGTATGTTATTGTTCTGAAATTATGTGTAAATACTGTCTTAGTTCTGACTCCTGAAATAAGGTAGCAGAAACTTGCTGACCCAGGAGTCATAACCAGACAAGAGAAAGGGGTCATTTATCAAGGTCCTGGGTGCAAGTGAACAAAATAACTCAACCTTAGTGCTCATTCTTCAAGCACTTGGGTCCGGCGCAGACAGTGCTGTATTCCACAAAGAAGAGCAGGTTCTTCAGTTACATTTTGGAGTGCAATTGCACATTTGAGAGCTGATCCATGGGGAAGGGTGCAAAGAACATAGTGGTTAGTGTCTGTGTTTTGCACTTTGCACCCTACCCTTGCTTAAAAGGGTTGTTCACCTTTACAATTACTTAAGTATGATGTAGAGCAGAGATCCCCAACCAGTGGCTCGCAAGCAACATGTTGCTCACCCACCCCATGGATGTTGCTCCCAATGGCCTCAAAGCAGGTGCTTATTTTTTATTCTTGGCTTGAAGGCAAGTTTTGGTTGCATAAAAACCAGGTGTACTGCCAAACAGAGTCTCCTGTAGACTGCCAGTCCAAATAGCGGCTACCAATAGTCAATCACAACCAGCAACTGGCAACCCCCTGGAACTTTTTGAATGCTTGTTGTTATGTTTTGGTAGCCGAGGATGAGCAGAGTATAACAGTGCTTTATGAGCAGGTTCATGCAGCCATTACACTTCAACAGTAGCTTCAACTCTAATACTTTTAAGCAATATAGAAGTACGGCGAAAAATTTGTGAAAAATTAGTGAAACTCGAAAATTGATGCCAATTTTGGACCCACTGAAGTTTCAAAAATGTATTCGCCGGCAGGCGAAACTCAGATATTCACACAGAATTCACACCAGGGAAATGTATTCGCCCATCACTATAGGGGAGGGCCTTAATAAAAAAATGTATAATAAAAAGTAGCAAAACAAGTAGCAAAACAATCAATTTGTAGCCTTAGGGAGCATTTATTTTTAGATCGGGTCAGTTACCCCCATTTGAAAGCTGGAAAGAGACAGACGGCAAATAATTAAAAAAACAACAAAAAAAGAGGAAAAAGGGCAGTTAAAGGGCAGAAAAAATTGGTTAAAAATTTCTATAACATACTAAAAGTTAGTGAACCTCTCCTTTTATAAATGAGTGGTATCTCTGTAAAGCTTTGTGGAACAGACTAAACAGATGTAATATATCGCTGCAGGATTTTTAGCCCTTAAAAGTCCATGTATTACCAAAAATGCTAAATCCTACTCTGACCTTGAATTGTCTACTATTCAACTCTATTGGATGCGGTGGTTCTGGTTTCATTGCAATTTGTTTGGTGTCAGTTCTGCTGCCTTTAGCCACCCCAGGGCAACTGGATTTAATGAAACCCATTGTCTAGAAAGCTCAGAATTACAGGAAGCCCGTCCCATAGACTCCATTTTAATTAAATAATTCACATTTTTTAAATGGTTTTCCTTTTTCTCTTTAAAGGGCATGTTAAGTCTAAAACAGAATAAGGCTAGAAATGCTGTATTTTGTATACTAAATATAGGGCAGGAACTAGGAGTAGGCAGAGGAAGCACCTACGTAGGGTGCAACGATTGAGGGGGGAGCTGGGCAGGTACCTCTTGAAAAGCCTTCTGCCTACCCCTAGTCTGGGAATTCTTGCTGCCACTGGCTCTTCTCAACTCTGCTCGTTCCCCTGGAGATGTCACTACATGTGCATGCAAACATGTTTGGGGGGTGAGATGGTTGGCCGGGTTGCCTAGGGTGTCCAGTAAGCTTGGCCCACCCCTGATAACAAGGTGCAACTCCCAGCATGCCACAGCAGTGTGCCCAGGGCATCATATCATGTGTATGGGAACCAGTACAACCTGCAGCCCTCTAGACATCCGTCCAACAATTTAAACCCTTTAATGTATCTCCAACATCGCTATCTGTACCACAACTCCCAGCATCATATATATATATACGTAAATATATCGATAGATAGATAGATAGATTGCATTGCATTGCGTGCCCTGCATGATAAATCTCCATTTAATGGAGCATCTTATCTAGAGCCGTGGTGTATGAAACAAAAACAATAAGAGATAGAAACACATCGTCTTCTCTACATTATACCCCCATTGTCGTACTCAGAATGTGTCTGGCCAGAAAACATAACATTAATCATATTCTGCAGGCCAGAGGAATAATGCTGTTTTCTGGGAGTTTTTATTGGTGCATTTATTTCATTTTAAAGAATCCAGTAAGAAAATCTGCTAGTTGAGCTGGTAGAGAGGCGGGGCTAACAACAGACAGGTGGAGCCAGAAGAGAGGTGGAGCTTGCAGTATGAGGGAATCATAGGCCTTTACATGAATTTTATTTTTTTGCTATTGCATTTATGTTACATAAGCTGCTTTAAAAGCACCAGAATTATCACCTATACCTAGGCGGTTTCAGGGGTGCTACAGTCAGGGGGAGGGGGGTGGCATTGATTTTGCTGCCAGAGTAGTTCACCATTATATCCCAGCAGCCAAGTATAAAGGACATTTGTTACCCTCCAGAAACTAATTACCACCCTTGGAAACAATGAAGCTGGCAAATGCACAAGTAGGCCAGGGCCCTGTGAGCCGGAATTGATCCACATTCAACCTTCAACTGACTCATAGAGGCACAGCTTGATATTCTAACTGAATGAGAGCCATAATACTTTCTTTGAGGGCTTCATGCAGGGCCACAATTAGGGGTAGGCAGATGAGGCATGTGCCAAGGAGCAAAGGTAAAGGGGCTGCCTTTAGTTCCTGAAGAGGTTGGTGGCACAAAACTCCTGGCCCACACATAACTCCTGCCTCCCCCTCCCAGCGTATATAACTGAAGAGGCCAAGAACATGCTAGCACACACATCAACATGAATGTGTGCACATTTTGGGGGAGCGCAGCTTGGCAATGGTGTTCTACCTGGGATGCACTATTGACTTAGCCTGACCCTGTCTTCATGTGGCCTACAGCCTTCAATTTAACAGCTGTAATATAAGAATAATGTGTCCACTGTTATAAATTATAAGCAGTGCCACCAACCAGAGCAACATGTTGCTCTCCAACCCCTTGGATGTTGCTCCCAGTGGCCTCAAAGCAGTTGCTTTTTGAATTCTCAATGCAATTTTAGCTTACTTAAAAACCAAGTGTGATGCCAGACAGAGCCTCCTGTAGACTGCTAGCCCATATAACGACTACCAAATAGCCAACAACAGCCCTTATTTTGCACCCCCTGGAACTAGTATTGCTCCTACTATTTTTACATTTAAAGGGGCTCATGGGTAAACAAGTTTGGGGATCTCCGAGTCTAAGAATATTAGAGGTCTTCAAGGTGCCGAAGGTGGCTTCTAATATTCCTATAATCTAAAACTGTGACCACATAATTTGTGTTAATACAAAGATGTAGGGTTGTAGGTACTGGGGCATCATCCATCAAAGGCAAGCAATTTCTTATGACTAAACAAAACATTCTCAAGTCTGACAGAAATGTTCTTTTGTAGATGACATTGTTCAGAGGCAAATAGAGGATGGAATCCTAAAACCAGAACTCAGGGACAAAATGTGTTTTGTCCTTCTAAGGAAACACAGACACCAGACCAAGAAACCTATGCATAGGTCTTTGGTGGACACTGGAAAATCTGTCTCCTCCAGCACAAGTGAGTTGAAAAAAAAAATTCTATACAGAGATCGAGGCCAGAATAACAAACAAACCATAGCTTTTTGACCCAATCTTAGGTATATAAGGGCACTATTGTGTCCAACCATAAACCTCAACACAACCATTTTTTATAGGCTGAATGAACAGGGGTATCAATGAGCTATTAGCAGTTTCCATCGGTATGTTTGCATTACGTGACATAATAAGCTGTATATGGTGATATATTTTTATAGTTAGTGGGTGTCTAAAACTAGTTAAATACCATATACTCTGTGTGATAATCTGCACTTTACTAGATGTGACAGATAATTTATGATAAACTGATTAATATAGCATGATGTGCAGCATTTATATGGTATAAGGAAAATATGCTAGTAGGATCCACAATGTGCCGTCACCTGCAATGTACAGGTATGGGACCTGTTATCCAGAATGCTCGGGACCTGGGGTTTTCCGGATAACGGATCTTTCCGTAATTTGGGTCTTCATGCCTTAAGTCTACTAGAAATTCATTTAAACATCAAATAAACCCAATAGGCTGGTTTTGCTTCCAGTAAGGATTAATTATATCTTAGTTGGTACAAGCTACTGTTTTTTTATTACAGAGAAAAAGGAAATCATTTTTAAAAATGTGGATTATTTTAATAAAATGGAGTCTATGGGAGACAGCCATTCCGTAATTCAGAGCTTTCTGGATATCGGGTTTCCGGATAAGGGATCCTATACCTGTACAACCATGTATAAAAAAAAAAGATAAAGAAATGACATTGTCAGATTCTTACCTAATCTTATTCCAGTCTTGATATAGTAAGGCTAAGGCCACACTAGGCGATAGCGCCGCGATTTGACTCGCGGCGACTTTTCGCCGCGACTTTTAAGCCGCAATCGCTGGGGAAACTTTTGCGCTGGCGTCTATGGGGAATCGCCAGCGTAAAAACACACGCGGCGATCTTTTTTGTATTGTCGCTCGAAATCGCCTAGCGAGGCAATTTCGAGCGACAGTAGAGAAAAGATCGCCGCGTGTGTTTTTACGCTGGCGATTTTTCGCGATTCCCCATAGACGCCAGCGCAAAAGTTTCCCCAGCGATTGCGGCTTAAAAGTCGCGAGTCAAATCGCGGCGCTATCGCCTAGTGTGGCCTTAGCATAAAAGTTGTTTTTTTTACCACTTGCTAATCCTTGTAGGTCGGATTCAAACTCCTGGTACTCCTGTTGGCTGAGGATGCTGCACAATTCCAACTATGGACGACTACGTAAGGAAATGTTAAAATCAGTATTGCACCCCAGAGGGCTCATTTACTTTCACTGTTGCAAACAGTACTACGTAGTGAGCAATACATATAGTTTCTGGTTCACCTCCTTTATAACTGCACCATTGAGCCAGTTGTGCCTCTGATGACATATCCTGTCAGCGGCAATAAACATAATTTTGTACCTGTTTTTTGCATGTAGCACTTTGCCCACACGTTCCGACATGAGCCCTAAGAGATCTCATAATATTTGGTGCAATCTTTAACATCTGGTTGTGATGGGTATAGACCATACTAAATAAATAAAACCTCGTCTCTGGTAAAGGTTGTTGAATGCACTTGGTTGAAACCACAATAACGTTGCTATTTTTGTATTTTTAAGACCTACATATAAATATATCTCCTTGGTTGTGATTTGCAGCATAAATCTTAGTTCAAAACTTCCAATATTTTATTAGTATCGTTAAGTACTGAGTTGGTACAAACTCAGTACTTGGTGGGAATGGTTTAAAGTAGCATGTTTGGTCATTCTAGTTATTTATCTATTCAGAGTCCTTTTTTTACTCGCATGTACTTTATTCCTCAGTGCATGCACAGAGCAGAAGCATGAATGACATTTCGGAGGCTCCAAGTTCAGACCAGGTACTGAGACCTTTATTCTACATTTATATGTGACTTATTTTTTAATGGATGAGTATACCTGAAGTATAGTAATGAATAAATTGGGCTGTATAGGTCTCTTGATAATTATAGCAGGCTGATACCCTGCTTTCTTCTTCAGGGTTTACTTTTGCCTTATCTCAGCTACAAACTATTTGTGTGACTTAATATCAAAGAATTATTTCATTCTTGTCTTTCCCCTTGGATTGATGCAGTCTGTAAATGTAGCAAAGAAAATCATTCTTATACAGAAACATACCACTAATGCATAATCTAGAGAGCACTAAGGAGATCTACAAACACCACCTTGAAGGCTGATAATTTCATAATGTATTGCTCTCATGGGGATAATCTCATGTATGCTCAATGTTGTAGTTGAAAAGGAAAATTTGCATCATCTTGACATATCACCCTAAAATTGTTTTACTCCACCCAAAAGAACTGATATTTCACAGCCTTTCTTCTTACCTAAGCTATTCAGTTCTCAATATTAATTTAGTAATTTGTGTCTATACTTTTTCTCTTATTACTTACCCTCCAAAAGTTGGTTGGAATTCTGTGTTTATTAGGACTTGGACCTTACTATTTATAATGCAGCCAGTGGGTCTTTTCCCCAAACTTTAGGATCTTAAAACACCATCATTTGTGCACTAGGTACAGTTTTATCACCAAAATGAAACTTTGTAGATGCCTTATCTGCCATTAATTTGTTTCTTAAATAGTCATTAGATACTAGTGGGGAGCTGGGAGGAGAATATTTAAAGTCTTTGTTACTCTTTCAGCTAAAGAACAAGTTCATCAAGAAGATTCCTCGAGATGCAGAGGCCTCCAATGTTCTGGTCGGAGAAGTGGATTTCTTAGATAAGCCTTTTTTAGCTTTTGTCCGTTTGGTCCAATCCATAATGCTGGGAGGGGTTACAGAGGTCCCTGTACCCACAAGGTAATATTAGGTTAAATGAGCTAACAACATGCAGTATTTTGCAATAAAAATAAAAGGCTGTCTAAAGGGAATATCAGAGGTTGAATTAATTTAAATATTTGTAGCTTAATGTGTCTTTTTCTGGACAGGTTAATTTTCATTTTGTTGGGTCCAATGGGGAAAGCCAAATCGTACACGGAAATCGGCAGAGCCATTGCAACCTTGATGGTGGATGATGTGAGTAAAATGAAAATCCTCATTAAAACTGGGTAAACCTAGCACTATGCTGTTTAACTGACCAAGCTATTATATTGGGCAAAGCAAGGAGTAAAATAAAGGCATGAATTTTGTTGGCATCATTTCTGTTGTGTGGTTATTGTTAATCTATAATTTGCTGAAGAGCAAAATTCTATCAAATTCCTAAGAAAGCAACGGCTTTACTTTTCAGATATTTAGCGATGTTGCCTATAAAGCAAAAGACAGCGAGGACTTAATTGCAGGAATAGATGAGTTTTTAGATGAAGTCATCGTCCTTCCTCCTGGGGAGTGGGACCCAACCATCAGAATAGGACCACCCAAAAAAGTTCGCACATATATTCTAATGAACAAAGTTATGAAAATGAGTATAAATCAGTGCTCACATGCACTCACACATTTCAAGTATACAGACATATAATGTATTCCCATTTTGTAAAGAATTGACTTTTTGTAAAAGCAATTTTCCATTCCCTAAGTTGTTTGGTGCATCTACGACTCCTGATCTAGAGATACATACTTAACCAAACATTTAGCAACCATTCTTCTCCCCCTAAAACTGAAATCTCATTAATTCTTCTTAAATTTAAGGGATACAGTCTGGATACTGATTGAAGTTTATCAGAGCACAAGTCACATGACTTGTAGCAGCTGGGAAATTGACAATATGTCTAGCCCCATATTAGATTTCAAAATTGAATATAAAAAAATCTGTTCACTCTTTTGAGAAATGGATTTCAGTGCAGAATTCTGCTGGAGTAGCACTGTTAACTGATGCGTTTTGAAAAAAACATGTTTTCCGATGACAGGATCCCTTTAGGTTAGGCTAATGAATTAAAAATTGGCATAACAAGTGGGTCTTTAAAAACTGTTCAGATAATCCTGAAGAAAGACAATAGTGATGCCCTTGACTATTCAGACAATAGGAATTCAGACAATGTTGAGTGGTTGGCTCTGCAGCCTTTTGTGTTGTCCCTCATCTCTGCTATGACTATTGTAGAAAATCAATGTTCTCAGTTAATGAAGCTGGACAGATGAATGGCTCAGCAGGAGGAGGGGCCAGAAGCGGTGGTGCGGCAAGTGAAGATGGTGAGATGCCAGCTGCCCATGAGATTGGAGAAGAACTTTCATTTACTGGGAGGTGAGAAGATTACAAATTCAGTATATGCTGTCACAACCAGATTGTGGTTTTCTAACTATCACTTACTAGTTGAGTCTCCTCTGCCTTATCAAAATGCAAGTTAATGCAAGTGATTTAGCTAGGGCAAAACTTAGTACTGCCACTTTGTGCCCATAAATTACAGTTTGAGACCTCAGGAGAACTGACGTTATAATCTATGGTAGCTATATCATTATAATATTGTGAGCATTCTCCCACAGTTACTAGAAGCTTTCAGATGTCTTAGGACTTTTTTTTATCCAAGCCCCCTTTTAAGATTATGCATTTGATTGGTTATAGATGTATGGATACATGGTTATTTCAGTACCATAGTTCCAGAAAGGACAAAAATTAAGTGGGAAGATCTAACAAGCAAGGCCTTACTCCCTGCATCTGCCATTATTGTTACATATTATGTGTATTTGGTGTAGACACCCTTCTATTTTGCTAAAATACATGTATGGGTAAATTTTAACAAAGGCATGGGGATACTAGGCCATGGTAAGTCCACTGTTAATTTACCCCAATTATATAAGTTTATGTTTGTTTGAAAAGGCCTTCATTTAAGATAACAGGTTAATGTCTCTTGTAGGTTCTGCGGGGGTTTGTATCTGGATATCAAGAGGAGGCTTCCCTGGGTTCCAAGTGATATCTATGAAGCATTTCATATCCAGTCAATTTCTGCCATTCTGTTCATCTACCTGGGCTGTATTACCAACGCCATCACATTTGGGGGGCTACTTGGAGATGCCACGATAATTACCAGGTATGGGATGGAGCACTATAGAGATGTCTATCCGCTTTCATATTCAACTACAAACGTTTGGCAAGGGAAGACTAAAAGCTGCTAGGGCTAATATCATTCTCATTCAAAGTTATCTATGACAAAATGACCATGTCTTTCCAATTTACTCTACAGTAGAGACTGGTGAACTTGTAAAGGAACTAGAAATGGCAGCAAATTATATTGCCTAAAGTGTAGAGCGAATTCAGTTAGAACTTGAATGCCCTTCCTGGACTGACCCACAAATTAGCAATAGATTTGCCAAACCAAAAACAGTGACAAGTTTTCGTTGATATCACCATATTACTTTGCTTTAAGAAAGGAAAAACGAAACAAAAACATAGGTGCCTAGTACAAAAACATATGCAGGTCTTTATGTTCCCAAATGGACCAAAATTGACTTGTGTTCCCTCCATGAATAAAGTGCTGTTTGTGTTCTCCAGTGCTGTATTCATGAAGGCAGGCTGAAGGAGGCATATTCTACATGTGCAATCAGAAAAGAGATTTAGTTTCTGGGTAGAGTCATGTTGATTTGCTCCTAACTATTCTATATATCCTTCCAGGGAGTTATGGAGAGCTTCCTGGGAACTGCAATGGCTGGATCTGTGTTTTGCCTCTTTGCTGGGCAACCTCTTATCATCTTGAGCAGCACTGGACCTATTCTCATCTTTGAGAAGCTCCTGTTTGATTTTAGCAAGTAAGTACAAAACCAGTAGTCCCCAACCTTTTTTACTTGTGAGCCACATCCAAATGTTAAAAAAGTTAGTCAGCAACACAAGCATGAAAAAAGTTTCGGCGGTACAAAGTAAGAGCTGTGACTGGCTATTTGGTAGCCCCATGTTGCCTGAAAAGGCTTCAGAAGGCTCTGTAGACAGCATTCCCATTTTTTGTGCAACCAAAAGTTGCCTCGAAGCCAGGAACTCAAATATAAGCACCTGCTTTGAGGCCACTGGGTGCAACATCCAAGGGATTGGCGAACAACATGTTGCTCACAAGCCACTGGTTGGGTCACTGTACTAAAATAACATCTCATGGCCTTTTTTTAAGGGGTGTTGATGATTAGGCTCAATAGCAGGCAACATTTACACCAGGTGCAACCAATCAGCAGCCAGAATTTACTGGTCACTTGTTATATTATCATCTCCTGTTGTGAGATGAGCAATAATGGCCTAAAGTTTTGGCCACATCCGCATCTATCAATCCAGTTAGTTGGCTCCCCTCCATCATCTAATGTTAATCAATAACCATCTGCATCTGCAGACAAAAGACAACCGTCAACCCTTTTTGTAATCATGATAGGATGATGACAATCCAATGGAATCATAAAGTGACCAATCAAACTCTTGTTGGCGACTCCAAAAATATCCGGCCATTTTTCTATGAATTTAATTTCCCACTTGAAGATCTTTTTTTCCATGAAGATGAAGTTTATTTTCAATTTACTTTCGAAGATTTATTTTTAATAGCTACATGATGTGCTGTTATAATGATATATTTTAATTTATCTACTGAATTAGTGAGATTGGTTTCTTGATGAAAGAGATTGGTTTAATAGCTTCATCTCTCCCAGTACTGTACTGATCAAATGGAAAAATTAACCTCCATATATCAATTACTTACACGGCTAATCTGATTATATAGCATTGTTACAGCTTGTCTGAAAAAAAATCAAATGGTATTTTTAAAATTTTGTGGAATAGTAATACAATATTGTTGCTTGCAGAGGTAATGATATAGATTATATGGAATTCCGTCTGTGGATTGGGCTCCACTCTGCCCTGCAGTGCCTTATTCTTGTCGCTACTGACTCCAGCTTCATTATTCAGTACATCACGCGTTTCACAGAGGAGGGATTCTCAACTCTCATCAGTTTTATCTTCATCTATGATGCCATTAAAAAAATGATTGGAGCTTTCAAGTATTATCCAATTAATTCTGGCTTCAAACCTGACCAAGTCACATTATACCGATGCGAGTGTGTTGCACCTGACCCAGGTCAGTCAACAGATTTTGTTTGTCCATTATATATACAACAATGATAAAAGAAAAGATTAAGAATTTCTAATACGGGATTAGAAGAAAAGATTACAAATTTCTAATGTGCTGGGCACCAGTATTGTAATCTCAGGTGTCTATTTTTCTTTATCTGCAGTCATATTTAACAATACATTAGTATAAATTACCACTATAGGTTACATAGTTAATTTGGGTTGAATATTGTACATTAAGGTCTAGCAAAAAAAATAAAAAAAGCAGAGCAGAAAGTAGGCAACAGCTATGGGATGTTTTCCAGAATGCTTGGTTTTCCAGATAATGGATCTAATTTGAATGTAATTTGGATCCACGTACCTTAAGTCTACTAAAAAATAATTTCAACATTGATAAACCCAATAGGCTTAGTTGGGATCAAGTACAAAGTACTGTTTTATTATTACAGAGAAAAATGAAATCATTTTTAAAAATTAGAATCAAATGGAGTCTATGGGAGATGGCCTTTCTGTGATTCAGAGCTGTCTGGATAACAGGTTTCCAGATCATGTATCCCATACCTGTACAAGGACAGAACTGGGGAGAACTGAAAGTCTGAAGGGGCTATATAATAATTTAAAAGAAAGAAATGTCATGAAATAGAAAAGATGGAAGTATAAGAGACAAAGGACACATGGGGAAAGAGAAGAAATAAAGGACAAAATGAAATAGTGTAAATTATGCTGGGAAAGAAAAAGAAAAGTTAAAAAGTGGTAATATATAATGTGGATAGAGGGGTGCTGGCAGGAAAGTAAGAAGAAATGAAGAGAAGTAGAACAAAGAAATAAGGAGGAGAAACTGGGGGTAGAGAGGGGTGGAGAAACCATGGGGCAGATTTACAAAAGGGCAAAAATTAGACAAAACTACACTTGGACATCAACAATTTACTAAAAGGCATAGAGGACAATTCCCTAGCGGAAGAGCTCAGCGCTCGCAAAGTTTCGCACCCTTTTGCCAGGCAAGCAATCATTACTCCACAAATTCATCAAAGAGCGAAGTTTCCAATACGTTACCCTTTTTGCCAGAGTCTGCTTTGTCAGGTTATACCTGGCGAATTAATGAGGTGAAGTTTCAATCAATGACATCATATCCTGTATGCTGGAAAAAAGACAAAACCCTGGCGTGTTTTCATATTTTGAAGTGGGATTATGTTTAAAAGTTGTAAATTTAAATATTTTCTTAACCATTTGAAGATCATCCCACATTTGTTTTTAGGGCCCATGTCTAGGGCAATAGTTGATCAATTTTGTCTTTATTTTGCTTCCTTGGGCATTTTTAATAACAAGTGGCCATTTCAAGCATTTGCACCAACATCATTAAAAGAGACACATATTTGACGTATATGTAGCCTCTCTATTCAAATTGACCTAAGTGTAAGTGTGTTAATGAAGTTTCTCTAGGAAGAAAGTAACGTTAGCGAAAGCTCACTTAAAAATACTGACGAATTTTCACTGCTGAAACTTCACCAGCGTTAGTCTGACGAAATGTAACTTTGCTTTTTGATAAATTAGAGTATGTGCTTTGAATTAACGTCTGACATAGTTTGCGCAAAGTATTGCAAAGCCTTCTGAGGCGAAAATTCGCCTTTTTAGTAAATTTGCCCCCATTATGGGGATAAAGTAGGCTATAAAAACCAAGACAGGTGGAGATTGGGGGACAAGAAGATATTCAAATGAGTGGACCTATGCTGAGTATAACACACAACTCAATGTGGGGGAAAGTGCGATCATAAATGACCCCTTGTATTATCATAAAGCTAAATCTCTGTCTTGTTTCCTACAGTCTTTCATAATTGGAGGACAGTCAGGGTCCTACAGATTACAGGGCTCTCACAGACTCCACACTGTGGTAGATAACATTTTAACGGAGTGTCCTAAAGCAGGAGTGAGTGGAAACCATAGGGAATTGCTTAGAATTGTTGCCAGTTTGCTGCAGTCGCTAATTAGTACAACCAATATAAAATGTTGACTCTTACAGTGGTAAAACAGATGGCAGAAGGGACATATGTGGGAAAACATATGCATTGAATAAGAATCACATAGTAGGCTGAAGTTACCTTGTATATCTGCATATGGTATAACACTGGTGGGAAGGTAACTTCAGATATTTTGTTGCCAGCACAGCACAGCAAAATGTTCAGTTTTGCCAGGGCACCTATGCACTTAGAAGGGATGTATCTGACTCAAAAGTAGTTAGAGGGAGAGAAAGGGCCTGTGCTTAACATTCTTTGCTAAGAACAACTATTGTGCCTGATATTTGCTACATTTCTTCTTATTCATTGCACATCTGGCTGTCCATTGTGCAAAGTAAGTACTTCTATTTCATTTCCTCTTCATCGTTCTCTTCTCAGATCTGGGGTTTCATAAAAAATAAATGAAGCAAGGTATGAGGTGCGTGGCACATGGATGTCCACTGAATGCTCCTGGTTTGCACGTAATTCAGAAAACTCCTGGGAAGCCCTGTACTGGCTATGACAGACATTATGTACAGGACTTCTAAAGTGCCATTGTACTGAACTTTTACAGAGCTCAGCTTGTACCTACCAGTGGTGCTCCCATCTTAGCACTCCAGAACCTGTACCCAGGGCCGCCATCCAGTAACATAACTAGAGGGGGGCGGGACCTGGTGCGGGAAGTGCAGCCCACCCCCCTCCGTACGCTATTTTTGCGGAATCAGCAATGCGTGAGCTGCCGGGGGGCCCTGGCCCAATCGCACCCCCTGCTCCCCCGGTAGTTTTTTTAAACCCCTGGCCACCAATGTATTATTTTAATACTATATAGGCCCCTGACCACCAATGTTTTTTTTAAAAAAAAACTTTTATGGGGTCCTGGCGCCAATAGTTTTTTTTTAACTTATAGGAGGGGGCTGACCACCAATTTTTTTAAACTTGTAGGGAGGCAATGACCACCAATGTGGGACCCTGTCCGCCAATTTTTTTTTTAATTATACTGTACACCAAAGGCTTTTTATAACATGTGAGTGAGGGGGTTTACCATTTTTAGTGCTGGTGTGGACTTTTTACTGTGGGGTGGGTGGGATCTGGGATGGGGCTTGGGCGGGATCTGGGGTGGGTGGGGACCAGGGGGCCCAGAAAATTTTACTGTGCGGGGCCCTGTGATTTCTGATGGCGGCCCTGCCTGTACCCATACAATCACTCAAAGAGAACTTAGATATGTATGTACTAATGTTTGTACAATAGCATTGATATCTGTATATGTGTGGTGTTCCCAATTTGGTGTTTTGTCTATTTATACTGCTGCGCACACAACGTTCCATGGACCCCTGCAAAACAAATGTTCTAGGCTCCCAACCATCATATTCAGAACTTACATTACGCCTCCCAGCCTGTGTTTATACATCCCACAATGCAGACAGGGGCCCATGGGAAGTAACAACAATTTTGTGTTAAAGGAAAACTATACCCCCAAAATGAATACTTAAATTGAATGACATATTAAAGAATCTTACCAAACTGGAATATATATTTACATAAATATTGCCCTTTTACATCGCTTGCCTTGAACCACCATTTCGTGACTCTATCTGTGCTGCCTCGGAGATCACCTGACCAGAAATACTACAACACTAACTGTAACAGGAAGAAGTGAGGAAGCAAAAGGCAGAACTCTGTCTGTTAATTGGCTCATGTGACCTAACATGTGGTTTGTATGTGTGCACAGTGAATCTTACGATCTCAGGGGGCGGCCCTTATTTTTTAAAATGGCAATTTTCTATTTATGATTACCCAATGGCACATACTACTAAAAAAGTATATTATTATGATAATGGTTCATTTACATGAAGCAGGATTTTACACATGAGCTGTTTTACTCAGTATCTTTTAATAGAGACCTACATTGTTTGGGGGGTATAGTTTTCCTTTAACTCTTCTTTCTGGGCTCTTAATGGACCACCAACGACCACAGGGTCTGCCCCTACTATATGTACTATGCAATACTATGCATTAGCACTGGTATCTGTGTTAGTGTACTGCTGTTACTGTCATGTGTTGCCTGTTTGTTCTGTTGTGCATTAGACCTTGTATTTGTCTGGGGTATGGGCTTTAAAAAATCCTCACATACTCTGTATGGTTACTACCAATAGCAACCAATCACAGATTAACTTTGGTCTAGTACACTCAGAATAAAGAATGCTGGTGTCTGGGTTAGTATGTTACAATGCATTACTGCACTGGCACATTTTTAATACTTCTTTCAATAAATATGCTCAGCAGATTCTGTAGTGTGATATTCAGTATTTTAGTATAATAGTGACAATTTTGTATGGTCAGTAAGATAGTCTAGACCTTTTTATAGTACTCTACACAGTACTCTACACGACGGCAGCCTAGTGGGAAACTCGTGCAAATATGTGCCAGACCTTGCCCTCATGTCCTTCATCTTGTTCTTTGGAACATATTCAATGACCCTATCACTGAAGAAATTTAAGTTTAGCCGTTACTTTCCGACCAAAGTAAGGATATTTATGCCCAAGGTGGTAAGTTTTGATAAGGGGAAGAAAGGGAGTCCTGATTTAAACTGATTTAAGCCACTGAGAAATGTAGTACAGGTATGGGATCTGTTATCCGGAAATCCAATATCCAGAAAGGTTCCGAATTACAGAAAGGCTGTCTCCCATAGACCCCATTATGGAAAACCACAGGTCCCAAGCATTCTGGAAAACAGGTCCCATACCTGTATAATAAAAGATACAAAAGATACAAAGTTTGTCCAGGTCTAGTAACCCAAACAGCTGAACAGTAAATGGTTGTTTTGTACTACAGGTATAGCAGATTTATCTGTATTTTGGATCTCATACCTTAAGTCTACTAAAAATAATTTAAACATTAAATAAACCCAATAGGATTTTCTTTTACCACCTCTAAGGATTAAGGGAGCAAGTACAAGGTACTGTTTTATTATTACAGAGAAAAAGGAAATCAATTATTTTTTTTTTATTTTTTTTTAACATTGTCTTTATTATTTAAAACTGGTTTTTTCATTACAGATGATAAAGTAAATCACATGAAGTAATTATACATGTTTCCATAAAGTGAAACTTGTAGTGATTATGACATCAGAAAAAAAAAAAAAAAAAACAGTTTGGTAACATTTTAAACAATCAGCTCAGTTATGATAATGGCATATGCGTAAGTCCTATAAGGATTAGGTGGGGTAAAAGGTCAACAATCTGTTAGCCTGATGACTTCTGGGAGGCGCAGTATCAGGTAGTAATTGTTCTTGTTGTAGTGCTGCTAGATATTGGGATGATTCCATGATCAAAGGATGGTTGTTGAGAGTTTCTATAGCGTACCATGTTGTATGTCTAAAGGTATAAATCGTGAGAGATTTGATTTGTTGTGGGAGGTGTGCTATGTAGGTTGACCAATTATTAAAGAATTTTGATGTGTTGTGTTCTTTTTTGGTTATAGTTTCTAGCCAGTCCATATGGAAGATGTGATGTAGTTTTTGTTTCACCAATATCAAAGGTGGAGGATCAGTGTGAAGCCATTGTTGTAGTATCGCTTTCCTGGCTGCTGCAGCCAGTCTTCCCATGAGGTGTTTGTCAGTTTTTGCAATTTGTGTGAATGATGTAGAATTACTGAATAAGGCCCATTCTATGTCTATGTGGAGGGGTTTCCCTACAATCTGTGCCCCATATGAAGCGACTTCCTTCCAAAAGGATT
This sequence comes from Xenopus laevis, assembly GCF_017654675.1. Taxonomy (NCBI): domain Eukaryota; kingdom Metazoa; phylum Chordata; class Amphibia; order Anura; family Pipidae; genus Xenopus; species Xenopus laevis. Next base: position 32,483,548 of record NC_054376.1, read on the forward strand.
GCATCGAGGGACATAACCATATGGTATGTATTAGATTAGCTTTGGGGGTGCGACATTTCAAGCATTCATCTGAGGAGAGATTACCCATCTTAAATCTTCTAATTGGGGTAAGATATGAATTATGGAGAATCTGTAGTGACATTTCCTGATATCTGCTTGCCGGGAGTAATGTCATGATTTTGGTATGTTGTTTTAAAATATCTGATCCTGTGGAGTTAGGTATTTCTGTCATCCATTTAAAGTTAGGCCTGTCTCCGTCATCTAACTCCAGTAAAGGTTTAATGGTTTGGTAGATGTGTGAAGTCGTAAGCTTCTTGCTTTTGTTTTTCCACAATTGATTTAGTAAATTGTTTTTGTCATTATTTGTCAGAAGTTTAATGATAGTGTTTGCAAAGTGAATGATTTGCAGACTTAGGTACGGATGGGCGTAAGGAAATCATTTTTAAAAATGTTTTGGATTAAATGGAGTCTATGGGATAATGGATAATGAGTTTTCGGATAATGGATCCGATACCTGTACTAGACCTATAGCAAATGCAGCACCCTTTATTATACTACCCTGATAATAATGTACTTACTGTAGTTAATACAACTTTAACGGGGAGGTTCAACTTTGAGGTAACTTTTAGTACGTTATAGAATGTCCAAGTTTAAGCAACTTTGCAATTAGTCTTCATTATTTACATTTTATAGCTTTTGGGTTATTTTCCTTGCTATTATGCCTTTTTTCAGCTTTCAAATGGGGCTCACTGACCCTCTCTAGAAAACAAATGCTATGTAAGGCATTGTTAGTTTTTTATTCACATCATCTTTCTTTTCAGGCCGTCTCTTATTCATATTCCAGTCAATCAATGCATAGTTGCTAGGGTGATTTGGCCCCTAGCAACCAGATTGCTGAAATTGCAAACTGGAGAGCTGCTGAATAAAAAGCTAAATAACTTAAAAAACACAAATAGTAAAAAATGAAAACCAGCTGTGAATTGTCTCACAATATCAGTCTCTACATCATGTTAAAAATTAATTTAAAAGTGAACATCTAAATATGTTCTGTCCATAAAAGCTCAGGACTTTCTCTTACCCAAACTTTGATGATATATTTCCTGTTAATATACACTGTTGTCTCAATCATCCTGTTTGCCTAAATATCTTCCCTGTTCCCCCAGCTGCGTTTTGCTATTGTCTACACAATTCTATTTTGTGGGGTGGATGCAATTTCTGAGTTGGAGACACCAAAGTTTCATGTTCCTAGTGAAATCAAGGTTGGCTCCATTGAATCTTTCCTTCTTCCTTCGCCTGTCCCTTTTCAACTTCTTTACTTTAGTCTTCAAGAAATAATTCATTTGGGTTTGTATGACTTATTGTATGACAAATATTGTCTAGTATTTAAAATTATCATTCTTTCAGAATCTTCATTCTAAAAGTGTACATGCTAACCTTACATTGACATGTCCTCTATAATTTTATCCATTTGGAAGTTTCTGTGATCTGCTCTGGAATTAGCCCGGAAATCTGACTATTTTGGGCTTTTTGGGCAAAAGTCTGATAAATTTGGGATTTTCGAATTTTACCCCAATCCGATAAAATCAAGGTTTATTAATAATAAATAAAGTCAAATCATTGATTCTAGTTTGATCAAACTTTTTTTTAATAAAATAATCAGAAAAATTTGGATTTTGATAAATAACCCCATAAAAGTCTAAATTCAATAAGTTTATTGACATTTTCATTCTTAGACAATTATATACCAGTATTGTACCAGCATTGGTGTTTTCAGTGGAGAACTTCAATTCAAGTGGCCTTTGTATGCCATCATATTGTCAATATTATTGTATTTGATTATAACAAATGTATTAATTAATAATCATGTGCCCTACCACTGTATAGACATTGAAAGTTAAAATGAAAAACCCTGCTATTGCTAAACTGCATTCTATTCATACCATATTGATCTGACTTAATTTTCCCAAAAAAACATACGTTTTTGCTTTCCTAATAAACAATAATCTAATCAATAATAAGGTGAAGAAAAATACAATGAGCTCTCAGTCCCCACCCCCCAATTTGTCTTCAAAAAAAAGCCCAAGGGCACAAAAAATCTTTTGTTAAGGAAAAGCTTAATTAGGTACATATTTATTTTGTATTCTGTTTTGTACAAACAAGAAGAAATTAAAAGTAATATTTTCATCTCATTTTATAGTAAAGCCTATGTCCCAAGCCCATGTTCTTTTAATATTTAAACCCTGGCGATTTCTAGCTGGTGGCGAGAGGCATTTTGACCAACTTCCCCTGTCAAGGCCAAATTTTGGGGTATATTCATTAAAGAATGCAGAATCAAATAAAAATCCTTCACTAGTGTAGGCAGGGCAACCATCACGGGGAGACAGTGGGGAGAGTTGTAGGGGGCCCCGAGGGTAAGGGGGGCCCAGCCACACCGCACTTTCTTGATTAGCCGGGCCCCCATCTTTCTGAGAGCTGCCGACTTCGGGAAGGCAGGGCGGGAGCACAAGGGGAGGTATCTTCTGTCCATTACTGAGTTAAAGTCCCGGTTGAGCTGTTCAGGAAATGGATAGCTGAGGTTTGAACTTCTCCTCCAGTTCATCCAATCACCATGCAGCTTTACCAGGACTTGAAATTCTGTGACCAATAAGGGAAGAAAATGCTGTCACTGGAAGAAGATGCAGCCACCTGTGCTCCCCTCCTCCCTTCTGTAGTTTGCAGCTCACTTACAGCAGGTGGGCCCCACTACTGAAGTAAGTGTAACATGGCAGGTAACTCTTTGTAGTCCCTGTTGTGTGGTGGGGCCCTGGACACCAATTTTTTTTTAAACTTTTGGGTTGGGCAAGTTTTTTTACATGGACGTTCATAACATGGGGGGGCCCCTAGCCACCAATTTTTTTCCCATGTGGGGTCCTAGCCACCAATATTTATTAATGGGGGGCCCTGACCACACATTTTTTTTTAATGGGGGGGCCCTGACCACAAATGTTTTTTCAATGGGGGGCCCTGACCACCAATATTTTTTTATTAACATGTGGGAACCATAACCACCAATGTTTTTTTTTTTTTAGTATGAGGTGGGGGTGGACCTGTGGGGTGGGGAGGGCGGACCTGTAGGTGGGGCTTGTGGTGGGTGCAGCCCAGGGGCCCAGGAAATGTTTTCGTATTGGGGCCCTGCGATTTCTGATAGCGGCCCTGAGTGTAGGATTTGGGATAAGTAATGGAGAATAGTATTTATGTGAGAAGTGACCCTGTCTGGAGCATCGGTAAGTACTCTAAATTATAATGAAAAGCTTTCTAATATGAATATGTTCACAAATGTAACAACCAATCATCTTTTAATGAAATGTTAAGCAGACTCATAACTGAATAATACCTCTTCTACAACATGTTACCATTCTTGTTTCCCCTCTCTCTCTCTTTTATGCTGCCTTCTTAGCTACGTAAACTTATTAGTGACTTTTCAATCTTCATGTCCATTCTAATCTTTGTTGGTCTTGACATTCTCTGTGGATTAGATACTCCCAAACTACAAGTGACTACCGAGTTTAAGGTAAAGGGAAAAAAATGCATGTATGGTGCTTAACTCAACATTTCAGGTCATCATACACCTCACCAATCTGATCAATGTTTGTTCCACAAGGTATCATGATTGACTACTACTACTAAAGAGCTATATAATTCTATAAAACACAAATTAAAAAGACCAATTGCAAATTATCTCAGAATATTGCTTTCCTATTCATACTGCAAGTTCATTTAAAAGGTGAAAAACCCCTTTCAATCAGCAGGTGGCGTGTTCATATGGGTCTAAGCCCCTGCTGTGGAACAGAGAAATGTTCTAACCCCTGTACAACCTATGACCAGTTCAGACATGCCAGCGTGAGTTGAATATTCACTTCTTGCACTAGAGGACATTGTTTTGAATGGAGCACAGGCAGCCAGCAAGTACTGCAAGGCAACTTCTACCTATTTTTTTATAATAAATCACTGCTATTCTGTTTTTATGGCTGTAGCAGCATTTACCAGGCTTATACTATATATAGCATGAGAAATTACAGCTTGATTTCCTGCAGTAAGGAGCGACCCTCAGCTGCAGTAAAGTAATTGAATCTGTACCACCACCCAGTGGTTGCTTATGTAATTGCATAAGTCTATCTTTTCCTAATATCCCAGGGAGTCTAGATCCCTATTCTGTATTGGGAGTCTTTTTATTTGAATCTGATGTGACGCCTGGAATGTCTGATATAGTTACATGAAAGTGATAAATGCTTATTATGAAACCACCAGTAAACAGAACCTCAAAAGGGAATTTTGCTTTGTACATGAACTTTGTCAATCTATTTTGATCCCATTTTCTCATTTTTGTGTGTTCTTCTTCTCCTATTACTTACATAAAACATACAGGTAAAGCATCTTCTCTGGTTGGGCAGAAAACCACAATGATGCTGCCATTCAGATACAGATATGAATCTATGTAAACGTCAGGTTCATAGACACACTATGCTGCAATTCACATACATTTTTTTGCTAGTTTTCTATTTTTCTTTAACCTTTTTACATTGCTATTACAATGGATATGAAACAACAGGGCTTCCAGCTGTTCATTTTGGCAGCATGGATACTGTCGGTAGACAAAAAAAAAGTCTTTAATCTTGAAAGAAATAGTGAATGCAAACTGCAAAAGAAGTGCATTCTTACGGAGAAAGGAATTTGGTTAAAAATGCCATATTTTATATAATGAACTTATTGCACCAGCCTAAAGTTTCAGCTTGTCAATAGGAGCTATGATGTGACAAACAGCAACTGGCCGATCACCACGTCCTAATCTGGAAAACCGGGCAAGCAGTTTTGACCCAAACAGCCTTTCGAAAAAATGGGCTGCCGGCTCAGAACCGGAAAGGTGGCACCCCAGTTGAGAACCATTGTTACAGAGTTTTTCCATGTCTTGATTGCTGCTAGCAAGTCTGAGGCAAGGCCAGAAGTAAAAGTAGGCAGAAGACGCATGCACCTATGGAACAATGGTGTTGGTGGGATCGCTAGGACTAGTGGACAGTGGACAGAGACAGCTTCTACTTGGAGGTGGAAGCGTGTAGTGGGGGGCAGTGATAGGCAGGGTTTATCTTGGGTGACCTTCAGTTTTGGCCTGCCTCTGGTCTGAGGGTCAGGGATTTAACTATAGGTGAAGATTGCTACTGAGAAATACCAGCAACTAACAGTGTCAAGGCTTACAGAGCTGCAACTCAGAGCTTGAGAGGGGGGAATGGATTCATATTTGTAACTTCATTTTTAGAATAATGATAAAACATTTTATAGGAGACTGATCAACAGTGTCCTAATTTATTGTATCCAAAAATGTATATGTAGATCAGCGCCTACGGCAACAGAGAAAGAAGCAGAAACACAAAATAGTGCAATATGTTTCAGTATCACACAACCACCCAGTGTCCAAGTGTATTTCCCCTTTAAACTCTTATTGGAGACATGCAAAGTTTCTCCAATATCTTTCCACCACCGTTTGGCTGGATTGCCTACTTACAAACTGTAGGTATAGTATATGGCCCATAGTATTTAGCAGGTCTCCCCCTCCTTCTCCTGTCAGCTTCTCATGTTCCCATAGAGCGATATAAATCCAGGATAGTGTAACACCGTTTAGTAAAAAGTATAAAAAGATTTAAAACAAATTTGCACTCACATTTAGTATGAAGAACGATCACACATAGGAATATATATTTACACAGGCTGCAATCTCGGTCTAGGGGCCCTGCCGGTGTGTGTGTTCCCCTCGTGACTCTTCCTGTGTTCCCTGCGTGTCGTCACTTCCTGCCTTATGTGCAATCCCCTCAAGTTTGGCTGTTAAAGGGCCTTTTAGTCTATGGAGGGCATAATTCTCACTGTCCTGGGTCAAAGCATGACACCTGGTTACTCTTAATTTAGCCACAAGGCAGTGTGCTATTATATAAAAAGGAAAGCCGTGCGGTTCTAGGGCTTTTTGCCAGAAGCTTCCCCAAGGGAAGGAAGTGAAAGGTGGAACCTATCCTAGGATAGAATTCAATAAGCGTTAGTTTCTGTCATAGGTCTCTCTAGAAAAGATAGCCAGGTTCAGGGCTACCTAAATGAGCAGCTCTTGGCTCGACCAAGGAATGTAAGAAAGAGTTAGATCCCCATTGGCATTGTTGTATAGAAAAGGAACCAGTGTACAGGTTTTAGGGAATAAATTAGGGTTGCCACCTTTCCCTCAGACGAACTCCGGGGGAGGCGGGGCTGTGATCTGATGGGAAAGAACCGTGACGTCAGGGCGGGGCTATGACGTGGAAATAGGCCGATCACAATGTCAGTCTAAGGATGTGAAGGTGAGTGAGCTACCCCTTTAAGTAAATATTTTTATCCAAATTACTATAAACATTTGCTACAAATCCGTGTAGCTTCATTTGATATAGTTTCTGTGCTACTGACCATGCTCTTTCTCTTCTAGTATATCCCAATGCCTGTTCTCTATGGTGTCTTCCTCTATATGGGAGTGGCTTCACTCAATGGAATCCAGGTTAGAATTCACTCGACTTTCAATACAGTGTTATTCAGGCTTAATCATGCGTTGCCTCATTTGTTTTTAACTAGGGACACGTCCCCAGAATAAGAGGTGCATGTACCGAGTTTATGAAATGTTGGGACAGACTTAATTCTAAATCTTTGCCATACAGTTACTGTGTTTGGTTAGGCTTGGTGTATAGCTACTATTTTAAAGAACAATGGCATTGTTTTCAAAATGCCACATTTTGATTTTTAGATATTTTTCCAAAATGTGGTAATTCTTAAGGTAGTGGTTCACAAACTGCAGGGCCAATCCCCCTAGGGGTGCCTGGAGCAGTGACTTTGGGGCACATCCTCATGAGGGAGATATTTGAATGCCAATTTGCAGGGCTGGAACTAGGGGTAGGCAGGAGAGGCACGTGCCTCTGGAGCAAAAGTGGAGACACAAATGGGGAGAGCAAACAGGAGGAGGGGGCCGGTAATGGATGAGCAGGGGGGGGGGCTGTAACTGATCAAGTGTACATGGGATCATGGGATCAGTGCTGTATTTAGGTCCGATGATGTCTTAGGCATCGAACCTAAACATGCCCCTGCATTGTGGACGCTGACATCACATGACCCATTCAGCAGAAGTGACGTCAGCAGTATTCCTTGGACCCCCTACCCCTCACCTCTGTCACCGGATTTTCTATGGAAATCCATGGCGGAGGGTGGGGAGGGTTTTTAAGAATAAAAACATAGGCAACCCGAAGGCAGCCCCCAAAACCGTGCCGCCCTAGGCACCGGGCCTCAGGGGCCTATATATAAATACAGCCCTGCATGGGATAAGGTATTGGCAAGCGGTTGGGGGAGTGTATAAGCATGAGCCATAAAGTGTTGTCTTGGGTGCAAATACTACTTAACCTGGCTCTGCTTTTTTGACTTCCTTGAAGCCCATCCTGAAGGACAGCTAAAGTCAGATTTGGAGTGAACACCTTTTTGAACTATGTCTGACATGCTGAAACAACAAGGTTCTCAAATATTAGACAAAGGTGGATTCATACCAAAATATTCAAGTGTCATAGAAAGATAATGGTTTGTTGTTGGAAGTTTTTGTTTGTGTAATGTACAACTGCTTAATATGAGTACCATTTTGAATTACAAAGGTAACAAAAACAGGTCAACAAAACATTGACCCACACCTGTCCCTAACTCTTCTAATCTGAACCTGACCCAGTACTGACATTGTTTTATCCTTTCTCAGTTCTGAGATCGCTGTAAGCTCTTCATGATGCCAGCAAAACATCAGCCTGACTATGCTTATCTTCGGCATGTCCCTTTACGCAGAGTCCATCTCTTCATTCTTGTCCAAATTATCTGCCTTGCTGTCCTGTGGATCCTCAAGTCGACAGTTGCTGCCATTATTTTCCCAGTCATGGTGAGGACTATACCGCATAATGGTTTGATTGAAAGGGAGATATACATTGAGAAACTCAGAAAGATGTCGCTGTATATAAGTAGGTGTTCTAGAAGGACATTAAGCCACTCATTTAAGACTCGCTAACGTCAGCTGAAAATACATTTCTTGAGAAAAGCAATGTCTTTTGATGTTGCTCTGCTTAGAACTGACCAAGGAAAGGTCAACTGCCTCCTCTCTGCTTGCTAGGCTTTCAACATCACAAGACTTTCTTCTTCTTTTGGAATTCATTCATAGAATTTGGGATTTGAAGGCGGCGCTTAAAAGCTCAGAAGAAAACACAAAGACAACAAGTACTGTATAAAGTAGTGCCTCATTAATAGAATTTTCTTCTTGTGCTTTCACTGGAGTTTCTAAGCTCTGCCGCTTTGTGAAAAAGACAATGGACTGCTTGTTGGGGATCAAGAAAATGGTTTGAAGGAGATTATTCGTTTTGATTGACCTTTTTATATTATTTAGGAGGCTGTGGACAATTGACTTTTATGTAGACTTCAAGGGGCCGATTCATCAAGCTCGAGTGAAGGATTCGAAGTAAAAAAACTTTGAATTTCGAAGTGTTTTTTGGGCTACTTCGACCATCGAATGGGCTACTTCGACCTTCGACTATGACTACGACTTCGAATCGAAGGATTCTAACTAAAAATCATTCGACTATTCGATATTCCTTCGATCGTTGGATTTAAATCCTTCGAATCGTTCGATTCGAAGGATTTAATCGTTCGATCGAAGGAATAATCCTTCGATCGTTCGATCGTAGCATTTGCGCTAAATCCTTCAACTTCGATATTCGAAGTCGAAGGATTTTAGTTCCTAGTCGAATATCGAGGGTTAATTAACCCTCGATATTCGACCCTTGATGAATCGGCCCCCAAGAGTCAGCAGACAGCTTATACACACTATATATTAAAGATCTCGTTAATAACCTGGAGCTTTTTCCACTTCTTCCTTTAGCTTTGTGAGGAATGTAAAAAAAAAAGCTTCAAGCTGTTGGTTTGTATAATGTTTCACTGATGACCCTGACAAGTACACCTAACAAATATGGTGGCATGGGGGTTGTGCCATAGGGCAGGGATCCCCAACATTTTTCATCTGTGAGCCACATTAAAATGTGAGAAGGTTTGGGGAGCAACATAAGCATGAAAATGGTTCCTGAAGATGCCAACGAAGGGCTGTGATTGGCTATTTGGTAACCCCTCTGTGAACTGGCAGCCTACAGGAGGCTCTATTTAGCAATACAACTGGTCTTTATGCAACCAAAAGTTTACTCCAAGCCTGGATTTCAAAATTAAGCACCTGCTTTGAAGCCACTGGGAACAACATCCAAGGGGTTGGGGAGCAACATATTGCTCACGAGCTACTGGTTGGGGATCACTGCCATAGGGTCTGACTGCCATCTTGTTTTCTACTTAGATCCTTGGCTTGATAATGGTGAGAAAAATGCTCAACTGGGTTTTTAGTCAGCATGATCTTGCTTGACTGGACGATATCCTGCCCGAGAAGGACAAAAAAAACAAGAAGACAAGTCCAAGAAGAAAAAAGGCAAAGAAGACTCTGACAGTGACGAGGTAATGACAAGGAAAGTGACTATGAACAAAGCCCTCTTTGGAAAACTATGCCTCTAGAATATGCCTCTAGAATAAATACATAATCAACAGTTTATTTCATATTACATAGCCTATTAAAGAACTTTATTGGACTGGAATGTATGTATATCAGTAAATATTGCCTTTTTACATTTTTTCCCTTAGCCACCATTTTGTGATGGTCTGTGTGCTGCCTCAGAGATCACCTGACCAGAAATACTGCAGCTCTAACTATAACAGGAATAAGTGTGGGAGTAAAACACTGTGATCTAACGTGTAACCACATTTATATAATTCAGCAGCCCATTTAAAGTATATTTTTAAATGTTAATGTATATTATGTAAATAAATGATTTAGACTCTGCAGCCCCCCCCCTTTGTTTGTAGTGGTGGATCCCTGGCTTACACCATTTCAGCACATAGTTCATTGCTAGCTGTGTTCACCCCCTGATGCAGTTTTAGTCTACCATGGCCAAAGGGATCACTATTTGAAATCTATAATATGTGATACATCAGGATTCCTGGCATTAAACAGAAACAAGTATCTTTTTTTTTCAAATATAGGACAAAGGTGGCCGCTCAGGGGGTTTGCATGGAGACACCTCTCCCAGCGGATCAGATGTGGATCGCAGGTGCGTATTGTCAATTCTTTTTTTATAATAATCTACAGACACTTTGCCAACAAGGTTCATCCATCATGATTATATTTTCTTTCACAGTATAACGCTTCACCTGAAAATCTCCTGCCCTCCTTCTGCCATTGGCTTTTCTAGAAATACAATAAACACTGTTCCTCAAGTAAAAGTCGAGATGGAATCGGAGTATGACGACTGAGATGTTGATGTAGAACCCCACAGAGACAGAGGCAGTGAAACTACTTTATAACACTACTTTATTCACATTAGCAATACCATCTACCTGGAAGCAGTGGGGTAACCATAGAGGAAGCAGATCCAGCAGTCGCAGGGGGGATCTGGGAACAAGGGGGTCTGGACTGTGGGGTCTGCGTCCTCTATAACTAACAAAAAAAAGCCTCTTCCCCAGTCGCTCTCTTACCTGCGGCGAGGAAGGGGAAAGCAAGTCAGTGGGTGAGTGGGCTGGGGCGAGATGGGAAGTGGGAGCGAGGATGGCGATCATAGTGCGGGCCCCTCTAAAAATTTTCGTTGCAGGCTAGCCCGGTGACCTCTAGTTACGCCACTGCCTGGAAGGAAACTTCTGTGTTCCCACAATAGAAGCCGACCACTAAAATGTTGCTCTTGGGTTCAGGGGATTCTCTTTGTACTCTTTCTATTGTGTGTGTATGCACAAGTGTAAAAGCGTTTTGTAAAATATTTTTTCAGAGGGTATGAAATTTTTTAATTCAGATGTAATAATCCTTGTTACAACTTCTGGGTGGATCATGAGGATGTACAGTATAAAGCATATGAAGGCACCTGCCAGTGTTAATTCTAATACTGTATTTATTGTGTTGTAAATGTATCCCAGTGTTTCTGTGAAATGGTTTATAATGAAATGTTTGTGGTAGGCCATGTGACAGCCCCCTCTATTGCACAAAATAAAAATGACAATAAAATATAAATATATAAAATATATAAATAGCCAATTGGTAGTTACTCTGATGTAGCGGGGGACTCCATATTCCCAAGGGTATTTGGCCACCAGGTCTGTACTGGGACTCAAAACAGACCCTGGCATTTCAAGTACCAGAGGCCCAACAAGTCCCCCACCAACCCACTCCACAGTGACTGTTTATGGCATCAGCAGCCCTTCTGTTATTTGTCAGAACTCACAGATTACCAGTCCAGGCCTGTTGGTCACCTCCTGTTATGCTGATGCCCATTATTTTTCAGATAATTTATTACATTTAAAGATTTACGGACCTTCTATCCAGTCCATGTCCCACAGGGCTGCACCAGGCACCCAGGGTTACCCATACGTTTTTATTTTTTTTCTTCCCTTGGATCAGCTCACTTTGGCCGACCTGCTTACATGGTGACCTTGCCGAACAAACAGATCCTCCTTTAAACAGTAGCGCAAGATGCATCAATTCATAGAATAGTGCGTCTTTCTACGACCGCAGTCTTTTATATTTGCCATTATATTAAATCACATGTATCATTCAATCCAGTCAGTGGCATTTATCTATAACATATTTAAAAATATTTTTCTGAGATATTAATGTGAATAAAGGAATGGAATAAATCAGATTCTATAAATCAATATCAGTAATACCAGACCCCCATGTAAAAGTTGTTACAGATTGGTCATTCTGCATCATACTATAGTAACCAGGGCTGGAACTAGGGGTAAGCAGAGTAGGCACGTGTCTAGGGCGCAAAGCTGGGGGGCACCAGGCACGTTCCTGCTCTGTTTCCTACCCCATGTCCGGTCCCCTCACTCCCTATCCTCCTGCACTTCCATTCATGCAAATGTGCACTGGCGTCAGCTTACGCATGCGTGCTGGCGTCAGCTTGCGCATGCTCAGCTGGCGCCAGCCAGGTTGCCTAGGGCATCTGGCCAATGTGGCCCAACTCTGATAGTAACTTTACCTAATGTACACCTCTTAAAGGGCATGTAAAGTCTAAACTAGAATAAAGCTAGAAATGCTGTATTTTGTGTACTAAATATAAAAATGAACTTACTGCACCACAAGCCTAATCAAACAAATAATTTATGCTTTCAAAGTTGGCTTCAGGGGGTCACTATCTTGTAACATCTTTGCAAGACTAAGACTGTGCACATGCTCAGTGTGGTCTGGGCTGCTTAGGGATTGTCATAAACAAAGCTGCTTGAGTTCTGCATGGCTGGGAAGTAAGGCGGGGGCTCCCCCTGCTGTTCATAAGTATGATTGTTTTTCTGCTCAGCAGTTAGGGACCATCTGACAATTCCTATCCACAGCAGTAAATGAAGGGAGAATTTCACTGCATACAGTCAGGTTTCTTATAAAAACGGTACACATTTTTTAATTAAAGTATATTGGAGATAGGTTTCTTTTTCATTAAAGAAAGTAAAAATGGGATATTATTTTTTTTGCCTTTACATGCCCTTTAAGGAAACACATACCCTACACCAGGGGTGCACAAAAGTTAGACTGGGATCTACCAGTAGACCTTTAGCTGCTGATCAGTAGATCTCAAGACACTGTCAACAAACGGCTGGTCTAAATCGCCCTCATGTGTCATGCTTTTCATTCAGATATTTATTTTGTTAAGGTTACATAAGAAATAGTTGTTTGTTCAATGTGGCAATATAAATTCTCTCAAATCAATATTTAAGTAATATTTCCCATGGAACATAATGCTAACAAATACTGTTATGGCTGTAGATCATAATGGGATAACATTGCTAAAAGTAGACCACACATTAGTAAAGTATGGGCACTCCTGCCCCATATGGCCAAGAGACACCCATTTTAATTATTGGAACTGACTATTTATTGCTGACACAGGCGCCACTACATAATACAGTGACTGTGACGGACATTCTTCTTACTTCCATGATTTAGTACTTGTAGCAAGAATGGTTTTTACCGAGTGTATTAAACTGACTGTACAGAGCACTGACCTTTATGCAAATGAGGGTCCTGTAGGATGAACTGGAACACTGAACGTGAGCCAGGTCACCTTTTTAAGACGTTTTTTAAAAGAAAACATCTTTCTTATGCTGCCCCATATTACATACAGTACCGGGTAAATACCAGAGACACTCTGTTTTCAGATGTTTTATTGGCTCCAAAAATACAGCAACTTGCTGTATTTTGTTTTTGAGCAGGCTAAAATTCCACCCCTCCCATGCTGAAAAATTTTCTAGATCTACTGCAACTGTCCAGAAATTGAAGATTTTTTTACTGCACAAGTGTTGTCCAGAGACAAAAGATGTTGGTGCTGTGCTCATAAGACTTGTACCGCAGGCCAAAGAGGAACACCAGCCAGAGGCTCTTGGTTAGATGATCTGCCTGTGGTGGGAGATTGGCACCACCAGTGCATATACATTTTCTTATCAATTTTGTCACTGTAAATAGCACCGGAAGAGTGCATATGTATCTGAGACATAGTGGATCTCTAAATGTGTGTAGGCAAATATATCAGTAGTGCAAGTATAACAAACATACCTTTGTGGCCCTTTGTTTGAATTGTATCAGTAATAAAAAATATACTATTTGTACGTCTGTTATTCAATTGAAACGAAATTGTAATTGGGATCTGATCATTAACTGCCCTGGTTGTGTGTTAAAATCCAGTGGGTGAGCATCAGCCTATAGGGTATTCCATGAAAAGGAGACTAAGCAGCAATTCTAGGTTTCCTTCCCAGAGTTCCTTCTATATAAATGCGATATCCTCGTGGTTCCTTTAAATAAGCCGGCACGTATTCAGATGTGTCAGCCGGATATCTTTTTGGGTATGGGCTCAACTACCCAGCACTTAGTTCAACTATCTGCCTTAACTTATCAGTACAGGTATGGGACCTGTTATCGAGAATGCTTGGGACATGGGGCTTTCTGGATAATGGATCTTTCCGTAATTTGGATCTTCAGACCTTACATTTACTAGAAAATCTAAGGATTAATTATATTTTAGTCGGGCTCAAGTACAAGCTACTGCTTTATTATTACAGACAAAAAGGACATCATTTTTAAAAAAAATTGGATTATTTGGATAAAAAGGAGTCTATAGGATTTTCCTTAATTTGGATCTTTCTGGATAACGGATCCTTACCTTGGTCAGTATGCCTCTCCACGTACGACATCAAACTGGCACGTAAAAAGTTGAAACAACCGAGGGCAAAAACACAACACTGCCAATTTTTTGGACTGAATAAGAGTTTAATAAATACCAGAATGGTACCTACATCTCATTCATGTAATGAAACAAATGAAAAAGCAAGTGGAGGAATCCACTTCCCTCAGAATCTTAAACTCTCTCAGCATCCACAGCATTCCAAACACTCTTATCCGCTGCAACATTCTCCACTCAAAGCATACTATACATGGCATAAAAACAAGTAAAATTACACAAGTATGATTTACGGGTTTTTAAAATAACCCCAAGAGCCCTCATTAACTTGCTAACCTGAGTCGCTGACCATGAAAATATCTCATACAATGGTAACGTGGTAGGCAGCACTGTCTTCATATTCTTCTGGGTCTAGGCATAAACCTGAAAGCAATCTGGCTAATTTCCGAGCTTAAAGGAGAATTTAACCCGTACTTAAACCCCCCCCTACCCTGAGCAGACCCCTGGGTAAACCCCCCTCCTCCCAGCCTACCTGCCCCCGGGCAAATGGCCCTAATTTTTTACTTACCCCTCCGTGCAGATTCTGGCCTTGGAGTTCACGTGCGCCATCTTCTTTCTTCTGTCTTTTTCGGTGCATGCGCAGTTGGAGTAAATTTCTGGTCCCAAAGCATTGTGCACGCGCCGAAAGTCAAGAAGATTTTTCGCTGAAAATGCCGTCAAAAAATTACCGGAGAAGAAGAAGAAGATGTCTGCCGTGAACTCCGAGGCCAGAATCTGCACAGAGGGGTAAAAAGGAGTAAAAAATGAGGGGCACTTGCCTGGGGGGCAGGTAGGCTGGGAGGTAGGAGAAATGGGGGTCTACCTAGGGCAGGGTGTTTTTTTTTTTTTATTACGGGTTGAATTCTCCTTTTACGAGATATCCAGCTGCCAACAGGAATTCCATGATAACAGACACTATGAGAACTGAATATATGTATAAGAGGTCTCCCAGAGAAGCTAGCAGCTCAGATGTATGGCCAGTAACAGGCTTATAGTCAGCTTGATATGTAATGATCAGTGCATTATGACATAAAGCAGTGATCCCCAACCAGTAGCTTGTGAGCAACATGTTGCTCACTGACCACTTGGATGTTGCTCCCAGTGGCCTCACAGCAGGTGCTTATAATTTTAATTTCAGGTTTGGAGGCAAGTTTTGGTTGCATAAAACCAGATGTACTGCCAATCAGAGCCTCCTGTAGGCTGCCAGTCCACATAGGGGCCACCAAATAGCCAATTACATCCCTTATTTGGCACCCCATGAAGTTTTTGCATCTTCAACTCTTTTTATTTTTGAATGTGGCTCACGGGTTAAAAAGGTTGGGGAGCCCTGACGTAAAGCCTCTGTGGGGTGGCAGGAACTGCAGCATTTTATGTGTTCCCCCACCACAGTCAGCATTAAACACATCATAGATGCAAAGTGCAGCTACCTCTTTGGCCTCACCATATTATCTGTAACAGTGGCACGGGGAGTGTGCATTTTATGTAGAAATGACTAAAAGCATCCCTCAAAGCCTTCTCCGCATTACACATGCCGAACAAGAACCCTGTATTCAAATAAATAATGTCATCCCCCTAAACCAGGGACTTTTCTACAATAAATACAAATATTGCATTTTTTTTTTATCTTCGGCCTGTTCATGAAGTTGGTTTGGAATGTAAAGTCCTATTGAAATCACGGAGCGGATGTTACATGGCAAGGGCCTGGAGCTCTGTGGGTTTTAACATTTTCTTTGCAGCAATGATTGTATTCTTCATTAGCATGGCAACAGTCATAGGTCCGACTCCCCCCGGCACCGGAGTGATGTAACTTGCTTTCTTTCTTACACCTGAACGAGAAAATGGTACAAGTTAGCGACACGGGCCTCATGTTACAACCTATTGGCGGATTTACGTCATTTAGAACCGGGTAATCCCTAAAAATCACGCAATATCTAGTTTACAATACTGCAAGCAGGAGAAGACACAGCCTGAAAGACCAGTAGTTACTCTTGCAAAATACAAAGGAAACTGATACTGATAGGACAGGTATCCAAGTTATTATTTGTCTTTTAAAGAACTCATTGTTCCTTTTGTTAGGACTATTTAAATCAAATTGGGAGCAGAAGCAATAAATACTATTAGTAAGCATGTCGGAGACCTCTAGTGACCAAACAGAGGTAAAACCACAATCTCAAAAATTTCTCCAACACATGCTATTAAAGTAAAAAAATATAAATTTTATTCACATCAGTAGTTTAAAAACATGTATAGTATTCCCTCTAACGCCTAACGCGTTTCATGCTTACCCAGCACTGCCTTTTCTGCCTTTTGTTAGGAGTCTATTATGATAACTAGAATGAATCACCCAAAACTATGAACAGATTAAATGACAAACTTTAATACCCAGATGGTTCCTGGTCTCAGACAGTACAAATAAAGGGATATAGGAGGCATGTTTAAAGCAGAGGTTAAAGGAGAACTAAAGCTTAACTAAAGAATAGGCTAGAAATGTTGTACATTATGGGTTGGGCTTCTGTACCAGCCCAAGGCAACCACAACCCTTTAGCAGTAAAGATCTGTGTCTCCAAAGATGCCCCAGTAGCTTCCCATCTTCTTTTCTGCTGATTCACTGCACATGCTCTGTGCTGCTGTCACTTACTGAGCTTAGGAACCAACTTACAATATACAGGACACATAGGGGTACATTTACTAAGGGTCAAATATCGAGGGTTAATTAACCCTCGATATTCGACCCTCGAAGTAAAATCCTTCGACTGCGAATATCGAAGTCGAAGGATTTACCGCAAATACTTCGATCGAAAGATTAAATCCTTCGAATCGAACGATTCAAAGGATTTTAATCCATCGATCAAAGGATTTTCCTCGATCAGAGAAAGTTTAGAAAACTTATGGGGAAGGCTAACATTGTAGCTCGGTAGGTTTGAAGTGGCGAAGTAGGTAGTCGAAGTTTTACAAATAAAGGGATATAGGAGGCATGTTTAAAGCAGAGGTTAAAGGAGAACTAAAGCTTAACTAAAGAATAGGCTAGAAATGTTGTACATTATGTGTTGGGCTTCTGTACCAGCCCAAGGCAACCACAGCCCTTTAGCAGTAAAGATCTGTGTCTCCAAAGATGCCCCAGTAGCTCCCCATCTTCTTTTCTGCTGATTCACTGCACATGCTCTGTGCTGCTGTCACTTACTGAGCTTAGGGACCCACTCACAATATACAGTACACATAGAATAGAAATGTCACAATATAAGTCCTGGATCATTGCTGCTATTGAGTATATAAAATAAGGCATTTTTAGCCATATTCATGTTTAGAGTTTAGTTCTCCTTAAACAAATTAGAACAAAGTCAACTACATTCCTTGTATATAACTATAAGCACAAATAGTACAAGTAATATTACAAACAAAAAGGAACTATTCACTTTACCTTCAAAATCCACATCTCCGACAAGTTTTGGTTTGCCGGTAACTGGATCCTGCACGCGGTTAATGCCAACATCAATTACGGCAGCACCTTCCTTTATCATGTCAGCTGTTATAAGGTTAGGTATGCCTGTGCAGGATGAAACCATACAGCACTCAGTAAACCACATCTTTGTATACAGACTATATTATATAAGCTGTATTATACTCCTGTATCAGTTGCGCATGCTATTGAGCATTGCAGGACGAAACATCAGATTTGTATCCCACTTTCAACTCAGGAAGGTGGCTTTGAAGTCTGTGATTGTGATTAACAATTTACTGTAGTTTATTTTTTTGCTTTCCATGTGAATTTTGGTTATAGTAATATCATATAGCATAGCATATATCATTGCAGTAAAATTTACACTTCATCCACCAACAGCCACAAGGTCTTATAGTTAATATTACAAGAGGTAGAAGTGTAAAATGAGCAACAGTCTCTCCAATTGGTAAATTTTATACATTTATTCAGGATTTGTGATCAGCAGTGATTTTTTTGCATGCTGTTGTGTTTGAGAGTAAAATCCTTGAGATATTGGACTTTTCTCTACTTTGGGATATATTCAAGTCTCAGGTTGGAGGGACTTATTTTTACTTCTCTCTGTTCATCTCCGATGAAACACTACAAAGCACCTTTTGCTGCAGCTTTTTTTATACTGAAGGCCACAATAATGCACGTATAAATTTAAAGAGGTAGAAAAGCAGGAACAGGCAGTCTAGCTGCTTAGTGTTATTTATTGGCCCAACATGTTCGAGCACAAGGCTCTTTATCAAGCATAATACATTGGTGCAAGATTCAACCAATATTTGGATTTTCCTAAATATTGAAAAATCTCTATTGATTGTTTGAATTGGATTCTTCTTGGACAATATTGACTATGGGAATAAGACAAAAAAAATATCCCATTTTTACTTTCTTTAATGAAAAAGAAACCTATCTCCAATATACTTTAAAAAATTGTGTACCGTTTTGAAAGAAACCTGTCTGTATGCAGTGAAATTCTCCCATCAATTACTGCTGTGGATAGGAATTGTCAGATGGTCCCTAACTGCTGAGCAGGGAAACAATCATACTTATGAACAGCAGGGGGAGCCCCCGCCTTACTTCCCAGCCATGCAGAACTCAAGCAGCTTTGTTTATGACGATCCCTAAGCAGCCCAGACCACACTGAGCATGTGCACAGTCTTAGTCTTGCAAAGTTACAAGATGGTGACCCCCTGAAGCCAACTTTGAAAGCATAAATTATTTGTTTGATTAGGCTTGTGGTGCAGTAAGTTCATGTTTACATTTAGTATACAAAATACAGCATTTCTAGCCTTATTCTATTTTAGACTTTACATGCACTTTAACTACCTTTTTTGATCAATCCTTTTGGACTATCATAGAATTGGACTTGGTTGGTAGTCGCGATTTGTGACCTGTGGGGGAGGGAATGTAAACTACCCCACTTCCCTTTTGTTCCTTTAAATGGTTGAATCTTGCACCAATGTATTACACTTGATAAAGAGCCTAGTGCTCAAAGCATTCCAATAAATAACACTAAGCAGCTAGTTCCTGCTTCTCTACCTCTTTAAATGTATTTGCCATTGCATTGTGATTGGGGGTTGCTTCATGAGAAGAGCAGGACATTATTTCCTCCCTTGTTCAAACTCTCAAGATTTTCAAATAATGAACTTATGTCTGGGGATTGCTTTTTCCAGTGTAAGGGAGGTGGTAGACAAGGCTACTGAGGGAGATTAATCGCCCATCGACAAATCGCCTCTTCTTCGGGCGACTAATCTCCTCTAAATGCCTTCCCACTGGCTAGAATGTAAATCGCCGGCGGGATGGCACTCTGAATGCTTTGTTTTCCAAAGTCGCCCGAAGTTGCCTCACGAGGAAAAGCCGAATCGATCAGAGTGCCATCCCGCTAGCAATTTACATTCTAGCCGGCGGGAAGGAATTTAGAGGAGATTAGTCACCCGAAGAAGAGGCGATTTGTCACTGGGCGACTAATCTCCCCCAGTAGCCTCGTCTGCCACCACCCTAAATGTTTAACTTCAAATCAGATATGGCTAAAATAAAAAGAGGCAGTTATGGAGTCTGCAAAGCCTTACTCCAGATTGTAGCTCACCTGCAGCTGCAACGACAATATCAGCCAGTTTGGTGTGCATCTTCAGCTGTTCTTTAGGAGTGTAGCGATGAGAGATTGTCACTGTAGCATCGCCTGTAGCATCAGAGAGAACAGAGATTATATATCGGTGAAATAGGCAGTGATATGGTGAAATTGTGTAGGAAGAATATAATGCATAGCTACATTCAAATATTCCTGATGCTTCCGAAAGAAATGGTAACTACAGTCTTCAGTTATTTAAAGGACCAGTAACATCAAAAAAAAAACACCAAGACAAATTAAACTTTAAAGTCGCCAAGTCTTTATTAAGAAAAAAAGTACCGAAACTCCACTTACGCTCCTTTTCAGAAAGCGATTGGGCAATCCATTGTGTGGCGCTCAATTTCTCCTCCCTGCCTTCCTTAATGGAGATAGCCAGGGAGGAGAAATCAAGCATTGCATGATGGATCGCCGCCGTGTCGCCTTTTCTGAAGAGGAGCGCAAGCAGAGTTTCGGTAAGTTATTTCTTAATAAAGGCTTTGCGATTTTAAAACATTCTTTTGATTTAGCTGGTCCTTTAAGCAGTATACATACAGAATAGTAATATATTCCATATTGGAAAAATGCATAGCAGCACTGTACTCAAGTCACGTCATTGGAAAGACATTTCAGTTCCATATGCCAAAGAAATGAGCAACTGTCAGCGAGCACAGTGATACAAGGGAACATTGTGCTATACTGTTTTATATTTGGACTTCGTTGCTCTAAGAGGCTCACCTCCAGGACGCTCGTGCCTTCCATCCGTGTGCAGCAGCATTGCTATGGGCATCCCAACATTTTTAGATCTTCCAGCTACTACCACATTCTTCCCAAGAGTAGGGATTCCTGGGAGGACACAGAAAAGGTTTTGTTGTTGTTTGGCAATGAACTGTTCAAAAAATCTCCTTTAAAAGGTCAAAGACATTATCACAAAGATGTAAAATAGTATAAAATGACCTAAGAATCAGGTACTCAGGTTAACAACATTCAGGTATCTTGAATATTGCATTTGGGAACCTGCTGGAAACCTCACTCAAAGTTATGATAGAGAGTATTGTAAGTAGGTCAAAGAGAGAGGTTCAATGACCATATAATGGCTCTAGGCCAAAGATCATGTTCCTTTTATATAGGATTCAAAACTGTATTGTAATAACTGATAAAGACTTTTTTCAATTACTTTCCATTATTTCTTTTTTACTGGTTTTCCAAAATCTAAGTTTAAAGTTCTCTGGTGTTTGAGTCTAGCAACTCAATAATTCTAATGCAGACTCTAAACTGTTACAATTTTGCAACATTTATCAGCAACATTGCATTAGCAATTATTGTATCAATTCTAACAGCTGCCTGTAATGAAACTGAGAGATTCTGCTCAGCAGGGACAAAGATAAGAAATGTATCAACTAAATGTATCCATTTAGAACAGTTTACAGGGTCGGCGACCCGCCTCCCAGAGCTGCTTTAGAAGTTGAAAAATGACACTTTACACTTCAATATTAGAAAAACGGTCACAAATAGAAAGTCATTGGAAAAAGTCGTTATTTCTGGTGATCTATCTGAAAACAACTAGTTGTTTGAAGGTGAACAACCCATGTAAGAATCATTTATTGCTATGGCAGTAAGATCATATTCAGAGAGAAAGCCACAAGCCTTTCATCTTCTTACCTGTTCTCTTAATAATCTCCCACACTCCCCAAGGGGTGGCCGGCAGCATGGAGTACTGGTCCAGGCACATTTTGCCCACGTTCACCACATGGAAACCATCTACATCTTTGTCTGGAGTAACAGCGTTGCAGATCGCCCTCTCATCTAAGTGTTCTATAAAAAAGTGAACGAATAAAGTTATTTTGAGTCAGTAAGGCTCTTTAACAGGTATCAAGGACCATCAAAAAGTCATTTAAGACCCTCAATGCTCAAATAATAAGGTACTGATCAATAAAAGCAAGGAAATTATTCTATAAATGATAATTTCACCACTAGATGGATAAGGCTTAGTCAACGCTAAAATAACTGCTCATAAGCACATTATTATAGATATCCATAGTTTCTGGCTATGAACATTTGAAAAGCCCAAAGCTTTAAGGTAATGTACATGGGATGTTGCTAACAAAGGCTCCCATGTGACAGTACCCTAAACATTTAAACAACAATGCAACTGGGGTTCAGAATTGGTTATTGTTTCTGCCCAAATCTTTATGGAGTATTTAGTATTTGGCTATAGCTGAAGGCAAGACGCTTAATTTGCAAACAGCATTTTTGTGTATTTGTGTGATTCATTTGTTTTAGCTTCGGATGATGTGTCTGATTGAACAATTAGTTGCTTTCACAGTGCATCAAAATATCCCGTGTGACATTTTAAAGTCACATGACTAGGCATTCCCCAGAACTGAATGCTACAAAAACAGCTATCCCTAGATACAGTGCATTCCTAGTTATTAAAATACGTTTATAAATCCCACGGACACAAACCCACAGGGCAGACTGAATCCTTTAAAGTAGAAGGAAAGGAAAGAATAAAATTAATTAAGCTTTATCAGAAAGGTCTGTATAAATACACCGGTAAACCCTCAAAGAAATGCTGCTCTGAGTCCTCTGTCAAAAGAAACACTGCATTTACTTCCTTCTATTGTGTACACATGGGCTTCTGTATCAGACTTCCTGTTTTCATCTTAAACCTCCAGGGCTAGGGCTTGAGCATGCTCAGTTTGCTCCTCTCTCCCTCCCTTCCCCCCTTCCTACTGTAATATGAGCCCAGAGCTATAAGTGAGCAGGGAGAGACTCAGGTGAAACACTCATGTGCACTAAGCACCCCATTGAGTTCCACATTAGATTGCATATAGATATGGTTTACCTGGGAGAGGCAGCTGCACAAGAAGCCCATCGACATGATCATCGTTGTTGAGCTTGTTGATGAGATCCAAGAGCTCCTCTTCTGTGATGGATGTTGGCTTGATTATAGTTTCACTGCTGATACCTGAAATAGAGCACGAGTAAAGAGCACATATAGAATTAAGGGCTTGTTTATCATGCTGTGTAAAACACTGGAGACAAACATCACCAATTGTAGGCGAATGTTGAATTCGACTTATTGATTGGTTGCTATCTACAACATTACCAGTAATATTCATCTTCAATATTTTACACAGCATGATAAAGAGGCCCCTAAATGTGATTGCTTATAATAATAATAGTAGTAATAATTATAATAAAAGTGTCATTTTGTACATTGCAACATTGTTAAAATTAACAATAGGAAAGGAACCGCTAGGACTCCAATGGTTATCATCCTTTTATATAGCAGTCGCAAATTCCTCGACAATTTCCCAAGCCTATATTCTACCAGTTGGCATGTTAACATGACCCCTGTGATGAAATTGCTGGCAGTTGCACAACACTATGTGGCAACCTCACAGAACAAGAGGATTGTACATTGTATGTCAGCAGGGTTGGACTGGCCCGGCGGGATACCTGGAAAAAAAACGGTGGGCCAGGCCCCCTCTCCTGATCTCCTGGTCCTAAAATATAAACCAATTTGGGGTGCCGCACAACTCTGTGTGGCTCTGTGCAGCTCTGTGTGCGCATGAGCAGCTTTGTGTGGCGTCGCGATAGGAGGGCCCTGGACAGCAAATCCCGGTGGGCCCCGGGCCCCCCAGTCCGCCCTGATGGTCAGCCTCTTATCAGCTCTGAATTTGCTTTATTAGCACAGGATAGTGATGTAATCCATAAACTGCCCAGAGTTTAAGACACTGGAGGTTTTGTAAATGGTGCATTAATGAGTCACAATAAAAGGCTGTGGCAGGTACCGACTCACCCACATCTGCAGCAGCTTTTGTCTTGTTTAACACGTAGGAATGGCTTGCAGGGTTGTCTCCAACCAGAACGACACTGAGGTGTGGTCTCTTGTTGCCGGCTGCCACCCACTGTTCCACTTCGTGCCGTGCCTCTTGCCGGATTTGCCTTGCCAGCTTTCTGCCAGAGATGATGACTGCCTCATTCCTGCAGCAATGAGGAGTCTCAGCATTAGTACAGTACAATTCAAAGAAAAAGATTATCTGTGCAAATAACCAGCATAAAGTGAATAAGAAGGTAAAATTTGCGTGGTAGAAATTAATCTAAAATTGAACATCAATGGTACGAACAGTAAAAATAGAAGCTACCCTGGTGCATTTTTCAGCAGAAAGAAGCACTAGCCCAGGGTCCAAGTTTACTAATCATATTTTCAACAAAGTGCCTAACAAATTGTCTTTTTTAAAGGAGAACTAAACCCTAAAAATGCCATATTTTATATACTGAACTTGTTGCGCCAACCTAAAGTTTCAGCTTTTCAATAGCAGCAATGATCCAGGACTTCAAACTTGTCACAGGGGGTCACCATCTTGGAAAGTGTCTGTGACACTCACATGCTCAGTGGGCTCTGAGCAGCTGTTGAGAAGCTAAGCTTAGGGGTCGTCACTAATTATCTAGCAGAAAATGAGGTTGGTCTGTAATATAAGCTGATGCTACAGAGCTGATTATTAAATTC